>NW_024062772.1:0-541079 GCF_006381635.1 Hibiscus syriacus
AAATACTTAAAAACTTCAAGTTCGATAATTGAAACAAGTTTACGATAATTAAAATAAAGTTTAAAAATAAACTACATTGCCATTTCTTCTTCATCATCTTCGCCTTCTTCGTTTGGAGGGGATATTCCAAGTTCGACTTCTTCAATGTGTAAGTTTGCTTCCAAATCGGCATCAATTGCATCTTCTAGGGTGGTAATATGTTGCTTACGAGCCGCTCCATCCAAATAATCCTTCAAACAAATGCATACTTCCACCGACTCGGGACTTAGTCTTGATCTCCGTTGCGATATAACCCTACCACTAACAGAAAAAGCGGATTCCGAAGCTACCGTAGAAGCTTGGACGGTTAGTAAATCACGGGCCATGGCGGCTAGAATCAAATTGTGCTTCCTTTTCTTTCCACCAAGCCAAAATATCTAAACTTTCAAACTCTTCAAATGTCATTTTGATAGAAAAACCATGCATGAATTTCCCAACTCGCTACTTGGGTGGTAGTACGTGATCGTTTGAATTGAGAATTTACAAGAGTGTTAAAAAGATTCAAATTTATGTTACTTGGACGTCTACTAGATGATTCCGCATTTATTCTCATTTGATCGTGTATTACATTACTTGATCCGTATTTAGTTAAATAAATTGCAAACATGTCTCGAAAACATTTGTTAAAATAATTTATTTGGTTTTGGACAAAGCTGGGTTCATCATCGGTTAGATTAAAAGCAAACGCAATTTGTTCAATTAGTGTTTCAACCCACCAACATTTAACGTTGGTTTAAAGCGGCGGCACAAGTAAAAATGGGGGAATCCTTAAATATTTAAAGTTTTTCCTTCATGCAAAGCCAATTTCTTGAAAAACTTCGGTTTTCAAATTAAAGATTTAGTCGGGTAGCCAACAAAAATATTTGATTAAGAACCAACGGGCTAGTAGGGTAATAAACACCGGATAAAGTTGTTGCATTTTTAAAAAACCTCAAGCAAATCGGTTATTTTGGCTATAGTTTCCCAACTCGAATCCGGATAATATTGGGACATGACCCCTCTCGAAAAGCGATCGTGAAATGTTTGCAATGTTTCCCTTTGCCTTAAGGCAGTATGCATCATCCAAGTTGAGTTCCAACGAGTTGGACAATCCAAATTAGGACCCAAAGCTTTTTTATTAACGGACTTACAAAATCGTTTATAATCATTTCTTTTGTTGTTGTTACAAAAAACCGATTTTATCATTGTTTTAAATTCTAATCTAATCGGCTCAATAACCTCCAAACCGGCTTGCACGGATAAATTAATATGTGTGCAACGCAACGGGTATAAAAAACGTACCGTCTAAAATCGGTGAAAGTAATATTTTCAATCTTGGAACGCGTTTGTATTATTCGATGCATTATCAAAGATATAGAAAAAACTTTATTTTCTAATTTATAAAGACAAATTACCCTTTTTAAAAGTGTAAATAAATTAACACCGGTATGCGGCTCATCGAATAATTCAAACGCGATTGTTCTTTTCATCATTTGCCAATTATCTTGATCTAACCATGTGACGTAACGGCTAAAAAAGAATTTCCGGTATTATGAAGGGAAATCCAACGTCACATGTAAGCGACACACCAACGGTGTTCTGGAATCCTAAAATCATTTTTTCCCTCGCCGTACGCCACATTTTTATAGCATCTCTTCTAAGGGGAGTACGACTTACTTGAGTATAACGTGGTTGCATTAGTTGTTGAATTGTTGTCGTGAAATCTTAATCATCAAAGTGGTCGAACGACAATGCTTTTGTAATCACGAACTTTGTAAACGCTTCTCGTAATTTTTCGTTGTCGTAAACAAAACACCTTGCGGTGTAAGATTCGATTGACTAGGATCCGATCTTGAGCGAAGTGCCTTGCATGATTTTTTCAAATGGTTCTTCAACGTCGTGTTTCCTTCCGATGCAAGAAACTTTAGACAAAGTTTACAACGCGCCCTCCTCGAGCCATTTGACATCTCACATAAATCGTAGTGATCCCAAATATCTTTGTTTCGAGCGTGTTACTCATGATGAACAAAAAATTACGAAAATAAGATTTGAGAGATGTTTAAGTGTTGTGTAATAAGATTTGAGAAAGTTGTAATCAACCAAATACATCCTAACCTATTTATACATGTTTAGGGTGGTAAAATGGTAATTTTTTAAAGAAAAAAAACGGTCACAAAACCCCCCCAACGGCTATATTAACGGCTAGTTTTTTAAACCAGACCGGTTTTTTTTCGGATAAAACCGGTTTTTAACCGGTTTTTTTCAAACCGGTTATATGGTAAAAAACCGGTCTAGGTTTTTTTCTCCAAAACGGTTAAAATAACCGGTTTAAAAAAATCCGATCCGGTTAAAAAAAATCGGTTTTTCCCAAATCCGGTTTCGGTTATTTTTTTCGCAAAATCAGATATTCGGATTTTTTGTGCACCCCTATACTCACCCTAGATATATTTTGTATTTGAAATCAGATGTATAATGCAGGTTGATTCAGATTAATCGCAAAGCTCTTGAACGGAAAGGACAACCAATCTTTCACCACCTGTTCTAATTGAACTAATTCTAAGTTCCTTAGGGTTTCGAATTTTGCTTATTAATATTCAATATAAATGTCGAGATTTCAATCGCGTAAAATAAAATAATATGATATTCTTAACCACCGAATCAATTAATAAATCTCTTTAGTCATTTTAATTACTCCCTTTTATTTACATTATATTACATGCGTTAATAGTGTATAAGGGATAAATATCAAAATGTTAATAGGTAAATTAACCTTAAAAAAAATATAATAATTCCAATTATTATAAAAGATAATGTTGTAAAAAAATAAATATTTTCTTGAAAGGTTTAACTTAAGTTTGTAAACTGAAAAAAAAATTTAACAACGAAAAATTTAGTAAATATATAAGAAAGTCGAATCACTGTAAATCAATCTTAATCTTTTCTCTATCATTCTCGTTGATTTAACCGAAAACTTCAAAACACCAAACTAACACAAGTATATATTCCTTGATTTTGTCCCTCTAATTTTGATTTATTTTGATTTTGTCCCTCTCATTTTCTATTGTTATGTATACAATGCCTCCCTTGAATTTGAATTTTGACTCCATCTCCGACGACGGGTCGGTCTGAATTAGTTAGGCCGAAGCCATGGAACTGGGAGGGCAACTAAAAAAAGGAGTATTGTTTCTCTTTGAGGTATTGAGCTCGAACAATTATATCTGCAAGTGTATATGCATTGTTAAGAATAAAAAAAAAATACTATCATATAATTATTTCATTCCATTAAAAAATAGCAATACATGATTTAATTAAATTCATTTACAAATTTAATAATTTTTTCTACTATTAATCTTTTTCATAAATTTGGTACAGTGTTAGTTCCAGAAACTATGGGTGGAGGGTGGAAAATCCCTTGTAGAATAAAACGACAGTAATACCCCGACACAGACATAAGATTTCTTGTATTTATATGTGGTTTTCTTTCTCGAAACTTCTAATTTAAAAAGGTTTATGTCACATATAAGTACTTAAAGAATATTGACCTTTTCATTTGAATACCTAAAATATTTTTAGTTAAAATAAGTACCTAAAGTTATTTTTTGGTCAGAATAAGTACTTCAAATATTTTATATCAAAATAGGTACCTAAACTATTTAAACTTTTTCATCTAAAAAGAAGTTGACATGCGATTAATTAAAGAATACTTAGGTACTTAGATAAAAAAATGAATACTTTATGTACTTATTTTGATTAAAAACATAACTTTAAATATTTATTTTGATAAAAAAATTTACGTAATTAAATGAAAAAGATAATATACTTTAGATACTTATTGTTAGATAAACTAATTTAAAAATTAAATAGATATATTAAAATTTTAGGGTAAAGTACACAAATGCTCCCCTGACTATAGAATAATGCTTTATTGAGTCCCTTGACTATTAAAAGTTACAAAATGATCCCTTGACTATAGGAAGGTACTTTGTTGAGTCCCTCGACTATTAAAAGTTATAAAATGGTCACCTGACTATTAATTATGTTCCAAACTCATCATTTTCCTTTAAATTTTGACAATAATTTGAGACGTACGTTAACCTACTGACTAAGATATGATAAAATTTGATCTCATAATCTCAAATGACTATCCTACATTACAAGAATTAAGATTTTAGTGACTATTTAATTATGACACTAAAGAATTTCTTCACAAAAGTATGTTATTTATGATGAAAATTATTTTTGTCACTTTTAAATGAGTAATTGTAACTTATTTCATTTGGTCACTTTCTATATAATATTTTGTGACAACTTTGAAGTTCATCATAAGTAATTCGTCACTAATAGTGTTTGTTTGACTAACTCAGACAACCGTAAATTTTTAATGAAAATGGACGAGTTTGGAACATATGAATAGTCAAGTGACTATTTTGTAACTCTGAATAGTAGAGGGACTCAATAAAGCAACTTTCTAGAATCCTTAGACCAATACGAGTGACCCAATCCGATTCGAGGTGTCATATTAGGGCCACCAGAACGACCCACAATAAAAATCCAGGATAAATTAAATTTTTTGTAAAAACATGTAAAATCATAAAATAATTTATAAATAAAATACAAGTTCAGAAACCATTCATATATTACAAACATAATTAAAATTATACAAGTTACTCAATATAAAAATCAAATATGACCTGCATGCCCCTAATTACGCTTTTACCGTACTCTGTAATCCAAGTTGAATGAACTCCCATTACTGAAGTTTGATAGCTGCACTGGATCGATTCTTTAAACCTGAAATAGTAAGTAAAAGAGTGAGCTTTGGGGAGCACATTAGAGGATCCATATATTTTTTTGAAGGCGCTTAGAAATTATCAGGAATAGAAAGTATGAATTTACGCAAAATTGATTGGACCTCAGGATCGATGTCCCTATTAAAAGGGTTTCATTGCTAATGGATCTAAACAGACATTCAAAGATTGATGCTTCAGAACCATTTAGGATTTTAGGTGTATCATAAAGGTATTTAGGAACCTTTACATCAGAATAAATTAAGATTTCATATATAACCAAAGCGATTTCATTATTTAGGCCATCAGGGGTATTTCAAACACTTTGATTTTCTACTGGATTCTTAGAAACTTAATCCAATAAGGGTGAACGATGATTTATGGTATTCAAGATTCATGTTGATTTATTAGGATATCGGGTCAACTCGAGCTGAACAAATCCCAGCACTGCAATACCTGTTAACCACTCGAATCGATACACTTCAAGAATATTCACACTTTAATACTGACAACACTAATCGAACTGATCATCTTCAGAACCATCATTGAACGGATATTGAGGAACTATACATATTCCGATGGTATTTGTTTTATTTATGTATTGCAACAGTCTCCAATATGACCTACGCACTTGGGTCATCTCCATAACCTTTAGGGGTCGTTAAAATATTTAATGCTTCACTGGTACTTTCAAAACTTGTATACAAACATTTTCGTAAACCATATCATTAGGGTATTTGGGTCACTTCAATACTCGGGCTTATTCTAGTCATTCTCTTTCGATTCAATATTTATCATATAATTCAGCCATTTCGAACCATTTAGATGTAACTGATACCTTGGTTGGTTTAGTCTTCAGGCGTTTGCTTAGGAATATAACTCTAAGAATGCTTTTCCTCTTCGAAGGTAAAAAATTGATTATCATGGTTTATTTTAGTTATTACGGATCTTGAGGTCAATTGATTTACTGATTAATCATTGAACTTGAAATTTACCTTTTTAACGGTCTTATAATTTCTTATGCGAGTTCCTCGAGTGTTATACAATTTACTAAACTTTTACTGAATTCATTTCAAGTCTAGCAATAATTAATTATACAAAACTGTGCAATAAAATTCATTCATGTAATAACCAATATCAACGTGTTCCGTAAAACATACAAATAGTAGTAATGTATTACCTCGATTTAAGAGCCACATCGATCGACCATTTAAACTTCATTTGATCGCCCTTGTAATTTAAGTCCACACCCCATAAAGTCTCGGGTACATAGAAAACGAATTTACGTTAGAAACAAAACTTAAATGTGAAACTTCGTATCGAATCAGGAGATAAAACATCGAAAAATAGCTTACCAGGTTTGAATTTGACAAAATAGACTTCAGACTCGAACTTAGGGTGTCAAAAAACATAAAATAAGAGTTTTCAAAAACTTTGACTTTTTGGTCAAAATCAACAGTCAACGGTTAATGAGTTGACTAGGTATGAGTTAACTCAGCGGATTGACTCACGAGTTGACTCGTTTGACTCAATCAACTCGGTCTGAGTTGACTCAGTTTTCCAAAAAACTAAGCAAGGACAAAGGCCACGCACGGCGGAGGAATGTGGTGGCACGTGGAACGGGCGACGGGGACAAGGATGACGGCCGAACTCTCGGAAGATAGCCAAACACCCAAAATCAGTTTACAACAACATCAAAACAGCCAAAAGTTGACAAAATTTAAAGATAAAGTGGCCCAAGCTTACCCCAACGGCTGTCGAAAGAAACGACGGTAGGAGGGACAAAATCGATTGGATTTTTGGTCAGAACAGGGCAGGGAACCTGATGGCGGTGGCGGTGAGGTGAACGAAGCTTAGGATCGACGCGAAATCGACAAACCCTGAGGGATAACCTTTGTTTTTTTTTTGACGAACATTCAACGCAATCTCTACGGAGAATGGTGGGGCCAAACAGACAATCGTCGTGGATGGAATTGAAAGGTGACAGAAATGGGGTTTTGACGAAGCTTCTTGTGGGTTTTCACATCGATCGATAGTGGTTTTTGACGAATAAATAGAGGGGTTTTGATTGGGGGACAACACTAGTCACGATGGTGCAGGCGGTGCCCGACATTGTTGGTCGGACAGTGGTGTATCGGGGCGATATGGAGAGTTTCCAATTTTGGGGATTTTGATTCAAATGTGGTGATAAATTGGGGAAATGATTTGGCTGTTTAAAAAAATAGGATCAAAACTATTAAAGAATTATTTTACTAGAAATATTTTGAATAATAACCTAATTTAAAAGTTTAGGGCTTAGGTGAACATTCAAGGGGCCTGGGTTTACCACTTTTGAACCACACATTATTTTTCCAGCTCATTTTATGCAGAACTTAACGGCTAAATTCTGCTTCAGGTTCTTGCATTGCTTGGAATCTTACGAAGTGATCTCAAATTCTCAATTTTTAACCCCTCGAAAGAAAAATTAAAATTATTAATATTAACCCAAAAATTCCGGGGTGTGACAAGTTTCCTATAGTCGATGGATCATTTTATAACTTCTAATAATAAAGAGACTCAATAAAGCATTATCTTATAGTCGGAGGACCATTAATAAACATCACCCAAAATTTTATCTACAAATAAATTTTGGGTAAACTACAGGGAAGTAAATAATTTATTTTATAATTTTTTTTTATCATTAATGTTTGGAAAGTTGTATCATGGTTGTTAATATTTTCGATTGATCAAAATGATCATTTTGTCATTTGTTTTTGAGTGACACATTAACAAAAGAATTAATGTTTAATTAAATTCTTAAAAGTTATAACTAAAACAATTATCTGATTTTTTTAACAATTTTTTAAAACTTTAATTCTTAAAAATGAAGAAAAAAAACTTTAAATTTTGTAATATCCTTTAAAATGATATGGTTGCTTTTTAAAACCATCGCTCTCCGGCATCTTCTTCGACTATTTGGATCAATTACTTTTAATAGTCAGGACTCAATAAAATAATATATAGTTGATATATCATTTTATAGCTTTTCATAGTTAAGAATTCAACAAAATAACGTCTTATAGTCGGAAGACAATTTATAATTTGTGTACTCTGCCCATAAAAATAGGCCTGTAAACGAACCGAACGCACACGAACGGAGGTATGTTCATGTTCGTTCATTTAATAAATAAACGAACATAAACGAATACGAACATAAACAAAACAAATTTTTTTTTGTTCATGTTCGTTCATTAGGAATATAGCTTGTTCATGTTCGTTCATTTAATAAATAAACGAACATAACGAACACGAACATAAATGAACACGAACATAAACGTTGGAGACCCTACCTTCTATTGTTCTTTCATGAAAATAGTTGACATTGTAAATCAACCAAATCTACAGTGATAAATAGCGTAAGAGCTGATTAGCAGTGATGAAATGTTTGAAGATATCAGATATTTCGATCGATCTTTTAAAGATATTAAATGATTCACACAACTTTAATTTAACGCTATAACATTTATCTTAGTGGTCCATGATTACATATGAACAATCATTTTCCACTACGTTATTAATAAATTCGTCGGCTAAAAGTTTTGTGACATCAATGTCAGGCTTTAGTGAGATTTGCTAATGATCATTTCCGTTGGTAGAGTAAAAAATTTAACACCATGAAGATTTCGAACGGTACAAATTGGACTACAAGGCAATAACATAGATCCGAAATCCCTCCAATGCTACATATCATAACTAATATTATTGCTAAACCATCATCCAAAATTTTAACGTACCTAAAGTCTACTCCTCAACTAAAAGTCACATAAGAACTATGAAAACAAAAGTTCATTGTCAAATTGTATTTTCTACTTATTAATGGGTTCTTCCTGAAAAATCCATTACTTCTGCTATTACACTCTTTTTCAAAAATTGCATAGAAACATTTATTTTGTTTTCTAGCAAATTCTATATATTTTTCTCTTTACTGATGTTCATATACTTCCGATTGTTACCTTTATCTTCCTATCTATTTCTAGAAAGAAGTATGATGTTTTTTTGAGTTTTAGATGTGAAGATATCGGCAATAACTTTACATATCAACTATTAAGCCATATAAAACAGAGAAAGAGATGAAAACAGACCTGTAAAACTTCAGATTGTACTATAATATAACTTGTTTTGAAGCTTTCATCGATCGTTTTCACTCTCTAGTGAACACTAGGGTTTGGGGGAAAAAGGGAGAAAATTAATATAGGTGCGAGGTGCCTCACAGGTTAACATATTGGATTTAATCTCCAAATAAAATTGAGTTAATTATAGAGTTGGTCATCAGAATATCAAATTAATTAATATTTTTAAGATACTTACAAATTGGTCACCAAAATTGATTTAAGAAGATTGGGTTAAACATAAATGAACGAACATAACCGAACGAACATAAACGAACGTTCACGAACGTAAATGAATGACGACATATGTTCATGTTCGTTCATTTAATTAAACGAACACAAAATATTGTTCATGTTCGTTCATTTAATAAATAAACGCACATAAACGAACTTCCCGCCGCACGATTCATGAACGGTTCGCTGAACGTTCAGTTCATTTACAAGCCTACATAAAAATACAAGAGAAAGCTTCACTACGATTACAAGAAGAGTTCTTTGGCTAAAGAGCGACGACAAGTTTTGTGAAAAATATAAAATATTAATATCTTTTTTATATTTGTAACTCTTAAAAAAATGGCGAAAGGATCAGACTGAAATTTTGATTATAATTTAGGGGTTGAAGTGAATATCTGTTTTATTAGTTATTCAGAGAATAATTTAACAATAATTAATGATAGATAATTAATTTGTGGTAAACAAAACATAAATGATAGGGTAAAGTATATAAATGGTCCCAGGACTATAAGATATAATTTTATTAAGTATCTCGACTATTAAAAGTTACAAAACAGTCACTGACTATTCATTATGTTCTGTACTTATTATTTTCCGTTAGAAATGAGCAATATTTTGAGCCGAACGTTAACTTGTTGATTGTGATATAATAAAATTTGATCCCAAAATCTCAAACTACTATCATATCTAGTCATGTTGTTAATATCCAACTTAAATAACTGTCAATTTTTTAACGGAAAATGATGAGTCTAAAGTATGATAAATAGTCAGGTGATTATTTTGTAACTTTTAATAGCTGAGAGACTCAACAAAACAACACTCTATAGTTGAAGGATCATTTTATAACTTTTAATAGTCAATAGACTTAAAAGCAATATCTTATTGAGAGACCATTTATGTTAAAACCCATGATTATAACATAATTTCTCAAACCTCAATGACAAAATAAAAACGTAGGACACTAGTGACTTCATGTGTAATCTACCATGGGCATATACTATATTGTTTTGGCGTTATCCAATTGTAGCAATGGTGACGTGACTAGACAATGTGTGTACCAATACATTTGGATGAAAATTTGGGTGACTATTTCTAAGGCCTATGGTTCATTTGCCCATTTTTTAAATTAATAAATATATCTGATCGATTGATCGACTAATGCATGTTGAGTTTTATAGATATTTATTATAAGGGTAATCATTCCAACTCAATTTGCTCCACAAACAAACGTCAAGATTCGAACCCTTAATATTGCTTAAAAAATTTAGTATCTCATCACATTAAATCAACTTATTGTTGGTATATTTGCCTATCTTTATGTTATGTAATGACATGAGATGTATGTTGTGATGTAATTCAAAACAAATTCGATATATTTTAATCGATTTGATTTAATAAGGTCATTTTAGAAGAAAATAATTCATATCAAATCAAGTCAATTTATAGAGAAATCAAATTCGAGTTTAGAGTAAAAAAATCCTCAACTCGACCTAATTTAGAAAATTTATTTAATAAATTTAAAGATAATTACTATAATACCCTTCTCTATAATTTTTTTTCAATTAAATTCCTATATGTTGAGTCAAATCAAATAAGGGTGGAGGAAATATATTTATCTAGTTAAGTCAGGTGAAGGAAATATATTTATCTAGTTAAGTCAGGTGAAGGAAATATGTTTTTAAGGTCGGATCGAGTTGAGATTAAGAAAATATATTTCTTGAGTCATGTCAAATAAGCAAAAACCCAGTCAACTCGATCCATTGCCATCCCTAACCCGAGTCAACCCTATCCATTGCTCCCTAGGTATGTTGATACATTACTTTGTTTCTTCCCCCATTTGGCTACCCAATGCACTACAAAGTTATTTACTGAAAAACCATGAACCAATCATTCGTAAAAACCGGATTCGGACTGCAATTTCATAACATTTCGGAGATTATAAATGATAATAAGAAAATTGGAAGGCAAGGATGGGAATGAATGGCTATGGAATGTAAACCCAAATGAAAAAAGAAAGAGCACATTACCTCTATGAAGGCAAGGATTAGCCACTGATTGTTGAGCTATATTTTATATGATACAAATCCTTTAAAAAGGATTGTTGATCTACCTGCTAACTAGCAACTGAATGGTGTGGGCTGGCTTTGGATGAATTAGAAAAACGCATCCCCCACAATCACGAGGAGGGTTTGTTGAATTGTTGATTGCTGGCTAGGAACCTGACATGACTACAATGTTTTAGCTTCAACACGGCTTCTTTCGACTTACCGAGCATGAGATCGATGTATATCGCCGTCATTGTGGCTTCGCTGCTGTTGGGTATCAGGGATAATGCTTGCGTCACCAAACTTTGGGCCCGGTTGAGGTCACCTTGAATTGCAGACACCGTAGCGAGATTTGCGTAAAGCGTTCCACGTGCCTCTTCCGGCTTGAGAAAGATGAAATCCTGTGAGCCCTCGGGGGAAAGGTTCTTGGCGGCTGATGCTCCTCCGTTTGCTTCTTCATAATCAACATGTTTTTCCACTCGCCACTGCTCACAGTCCGACTGACTAAATGGTAATTCGACGTTACTTTCCCCAGACAAATACACGGACAAGTGCTCCGCGGCTTCCTTAGGCTTGTTCAGCAAGCAGAGAGCCTCTGCCGCGTAGACATGACCTAGAAAAACGTAAATTCTCGAACAACCTGGTAGTTCCAAGAGAGATTGTGCTGCAGAGAGCGCCTTTAAAGCATTTTCCAGTTCTAACTCACATATGCAAGGTTAGCAAGAACAGCTTGCTTAATCATCTGATTTTCTCTTCTGCAAATATCTTCATAATACGAGATGGAATTCTGAATACTCTCCTGATTAGTTCCCCCTTTCGGCTCTTTCAAATCCCCATTCGAGTTAATTAATGCTGCTGACATAGTTGAAGCCTTGCAATCGGAGCCAGGTAAGTTCTTATGGTTTGAGTTCTTGGAAGATGCTCCATCACTCGATTCATTCTCCTCCAAGGATAAGTTGGAGTATAAAACAGACTTTGGATTACTCGACTCGGAACAGTTCAACAAGTGCAGTGCATTATAGAGGCACTGCCTAGCAAGGGGTAATGAAAGCTGCGGCTGCCCATCGCCACCCAAAGCCCAATTCTCCTTTTCAACAGAATCTACATGTCCGTTTCTAGAAATTCCATTTTCAATTAGAAGTTTCCTCCACCTACCCTTTCCTATAACGCTGACTCGAATGTCTGATCTGTCTGATGGAGCTGGGCTTCCTTTCACAAGTCCTTTCTCTGCAGCCATTAGACAACATTCTGCGAGTCGAAGCCACAAGAGGGGTCTTTTGTAGAAAATTAGACTCACCTTCTGGAAAAACGAGCGGCAAGTAGTGGTTTCCCGCAGGCCAAGTGCTGCAACCCGCAGTTATATGTTATGTGGAGAGATTTATCCTGAGAGAATGTTAATAGCTTTAGAGGGTTCTCTTTCCGAAGAGAGAACAATTACTCAATGCCTTGGAAAAGAATACTGCAGATGTATGATACTTTCCAAGTTGATAGTAAATGCAGCCTAGATTGTTGTTAAACATGCTCGACATTGCTGCATCCATCTGGTTATTTGATGCCATTAACAACTTGATAGCTTTCCGATGGTTCCCACGAGTATACTCAAGCTGGGCCTTCAAGAATAGAGGCATTGATGAATCTCTCCCTCGAGCGATGTTCATTGCATGCTTGATTTCACGCTTTGCTAGCTTTACATTTCTAGTGAGAAGCAAAAACCGAACCTGTAAAGTTGCAACTTGAGCTTCAGATCAACACCAGAGATAGATCTATCAACTGTCACCCTGCTTAGATCATTTGCAGATGTAAGACCAGCATGTCTAGCTAAGTTCTGTGCTCCGATATCCAGTGTAGAAAACATTTCATCCAGTCGATCCTCCGATAAAGTTCTAGATAGAGAACTATAGGAGGCATTTACACTAGCAGCTAAGTCTGAACAAGAAACATCAGAGACGAGTGAGTTGTTTGGATCTGAGGCTGATTTTCCAACTACATTCAAAGATTGTTGCGCAGCTGTGTTACCATTTTCCCCTTGGCTCACATTAGCAACGCCAAATGCCTTCTCCAAATAATTCAACACATCCTAAACATGATTAAAGCAGTTTAGAATCAAAGTTACAATATGCAAACGCTAAACCAGCCATTAAAAACATCTACACCCACAGTGAATGTCATAAAAGTTAATGCCAAAAGTTCATGATAGATGCTAGGAATTATCTTCCTATATACATTCCAAACCATGTATGGCCCATAACTGTTAGACCATTGTCACCAATAATTCAGCACAAAATCCTTCAAACAAGAAAAGATAATAGAGTACTAAAAGATACAACAGAAAAGTTTGGTCAGAATGTATAAAATGGGTTCAATTGTCTGAACTATAAACAGAGTGAACCCAAAACAGAATCCAACAGACAGGCCTAAACCATGTCACGAAGCCAGGGTCAACTGCTTAAAATAATCTTCGTGACAAGCACGCTTTTCAGTACAAAATAAAGTCACCAATCTCATCTACATTATACATAAAACCCGAGTATGCATAACAAGTCAAGTGACAATCAGGGAATTTACAAAAGAAAATTGAAGTTATTCTAATAAATATAAGTTCAAAATTTTTTTGCCTTTTAAGCGAGAAAAAGTAACTATCCACTTTTAAAAACCACACACCTTTTTTCACCTACAATTTGAACACACATTTTTACACCCACAAAGCGAGTCAGGCAAATTCTAAGAGCAGACTGACAAGCCTCAATTCTATTATAGTCGGGTCGGATATACAAACCAAGACAAATAATTTTTCATATGGCAAACGGTTCTCCTAATCTCCTCCAATTATTTCTATCTACCGCCATCCTATTTTCAACTTCTAAATCTATTTGTTTCATATCATTATTTATCAACTTCCAACCATGTTGTTTTTCGCCTCCCCTTCGACCTTTTATCTTGTGCAATGTCAATTTGCACCATATTTCTCAGAAGTTCATTCCTCAATACGTGTCCTTCTGACCAAAACATTGTAAGCAGTTTTCTTCTCCCTTATTCTCAATAGGAGCTATCCCAACTTTGAGACGGATCACATTTGTAATTCAGCACTTCCTAATCTTACTACACAATCATATTTAACATTCACATCTTGACTATACTTATCTTTTGAATACATCGATTCTTGTTCACCTACATTCAGAACCATATACCAAAGCAAGCCTGATAGTCATCATATGGAATTTCATTTTCAACTTAGGTATATTACAATCATACACGAGTACTAATGCACTTTTCCACTAAAGCCATCCAGCCTTGACCTAATGGTTAACATATACATCAATGTCCCTGTGTTTTTCATTATCGTCCCTACTTACTTAAAACATTCTGCTGCTCATATCACTAGTCCGTCAAATGTTATCATATGTGATAGTCATTCCTTCTTTTACTAAACATACACGCACGGTTTTTGGTCTACTCAGACAAACCCCAAACTTGTAGTGTGTCTTCACAACTCTAATTTGGTATTAACCCCTTCATTAGTCTCATCAGCCACTACAATATTATCTGTAAATAGAATACAGACATACACCAAGGTATTTTTTTTCATGAATGCCTTTCATTATTTCATTCATTATAATGACAAAGAGAAAACGAGTCAACGCCAATCCTTGGTGCAACCCTATTGTAATCAGTCTGATCCATCAATCCACCACAACTTCTTACATCCAAGACTACTCACTCCCTCACTCATATCCCATATTATACCAACAAGTGATACTCTAATTAAAAATGGGTGAGAGAGAGAGTATCATAGGTGTTTAGTCCTCCGGCGAGGATTGGATGGTGTTCGTGGACAATCTGAGCAAGAGAGTCACTTGGAGAACAGTAAAGGAAATTTTTCAACAACAGGGTAGTGTACTGCGAGTTTACATTCCGAGTAGCTCTAAAAAGCCGAACTATAGAAATCATACGTTTGCTTTCGTTTAGTTTGAGGAGGATGGATTGAAGAAGGCGATAGCAAATGTTAACGGTATTTGGATAGATGGAAAGAAAGTACTGGTCGGAGTAGCTAAGTATCAGAAGTAGAGGTTAAGGCAAGCTGCTAGTAGAAATTTCAAAAAGGAAGAAGAAAAGTTGAATAAGGGAGTGAACGGGAGAAGAAGAGTTGGAAATGAGTCTTTCAGTCGATTGAGGGATGAAAGATCATATAAGGATGCGTTAGTCTCTTATGAAGGGCTGAGGGAAGTTCCGGTAAGTAAAGATATTAGGGAGGGTCAGCCAAGAAAGGACGCAGGGATGAGGAACTTGTGGGAGATGCATATTCCCCCAGTTGAATCGGATTGGGTGAAAAGATCATTGACTGGGATTATTAAATCCCATTTCGATTTGGAGCTAGTGCTAAAGGGGCTGGCTAGTGATGGGATCAAAGTCAAGGGAGCTAAATGGGGTTATGCATGTACTTCATGCATCTTAACCTTTGGTTCGGTGGAAGAATTAAAGGAGGCATGGTCGAGCAGACTGGAGGAATTATCATTTTGGTTTGATTGGCTTGATCCGCTTCTGAATGTGGAAGGTGTTCCGATGGCATTTTGTTCGGTTGAATTAGTTGGAGTCCCCTTATTATGTTGGAATGTCTCTTTTCTGGAAAAGCTTGTTACAAGGTGGGGGAAGCTGGTTTGTATTCACGAGTCGATGGTCAGAAGAGAGGATATGGCCGTGGCAAGGGCACTGCTGAGGGTGGCCAGTCCTTTTAATATACCGGAAACTGTAACATTGGGTTCGTATGGGAGATCTTTTAAGGTAAAAATTAATGTGGGGTCAGTTTGTATAAAACATAAAAGTATTTAAGCAGAAAACTCATCGGTGGCCGGCGATGGTGTGTTCAGAGATGATGCATCATCAAAGGAGGAAGAAGATCGGTGTTCAGGCAGGGTAGGTAGACCAGCTTGCTAGCTGAGGAAACTAGGGGTAGAGTAGACAAGTGGTTGGTATGGGATGATTGAACAACTGTGGCAGGCGGCAGAGGGGGTCAGCATTTAATGTGGCAGGAAGGAGAAGGTCAACCTAGTGGAGAAAATGTGTCAGATTTTCCAGAAGAAAGTTTGAATTTTAGAGGGGATTATTGGGGTCTTGGGTTAAGGAATAATTTTTTTAATGAAAGTGAAAAACCCCAATCAGATAACTTGAGTGAGCCCATCTCAAACAATCCTAGAATCTCACCATCTGGGCCAGCTGTTAATTTAATAAAATTGGGTTATGGTAAACAGAAAGAATCTCGGGTGGAGGCACTAGGAGATCTACAACAAACTGTTTGGGTGAATCAAATTTGCAGAATTTGGCTACTGCTAAGCCTGATTACAACTCAAATTGGATTGCTGGAGGGTCCTATGACATATTACAGTTTCAGTTTAGAGGGACTTTAAAAAAGTCAAATGAGGAACTGTTAGAGGAAGTAGTAGTCTTGGATAAGGAAGTTAGAAGTGCGGAAGAAACAAAGGTGGTAAGGGAAGCAATACCAGTTCACACGGTTAGTAATCTCGGGCTGGGATTTAATAAGGAGTCCTTTTCAAATGTTCTAAGGAGTTGGAGTCCTTTGGATCATTTTTCTAAAAGTTTGTGCTTTAGAAATGCACCGGTAGGAAGGTGGAATAGAGGATCTTTTTCTAGAGTGTATAGAAGATCTAGAGAAAGAAAGGTTTGGTTTAATCCGAGCAGAGAAAAAGGGGCAATGCAATCTTTAGAGTTGATTGATCATAATAGGAATATAATCAATCCTATTTTGAGTAGTCAATCTTTTCCTACTATCTTGGAGGAAGGACCCACTGGTATTGAGGAGAAAGGTGGTTTTAGTCATAATTCTGCAGTGGACCATTTTACAGCATTCTCGAAGTGTAGAAGATGTTTTAACAGGTAGTAGGTCTGGATCAGTGACAGGGAATGAGAGTAGAAGAAAGAGAAGGTTTTTAATTAGGGAAGCTCTGGATGTGGTTAGTCGCCTTACCGTCTCTTTTTCAAATTTCTCGATATTCTTGGAGGAGGCTTTGGCTACATGGGAAGTCAATAAAATACTGGGGATTTCATTTAAAGAGGGGAAGAAGGCTTTTTTGGAAAAATTATAAATCTTGAGGAGGGTCTGGCAGAAAGTAGGGAAGGGATGGAGCAGGGGGAATAGGTATCTTTTGCTTATTTGCTTTGAGGCTTTTGGGTTCATATTTGTCTTTATGACACAGATTAATATTATTTCGTGGAATGTAAGGGGTATGGGAAAAAAGGAAAAATCAAGAGCTATAGCTAATATGGTCAAGATGTATAAGCCGTGCATCCTTCTCATTCAAGAAACTAAGCTAGAAAACTGTTCTTTGGCTCTTAGGAGAAAGATAGGTGGAAGCTTTCTTAATGGAGGGATATTCGTTCCAGCATTGGGGTCTGCAGGTGGATTAATGGTTATGTGGAATGATAATGTTTTTGAAGTTTCCAAAAGCCACTTAAGTGGCTGATTCATAGCAGTTTTTGGGATGTTTAAGAATTCAAGTGAAGAGTGTGATTATTTTCTGAAAAGGATGAATTTTTCAGGGAGTTGATGGAGTTTGTAGCTGCTCAGACCTTGTCAGTTTGCATTGGGGGGGGGGGATTTTAATGTGTACCTTGATCCGGCAGAGAAGTTGGGCAAGTCTCAAAACTGGCTTTCTATTGATATTCTAATAAATTTCCTGAACCAAACCAATTTAATTGATCTTCCTCTGGTGGGAGGAAGGTTTACCTGGTGCAATAATAGAGAAGCCTCTACTTGGGTCAGACTTGATAGATTTTTAATTTCTAGGAAGTTTCTGATCTGTTTTCCGAATATTGTGTAGAGTCTATTACCTAGGTCCTTATCTGATCACAATCCAGTTTCATTGGAGGAAAAGTCTGTAGATTGGGGTCCTAAACCTTTCAGATTTTTTAATTATCTCTTAGAGGAGAAAAGCTTTGAGGAATTGGTTAAATCATCCTTGGATGATTTGAGGGTGAGTAAGAAGAGAACTTCAGTTTTTTACAAGGAACAAAAAAATCAATCAGAAACTGGTCTGGCAGAAAATTCCATGGGATTTCTGAGTCTATTTTAGATTTGGAATCGAAAATTAATGATCTAGAATTCATAACGGAGGTCTTCCACGGAAGCTGCTCTCAACCTGGTGTTGGGGGCAGCCTACTATCCTACCTCCCCCTTACCCCATTACATATGGAAATATGGTCAGCTAATTTTAGGAGTGGAATCAGATGATGCAGTTCAGATCAAATCTTTGGAGGCTGTATAGGATTGAAGAAAGTATTTGGTTTCAGAAATCAAGGGCGAGATGGATTAAAGACGGGGATAGAAATACAAGATATTTTCATCTGCCTGCGCTGAACAGAAGCAAAAGGAATGAAACTTCAAGAAAGCCTACAATTCCAAATCAACAATGGCAGTGGAGGATTTATTTCTGGATTTTGCAAAGCTGTCAGGGGATCAAACTTCAAAGCTAGAGGAGCAGTTTTTAGAACAGGAAATATGGCAAGTTATAGCATCATCGGACAACTCTAAAGCTCCCGGCCCAGATGGTTTCACCATGGTTTTTTTCAAAAAAATTTGGCCCAGTTTAAAGGAGCATGTAATGAAATTTTTTAAGGATTTCTACTTTGGAAAGAAATGGGAACATGGGATTAATCACGCGTTTATCACGCTTATTCCAAAGAAGCTTAATCCAGACAGTGTGGAGGACTTTAGACCAATTAGCCTTGTAGGCAGTTTATATAAGATCCTATCTAAAGTTTTATCTAAGAGATTGAGTTGCTCTGTTGGGGATATCATCAGTCAGTCTCAGTTCGCGTTTATACCGGAGAGACAGTTGTTGGATTGTGCTTTTATTGCAAATGAAGGAATCAATTATTGGAGAAAACAAGGGTTGCAGGGGATTGTTCTTAAAGTTGATTTTCGTAGAGCTATGACTCTGTTGAATGGCCAATTTTAATCAGAGCAACGTCAGAGATGGGTTTTGGCAATATATGGTCCTCGTGGATTTCTCAGTGCCTTTCTACAGCTTCAATTTCGGTACTTGTAAATGGGTCACCTTCGGAAGAGTTTCCTATGGCCAAAGGTTTAAGACAAGGGTGTAGCCTCTCTTCGCTCCTGTTTAACATTGTAGGCTAGCTGCTTCATTTGATGCTGTCTAAAGCAGTAGACATGGGTTTGTTCCAAGGTTTTGTTATTGGGAAATCTGAAAATTATGCTAAGTTGTCTCATTTTCAGTTTGCCAATGACCTAATCATTTTTTGCCAAGCCTCTCTTACTCAGATCAAGAATGTTAAAAGAGTGTTGAGGATTTTTAGTATTATGGCAGGGCTGCATCTAAACCTGGCGAAGAGCAAACTGTTTGGAATTAATGTGGATGATGAAGTTTTAACAGATTGGGCATTTCCCACAGATTATTTGGATTTCCCCTGGGTGCTAAGAAAAATTCAGAGGTCTTATGGGACTCTGTTGAATGGCCAATTTTAATCAGAGCAATGTCAGAGATGGGTTTTGGCAATAGATGGTCCTCGTGGATTTCTCAGTGCCTTTCTACAGCTTCAATTTCGGTACTTGTAAATGGGTCACCTTCGGAAGAGTTTCCTATGGCCAAAGGTTTAAGACAAGGGTGTAGCCTCTCTTCGCTCCTGTTTAACATTGTAGGCTAGCTGTTTCATTTGATGCTGTCTAAAGCAATAGACATGGGTTTGTTCCAAGGTTTTGTTATTGGGAAATCTGAAAATTCTGCTAGGTTGTCTCATTTTCAGTTTGCCGATGACCTAATCAGTTTTTGCCAGGCCTCTCTTACTCAGATCAAGAATGTTAAAAGAGTGTTGAGGATTTTTAGTATTATGGCAGGGCTGCATCTAAACCTGGCGAAGAGCAAACTGTTTGGAATTAATGTGGATGATGAAGTTTTAACAGATTGGGCATTTCCCACAGATTATTTGGGACTTCCCCTGGGTGCTAAGAAAAATTCAGAGGTCTTATGGGATCCAGTTTTTAAGAATTTTAGCTACAAACTCGCTGGGTGGAAAGCTTCTTGTCTTTCATTGGCTGGTAGGACAGTCTTATTGAAGTTGGTGTTAACTTCCTTACCAATTTTTTTCTTATCACTTTTTAAAATGCCTTGTAAAATTGGTAAGAAGTTAAATTCTTTATTGGCTAATTTTCTATGGGGCGATAAGGAGGAAAAGAGGAGGATACACTGGGTGAATTGGAGCACAGTTTGCAAGCCTTTAAATTGTGGTGGTCTCGGTGTTCTTGATTTGAATCTCACTAATCGGGCTCTACTGGGAAAGTGGTGTGGAAATTTGCCAATGATAAAAATTCCTTATGGAAATGTGCATTGTGTAGTAAACACAAGGTTAGCTGCAATACAATGTCTAATAGGAAGGTTACTTCTCCTCAATCTTCTTGGATTTTGAGAGGTATTACCAATAATTACTTGAAGAATGATTCGGAAGGGGATTGTCTCGGATCAAATTCGAAATTGCAAGTGGGAAATGGAAAGTCCATTTCTTTTTGGAATAATGCATGGGTAGATGAGTTTCCTCTAAAAAATCTATTCCCTAGAATCTTTGTGCTTTCTCCTAACAAATGGGGGAAGGTTGCAGAGTTTGGCAGCTTTGATTCGATCGGTTGGGTGTGGAATATTCAAACTAGAAGGAATTTGTGTGATTGGGAATTGGATCAGTGGATGGATTTGATGTCAAAACTGAAGGATATTAAACTGTCAGAGTCGGTGGAAGATTTCCTAACTTGGTCTGCAAGTGGTGATGGACTGTTTTCGGTTAAATCTTGCAGAAGTTCTCTTGGTAATGTGTTTGGGGGTAGTGATATGTGGTTAAAAGGGGTTTGGTTGGGTTTCGCTCCACCTCGGGTGGAAGCTTTCCTTTGGCAGCTAGCTCATCAGAAAGTGGCAGTCAGAGCAGAGTTGGTTAAGAGAGGATTATCCCTAGGTGATGATATTCTTTGTCCTTTTTGTAAGAAGCATGAGGAATTGGTGCAACATTTATTTTTTTCGTGTTTTGTTGTCTGGGAATTATGGAATAAAATTGCTAGCTTCTAGGATTTATCCGTTGTTTTACCCCAAGACCCTCCTCTTCTTAGCTCCTGGGGTGAGTTGAGGGTGAGCTCGGTGATTTGGAAGTTTATTCCGGGAGTCATTTTTTGGTCAATCAGGAAAGTTAGGAATGCAATGGTGTTTTAAGGAGCACCTCTTGACAGGCTGTCTATGTTTTTCATTGTTAGATTCAGGCTATCTAAATGGTTCCTAGCCAAGTTCCCTAAGTTCCCTATACAGGAGGATGTGCTGATTGGAGACCCATCTCTTGCAGATGGTATTTTAGTTCCTAGCTCTAAAGATTGTCATGTCATTCGTTGGATTCCCCCAGTAGACTTTCTAAAGATGAATGTTGATGGTGCTGTTAGGATAGATGGCTCGGATGGAGGAATTGGAGGTATTTTAAGAGATTGGAATTGTTGTACTCTTCTGACTTTTTCAGAGAATGTTGGTCAAGGAACTCCTCCACTTGTTGAATTAAAGGCTATAAAAAGAGGCATTGAAATATTTGTGTCATCACGATGGGTATCTGTTGGTAGGTTGATTGTCGAGAGTGATTGTAAGTCTGCAGTGGAATGGATTCAGTCCCCGACTTTGGCTCCTGCTTTTTTCTCGCCTCTAGTTTATCAGATTTCGACTCTCATTTTTGGTAAGGTACAATCAGTTAGGTTGATTCCAAGGGCGTGTAATGGGGAGGCAAATAGTTTAGCAAAGAAAGGGATAGATTGATTGTAAGGATACAACTGTGGTTTTTCTGTTCCAGTGAGCAGGTTTATGTGGTTGGAGGATTTTTTTAAGTTTTATGTATGCAATTTGGTGTAATGGTTAAATCTTATGTAATTTTTCAATATTAATAAAATTTCTAAGGCACTCTTTTTCTCCTTCCGCTGATTAAGGAGCTTCCTTTCAAGATCTATTAATCAAGAAGGGGGTTTTTAACGAGGCCTTTAATTCTTATAAAAAAATATTATACCAACAAAAATTTGTGAACAGGTCAAATTGGCATTGATACAGATTGATATAGCAAGCAAAACCAGAAATAAGGAATTATTAGTTTGGTTTCAAATTGAAAATCGTAGAACAATTCATTATCTAACCTTCACAAAAAATAAAATCTAAAATGTGAAAGAAATATAAAAATCAGTATCATACATGTAACTTATTATTATTTAATACATGCTAATAGTAGAAACAAAAGTCGTAAACTAAGAGCATTCCTCGTATCCTTTAATGCACGCTAATACAAACGTAAGCACAAATTACAAAATAATGTTCTGAAAAAGGTGTAAAAGTAGAATCAAAAGCCATAACCTAAGAGCATTCCTTGTATCATTTAATACACCAACACAAACATAAACACATATTGCAAAACTAATAACTAAAGAAGCATTTGCAGACAGTTTCAAGGTGTTCAACATAAAATGCTGAAACGAAGTAGGAACATGCATAGCAACGCAAGGACAAGTATGAATAAAAATTTTCCTTTTAATGTTACAATTAGAGGAGAATTTGAATCTGAATTGCAGCATCTGGTAAAAGTAGATCTTTACTAACAATTATAGTAGCATACGGGGCAAAATTTTAACAGTTGCAAGAAAAAAATGAACTAACCACCAGGCAAATTATAAAAAAAAAATCCTGAAAAGGAAAACAGAAATGGCCTACAATTCTTCAATGGGGTGGGAATACCAACAAATAAGAATACAGTCTTATTCTAATATAGAAATAGAAAAGTATCCTACTGTAAATGAGTATTTATACAAGCAAATAGCGACAAACACTTAAATAAAAATGAACTAACCACCAGGAAAATTATAAAAACTCTTCCTGAAAAGGAAAATATAAGCGGCCTACTCTTCTTCAGTGGGTAAGAATACAGTCTTATTCCAATATGGAAATAGAAAGTACCATGTTGTACATGAGTATTTATACAAGTGCGTAGCAACAAACACTTGAATAAATTAATAAGCCAATTCATATATCAGGGTCTAAGTGCAAAATCAGTTTAGATATAGTTACTCGCATATGCATTTACAAGATGACGAGTAATAATTGATTATGTTGGACCAAAATCAATCTTCAGGATTTAACTAGTACTGTATTACAGAAAAAGCGAAGATGGGGATACCAAAACATAGGGAAAATGGTTAGCTACACTCTTGCAGGAACATCTTGCATGTTTTTAATGTTTTCATTTTGATATAAGTGCCAATACCTTTAAGAGTTGGCACTACATAAAATTCATGTTAAAAATCATTAGGAGGTATCTTTTTTAATGGCGTATCAAATAAAACATTTCAAATCATCCAATAGAGACCGTGCAAGAGAAGACAGGAACCATTTGATGGATGAGTCATTCCTAAAATCAAAGGAAAAGGAAAATAGAACATGTAAATAAATTAGGTCATCTATTGGAATGACCTTAATGGGCAAGTACTTTGATCTCCTCTAACAAAATGCTTATCAGAATTGTAAGAGCATAAGTTAGCTTTTTATCTTTCCCTGCCAACGAAGTACAAGGTTAACTTATGCTAGCTAGCACAACATCAAGCAACAAGTGGCAGATATGAATATTTTTAACTGGAAAGAATTCCATGTATCACACTACAAATATTTAGAACTTACCGCAGATTTTGAAACATCATGGCAAGCCAGCACAACATCCAGCAACAAGTGGCAGATATGAAGAGCTGTTGTCTGTAATGCACATGTAAATAAAAAGGGGAGAAATTAAAACAAGATAAGAGATGAACAGATAATAAAAAAAATAAAAACAATGTAAAGATAAAATACCTCATCTATCGGTTCAATGTTTTGATAAAGAGGTTCAAGAATTGATAAGGCCTTTGCATATTCATGAAGGTGGAACCAAATGATTGCCTACATTAGATCAAATTAAACCAAATGTGTTAAATGCTACTCCAAGCTATCGATGAAAAGATTACTGCTCCTGAAACTGTTGAATGTACAAAGAGGGCATACCATGTTTAAAGAAGTCACAGAGGTATCAAATTCATCTGTGTAGATAATACTGGCACTATTCATACCACTTCCTTTTGAACCTGAAGTAACTTTATTTCCAACATTGCTAACAGACTCCACCTGTTCCCCAGAAGCAAGAGCAAGCTCCTCACTTCCCTTCTGAACCAACACACAAAAACCATTAATTCCAGTGTAAATAAAAATAAGTAATGAATCATCACTTCTATTAGAGTGCAATACAAATAACCACACAAACTCAGGCCGAAAATGCCTCATGTCCATTAAATGGGGCCAGATACATAAACCATTTCTACAGTTAAGAAAACTAAATACTAACTAGCAATGAAAGTGGTCTCATACAAGCTATTCATGGTTCAAATTGCTAAATGCCTAACACGTTGACATTAGTATACTGCAATTAAAAACAACAGACAAATAAGTCTGTTTTATGCTAAGGAAGATGCTTCACCCAAAAGATTTCATTTGAATATTAAAAGATAATATATTTGCTTTTCCTTATTTGGTTAAGGCCTTGCAGTATCTGCAGCACAATTCACCAACCACAATCCATTCCCCACATGGAGGCAAGCAAACAAAATCAGTTATGAAATCATGAACAGGACACAACTATCGTTCTTCCAGGAGATTGACTAGATTAATGAGAAATTAGGATGGAGAGCACAGCCAATCAGCCACATAACTGGAGGGAGGTATGAAAAAGGTAGTACCTTGATATTGTTAAGGATTTCAAGCAACTTCTTTGGGTCCGAGCAACCATCCCGAAAAAACTCCGCAATTGCAATATTATGAAGAACCTGTCAATAATCATTTGGTTTCAAAACTTAGACTTTGCAAACAGAATGGAAAAACTTATAAAAGATGTCAAAAATATTGAAGGGGAAGCTATCATTAGTAGCCCAATTTCAATTTGAGGGCAACAATTATACTATAGCAATGAAATACAGCACCTGCTAACAGGATTATAAGATCAATCAAGTAATCAAAATTCAGAACATAACGAGAACATTTTATAAACGCATTTAATTGAAGCAGCATCACCATCACAGCCAGTTTCACAAAATGCAAAATTACATTTTTTTTAAAAATTGAGTGAAAATTAAATTGAATTTCAGCCAGACTTTTTTTACACCTACTTCCTTACAGAAGAATGTGCTTCAATGCACCAGAAATAAGCTTAGCTCTAAAGGGTTAATGCCCTGGTCTGGCCTTGAGGTGCAACCCAGAAGCACACGCCTTACAAACATTGCTCAACATTTTTCTTTATTGGGCATTAGAACAAACATTTATATATCATGCTAATATTAACTAAAACACTAGGATAAATTTTCTTGAAAAATAAAACTTCCACCATTTCCTTTCCAAAAGTGATAGACTATATCTACATATCATTTCAAAAAAGCATATGTACTCTGTACATTTCTCCACCCTATCTTAGCAGTAACAAGACAACCGTGACAGCAATTTCAAGCAACTACAAATTCTATCTTTGAAGAGTATCCTCTAGTCTAAATCCATCAGCTTTAAAGGAACAGTAGATAAATAGAATATGAACTTCCATGAAAATAAATCCATAATTCATCCGTCCTACTTTCTTTAGCCAGAGCCTAAGAGGACATTGCAACGGAATAAACTTGTTGGTAGTTCAGTAACATAATCGTTACCAAGAAATGGACTATTACATGATACACCACTGGTGAAGCTAAAAACTCTACATACGTTTGACTTGTTCTGATTACGTATAAGACGATTATCCTATTCACTGATAGAGGAGTTCAACTACCCCACAAACCATTTTATTGGTTAACTCTTGCCTGTCTTAAGTATGAATAAAGAAATCAACAACTGGAATTATTAAGTTTGAATATATAAAATCGCCGTATGAAAATAGTTAAACCTAGTCACAGGGTTTCAAAAATTCGCCATGAATATACAGAATGATAACCATTAAACATATAAACAAGGAAACCAATATCAGACTAAGTTAATTGTTTTTAAGAAATCAGCTGATGCCAGAAAATAGCACAACAAAAAGGTTGAAAACAATATTCAATTTCTCACTACAAAAAAAGAAAAAAAAATCTAAGAAATAAATCGATTCAATCGGATTAATGAAGGGAACCGATGCATGCATACGCGTGAAAAGGAATTGAAACAATTTACCTTGGGATCGTTCTCTTTCTTCGACTTGAGCTGATTCAAGACATCGACGCACTCGGCGAACTTCCTAGACTGAAAGCAAAGTACGGCGTCTTTAGCGAGGGAGGAGGTGACGGAGAGGACGGCGTCTTCGTCGCCGGCGGTGGAACCATCCCGATTCGGAGGCGATGATGACGAATCTCGCAAATCCATGAGCAGAGCAGGCGAATCGAAGGAGATAACAAAGATTAATAAAAAAAAAGGATCTCAGGCGTAAAGGAGAATATGGTAAAGGAAACCACTTTGCTTCTTTAAACAATGAAATGCTTAGTTTTTTTTTTAACGAAATCACAATTGGGGGAAAATTTCTTTTTTTTTCTTTTGATTAAATTACACCATTTATCATTAGACTTTACCCTCTCTCCTATTTTACTCACTATATTTTTAATTTTTTAATTTACTTACTACACTTTGAATTACTTCTGTTTTGGTCACTCTTTATTACTTTTTTATTATTTTGATATAACATGGATTTTTTTTTTATTTAATATAAAAATAGTTTAAAATATAAAATTAAACCTAGATAATAGCTGATGGTGATGAGAAGGGACTATGATTATTTTAAATCATTTTAAATTTAATTTTCTTATTTTGAATTACTTTTATATTTAATAATATATAAAAATTTCATATCATAGAATAATAATAATAAAATAATTTGTAGTGATTAAAATATGAGCAATTTGAAAGTTTAGTGAGTAAATTGAAAAATTAAAAGTACAGTGAGTGAAATAGGATAAATAATAAAGTTCAGTGATGAATGGTGAAAAATTAAATAATATTTTTTATAAATACATTTATTTCGAGTCGTATATAGGTTTTACTAAAAAATTGGGTTGGTTTGGATCGAACGAAGTTATCTATAAACTTGAATCGATTCGGGTTTTAAGTAGATGCTATATATTTTCGAATCAAGTCATATTGATTGAAAAATTCGACCCGACCTGACCGATGTTCATCCCTATCTGTAACATCCTTTATTTAAATCGGATATCCAACTAAATCCGAGATGTTATATTCATATATTGAATAATAATGATATATACTAAATATCTAAATAAATCAATATTCTAGATCAATTATCTATACTTTTTAGTTAATATCAATATCAAATCTTCATACCACAATTTTTGTATAATTTCATGTTTAATAATATCAATATTTTATTTTTGTGATATTGATACTATAAAAATTGTAAAATGTAAATTTAAAAAATGCTTCTAAATCACTTCAAATCGAGTCTAAATCTATTTTTCATGATTATATTTTAACATAATCATGGCCTATAAACATATTTAGAAATAATTTAGTATCGTTGATCGTTGACGATTTACTTTTTCTGATTTGAATAAAGAATTGTAACTGATGTAAAGATAATCATTATCAGATGATTCTTCGTGAAAGAAAGAAAAAGATAGTGTGAAAGAAAAGATTGTTCTTCGTGAGAATGAAAAGATAGAAACTATACCCGAATCAACTCAAAAGCTACACCCGAACTAAAGAAAGAAAAAAATAGTGTGGAAGAGAAGATTGCTCTTGGTGAGAGTGAGAAGATAGAAATCATATCCAAATCAGCTAAAAAACTAAACCCGAAGAAAGAAAAAAATAGTGTGGAAGAGAAGATTGTTCTTGGTGAGAGTGATAAGATATAAACCATACTCGAATCAACTCAAAAACTACACCCGAATTAAAGAAAGAAAAAGATAGTGCGGAAGAGAAGATTGTTCTTGGTGAGAGTGAGAAGATAGAAACCATATCCGAATCAGCTTAAAAACTACACCCGAACTAAAGAAAGAAAAATATAGTGCGGAAGAGAAGATTGTTCTTGGTGACAGTGAGAAGATAGAAACCATACCCGAATCAGCTCAAAAACTACCCCTGAACTAAAGAAAGAAAAAGATAGTGTGGAAGAGAAGATTGTTCTTGGTGAGAGTGAGAAGATAAAAACCATACCCGAATCAACTCAAAAACTACACCTGAACTAAAGAAAGAAAAAGATAGTGTGGAAGAGAAGTTTGTTCTTGGTGAGAGTGAGAAGATAGAAACCATACCCGAATCAGCTCAAAAACTACACCCGAACTAAAGAAAGAAAAATATAGTGCGGAAGAGAATATTGTCCTTGGTGAGAGTGAGAAGATAGAAACCATACCCGAATCAACTCAAAAACTACACCCGAACTAAAGAAAGAAAAAGATAGCGTGGAAGAGAAGATTGTTTTTGGTGAGAAGTGAGAAGATAGAAACCATACCCGAATCAGCTCAAAAAATACACCCGAACTGATCTAACCTCTGAACGACAAGAACCCTACACAAATACAACAATCAATCAAAGACAATTCTCTACTGAAAAACATCACACACGCACACACCAAAGAGGTTAACATACCTAAAAAATTACCAAAATAAAAGCAAGCCAACCAGACCCCAATCATGGACTCAGGGATTCCCCAGTCCCGTACCACCATGCTTTAAATATCTCATGTCTGCACACACCATCCTTTACTAGCCAAAAAGCCATCTCATCCCAACTATACGAGTATCATAGATCTAACATGATTACAATTGTTGAAGTATATTTAACTCAAATAAATCACGTAGGACTATTATAGATCTAATCATAAGACTGTAAGCATTTCAAGAGTATAGAACTCGTGTTAAATCGTCAACTTAAATATTATTTCTAAAGAATATCTTCAGAGATATAACGATACATAAAAAATATTATAGTATAAATACTTAACATGTTGAGTTTTATGCTTTAAATAAATATAATTGTTGAAGTAGGGGTTTGCTTGTGTTGTAAGGATTGGCTTTTGTCTTAGGGTGTTTGGGCTTTGTAAGTTCTTGTTTGCTAGGATGAATATACTCTTTTCCTCCGTCGAGAGCTAGAGAGATTTTTAACGAGGCATTCATCCTTAACGTTTTCCTTCATCAATAATAATAATCATTGCTGAGCAAGAAAAAAATATTTAGTTACTATATGAATTTTAGGGTAAGAAAGTAGCTACTATTACACTGTCAAAAAAAATTAAACCTTAAATTTATTTGAAGGTAGGGCTATAATATATTCATTAGTCAAATATAGTATCACCAAGTCTTGTCATATATATATTGGACAAATACATTATGACTGTCATAATCAAAATATAACAGTGAGCGACCAATGAACTTGAAAGCCTCTTAATCGGCCTCTGAACCAGAACTTGCATAGTTAATTTAAATAAGTTAAGGAGAATTTTGGAAAGGTCAATGACTGATTTACGACTCTGATTATGATAGGTACATGTGATTCTCCTAACCCTTCGACTGCTCAGTCCAGCTCCTCTCGTTCCGTCTGACCGCTTGAGCCGTGATTACCTGGTGGTGTACTACTTTTGTTTGTAGTGAGACCAGTGCTCCGTAGATCTCCCGGGCTGATTCTTTTTGTGAGGTGTGTTCCTTGTGTGATATATATATATATATATATGTTTTAAATACCTATTTGAAATATTATGTGCACATGACTGTTTTATTTGATCTGTTATATGGCTAGTTGATTTGATTTAATTTTGCATGATTTATCTATTTCAAGCTTAATTTTCTTATTTACTGAAGTTTTAAGCATGCTTGTCTGATTCATGTTCTCTAGTTACTGCTACTACTATTTACTGTCTAAAAACTATGCTCTTCGGGGTACTCTGGGATCTAGTATGAAGTCTCTACAGGTTCAGCTTCGATCAAACTGATAATTTCTTATATAGATTCAGCACTGATCAAGTTGGTAATTCCTTATGGATCTAAGGCGACCCTTGGGTGGGCTCCTGGGCCCAATGGGCCTAGTGGTAAGATCTTATGGACCATAAGGTACTCATTTAGGGTGGCTCCTATGATATGTGCATAGGGTAAATCCTTATGGGCCTGAGGGCACACCCCTCAGGTGGGCACCTACGCTTCGGCTAGGGTAAGACCTTATGAACCTAATGTGCTTTCTTAGGTTGAAGCTCATGCCCTTTGGGCCTAGGGTAAGTCCTTATGGATGTAGTTTTGGAGAACTGCATATGGTGTATGATTGGAGGGTTGTTCTGTATTTTAAACTACAACTATACTATCATTTTCATAACTTTGATAATGATCTGATTTTGAAACTTAACTGTATGTTTTTATTTTGCACTGTCGGAACACACTGAGCTCCGTAGCTCACTCCCCCAAACTTTCCCCTTTCAGATACTTTTTTATAGGCGACCCGGACCTGACACTTGGAGGATTAACGCATTCGTACATGAGTATTTTTTGTAATGTTTTTATCTTCCGAGTTGCATTTATTTTGGGTGACATGTGTCTATATTTTGAAAATACTTGTTTTACGACGTATGTTGCTTTTGTTACCGATGTTAGATTTGCTTCGATACTGATTATGGAGTATTTTATTCATTGCTTATGACTTTAATTGTTGGAATTGAACTTTAATGTTTTTAACTATATTTTTAAAGATGTTTGTTCGTAATATGGTTTTAAACTATTGAAAAATGTTTTGGAAAATTTTTATCATAATTTGCTAGATCTAATCTTAACGTATAGGTCGGGTCTAGAGGTTTACATGCACTATTAGCGGCGGCCGGATCTATGTCAGGTAAAGGACCGAGGAGGAGTTGTCTAGCAGAAATTATAGTTTTCGGTGGCTAAATATTTGAGCTTTTGTTTGTAAAAGTGATGCCCGTGGACGACACAACTTCGAGCTCTTGAAGAAACTTGTGTTGCCTGATGGGTCCTTTCTCCGTGCTCGTTTGCCTGGACGGCCTACTCGCGATTTCTTGTTTACAGATCCGGCTCGTGATGGTGTTAGGTAAGATCAGCTCTTGAACTCTGTTCATCTGGTACTGGAATTGAATCGATAGCAATAAATGGCATGCATTAGAAAGTGAACATGTACACCGGACTTCTCTGTTTAAATTGTTTGCATTTCCTTATCGTCTCTGTTTTTCTTCGATTGCAGCTTGTTGAAGATATGGAACATGAACAAGTACGCTGGAGTCCTCGGTGTTTACAACTGCCAAGGTGCAGCCTGGAACAGAGCTGCAAGGAAGAACATTTTCCACCAAACAAATACGGACTCCATATCAGGCAATGTGAAGGGTTGTGACGTCCATCTCATTTCCGAGGCCTTGTTGGACCCTGAATGGCCCAGTGACTGTGTAGTATACTCCCACCGGACCGGTGAACTAATCACCCTTCCATACGATGCATCCATGCCGGTTTCCCTCAAGGTCCTCGAGAATGAAATCTTCACACTAACACCTATCAAGCACTTGGCACCAGGGTTCAGTTTTGCACCATCGGCATGTACAACTCCGGTGGTGCCATTGAAGATCTAAAATATGAATTAAAAGATGGAGCCAAGCTATCTGAGTTCGAAATCGGATGTGAAGGTGAAAGCAGTGGTCTTGTTCATGCGCGGATGGAGAATTCTAGCAACGAATTGGTAGGAATTTGCATGGAGATCAAAGGTTGTGGAAACTTTGGTGCTTATTCATCAGCCAAGCCGAGAAAGTGCACCGTCGGATCTAGTAAAGTCGAGTTCGATTACGATTCTTCCCCTGGATTGCTGAAGTTCGATCTGGGAAGAATGCCGGAGAAAGGGCAGAAGGACCATGTTGTTAAGTTGAGTTATGAGTTAAATGTAGCAGAGTAGATGTCCCACACTAATGTACCAATTTTAGTATGTATCATATAGGCATTTGGGTAAAGTCAAGTGTACGAGATCGAATCGAACAAACTTAAATGATTCAGGATAACTGTAAAAGCTTTAAACAAGGCATGTTATATTAAAAATACCTCTAGCAATTAAGGTTTTCATGTCCATGCATCCATACAAACACAATTGTTTTCTAATTGTACAAATTAAATACCCAACAGGTGAAACATATGCCCAGTACAGCATCCTACCATGAGTAAACAAGGACTACATCTAAAATTCCATTTTAACCAGTGCATTTGATGCTACTTCAGATCCATATTGAAGCCAGTCCTTGGCACAGATCAGGGCTTCCACCGTCTCTGGTCGCAAGGAGCTTCGGTACTCATCCAGTTGCTTGATTGTGATATCAAAGACCGAATCAGGAGCAGCAGCAGAAACTGGAATCGACAAAATGTCACGAGCCATCTTTGAAAGTGTTGGATACTTCATCTTGTTCAGCTTCCACCACCCTAAAACGTCAAACTCTTGGACACGAGGCAACAACGACTCTTCCAAGTACTGATCCACCTCAGATTTCATCTGCTGGTTACTAGTCTCCATAATGTAGACATCGAAATCCGAAAGCCCTTGGTCCGAAAGAAGATTTCCTTGATGAGACTCGTCGCCCTTCCCAATTCCAGCATTGCCTTCGTCTGCATAAGTTGGTGTCAAAGGCAGTGGAAGTGCTACATATTCATGAAAGAGCTCATGAATTCCATCATCAACAATTTTGATAAACGCGGGAGCTTCTTCACCGTATATTTTTGTGAAACTGAACTCAACAAGCTTCATCTTGAAACGAGGATCCATGACCACAGCAATTGCCAAAATCAAGCTACAATCCCTCCAGTACTTATCAATCTTTTCCTGCATCGACTTAGCAAGATTGCTGATGAAGGGATCCTCACTAGTGATCGAACGACCCAAGTCTGTGTGTATTTTCCAAGCTTCATGAAAGAAAGTGATTGCAGTAGGGTTAGTTGTAGTTGTAAGGATGCTAGCTGCATTGAAGAGAGGTTTCAAGAAAGTGCATAAAGTCTCAGCCAGCTTCCAGTCATCCACTGACGGAGCTAGTTTATAATCCGGATCAGACGTATCCAAACAGTTAAACACTTCCTTCAATTCGGTAGCAGCTGCCAGCATTTGGTATGTTGTGTTCCACTGAGTTTGATCATCAAGAATCAGGCTCTTTTCACTTGGCACTTGAAGCTGGTCTTTAACATGGAAAAACTTTTCATCATGCAAATCTGAAGTCGTCACGTACTTTACACTATCACGGATTTTCTTGACAATCTCTTGCCCTGCACCGAGCACATCCTTTGCCATGCTGCTCAAAGTACGAGCTACACAATTTCCAAGTAACAGTTGACCATTAAGAATAAGGGGATTCTTTGTACAGAGCAGAGGTCTAAGATTTTCAAGCCCAGCTTCACTTGTAGGATGATTGAAGGTGAGGGAAAACAATTTGCCTTCCAAACTCCAGTCTGATAGGCAGGCAGCAACAGCATGACTAAGAGCAGAATTGGAATCGGGATACGGTTCCATTATGACATTGAAAACCCGTCTTTGCAACTTCCATTCGAAATCAATGAAGTGTCCAGTTATAAATACATAACCCAGCGTCTGTTTCGAAGTCCACATGTCTAGTGTAAGACAAACACGCCCAGGAATACCCTCAATAAACTTCATGACGCTTTGCTTTTCCCTCAGGTAAGTTGCAACACAATCCCCTTGAATGGTGTTGAAACTGACTTTGTCAAATCGAGGCTGAAGATTCTGGACAAAAGCTATGAACCCCGGATGCTCAACCATGTGAAGAGGGTACTCGTGCATGATAATCATTCTCGCAATTTCAAGGCGGCAACGGTCCTGATCAAATGGTATGAAAGCTGAGCTCGGAATTCTATAGCGCCGTTTTCGTGGTTCACTTCCACCAACCGTTGGTGTATACGGGGAGAATTGATTGTTATCCTGGTCACGTAGGAACGCCCGACAAGTACCTTTAGCAATGTGACGTTTGAGGTGGCTGGTCCCTGCTACCTTGGAACCAGTACTGTAAGCGAAACTTTGTTTGCAACGGTTACAGCATGCTCTTCTACATCCAGGACTCACGTTTTCAATGGTAAAGTACTCCCAAACCATGGACTTCTTTTTCCTTCGCTTAGGCTGCGGTTCCGGCTGTATTTCAGGACTAACAAGAACCAGCTCATTGTTATTCTCCATCGGGGCAGTTTCCATTTCCGTCACTTCTGTCATTTCTTCCATTTTGATCTAGAAGTAAACTTCGCAGCTGAAAGCAAAAGAAAACTTCAAAAAGGAATTCAATACATCCATACATATCAAAATAAAAGAACAGCTCCAATTACCATTAAGGTTAACATAACTCGAGATGCTATATATAAAAGTAAACAAATGAGGTTTTGTAGATAGAGAGAGAAGGCTCAATAAGCTCATCAAAACAGAATCTTATCAGCTTTGAGCTGCATCATTACAACTTTAAGCTGCAAAAAACAGTCTGAACTGCATACTATACGGTATAGTTGATGAACATTACTATAGACACTGAACTCTAAAATTCTACCATTAAATGATATATATACCCACGAGCTGGCAATCCATGATCACATAAGTAGTATGTAAATGAGACGAGAGGTGTCACAAGCTATTTGAGTTCGACTTGGTCAAACTCGACTCGAGTTCTTAATGGGTCAAAACAATTTACTTGATACCCGACTCGAAAAGATAATATATTAAAATTTTAATTTTTTAAATTAAATTATTTACAATATTAACATTTTTGTGATGTTTTTCTTAAAAAATACAATATAATGTTTTCATGTATTTAAAATTCATGTCCAAACTCGAGTCCAAACTCGAGTTCAAACTTGAGTTTGAATTTCAATCAGGCTAAGTTCGAAAATATTTCGATTTCAAGTCTTTTTGGGCTCGAACCGAGTTTCTATTTTTGATTTGAATTCTAGCTTGAAATTTTTAAGCTCGCGAGCTTTCGAGTCGAGCTTCGATTTCAAATTCAAGTCAAGCTTGATAATTTTAAATTCATGAGCTTTCGAGTCGAATCAACCACAACTTTAAACTTTTCGAGTCCAGGAGCACAGAAATTCTCGAGCTCGACTAGGCTTGTTTATGAGACGGGCATTTCACATCCGAGCAGACCCACATTATGCACCAGGGCTAATCTAGGCATTTCACATCTGAATGGGCTTTTCTAACATCATCTACGTTTTGCATTGCACAAAAGAAAAAAAAATAGATCTAGGGTTTCAAAATTATATTTTCGAAAAAAGCACAATAAACATGAAGGAAAAGGAAAAGCCCAGATCAAACCCAATTCGATTTCAAACGCAATCTGCCCAGAATCCAGATCAAGAGCAACAAAACAAACAAAACAACCAGAGCAAAAAGACCCATTAACATTACAGAGGCAAAACATGAGCTTAAGAATAGGGGACTTTCGATAAGTACAGAGGAAAGCATGAAATCACCAAATGAACGCTATATAAACAACAAATCAGTTTCAAAACAAAAAACTCCAACTTCTGCAACTTCTATAAGGACAAAAAACACCCAATAATTTCTCATGCTCGACAACACAATCGAGAACAATCATCGTTAATTCCACCACAACACTGAAACACCAAGCGTTTAAAATCAAAGCTCTAAACTTTACGACAACATAGCAAACACTAAAGAAAGAAAGATCGGAAAGACGAGGAGAAACCCAAAATTAAGTTAAGAGATGGAGAATTTTACCGGTCAAAGCCCCAAAGCGAAGCGATCTGGGAGCGGATTGGAAGGCCGGAAAGTGAGGCCCGTTGAAGGGGAGATAGATCTAGGGTTTGGGGGGAGGAAGACGATGAAGAATTGGGCTTAGAAACAATCATGTATCTCTCTCTCCCTTCGGTTTTGGACTTTTATTTAGGGTTTGGTGGGAAGAACCAATTTGACTTTGAAAGGCAGCCCAATGGGAATAATGGCTGGTCTTAGGGGTATTTTGGGGCAAGTACATTCTTATTTTATTGTATTATGACTTCTTCAAATTAGGTTATTTATTTGTAATATTATTAATAATTGAATTATTTATGATGTAATTTATTCAATAAAAAGTTATTAGAAATTTTTTTAACGCTACTTTTAAAGGTTTATTTCATTTTTTATCAATAATGATATGTTTATGAAAATTGATTAATTAAATGATTTATTTGTAACTTTTTAAAATTAGATGACTTATTTGTAATCTTATTGATAATTGAGTGACTTGTATGTAATTTACCCTAATTTTAATGGAAAAGGGGTAAATTAAATGTTTAGTACCTAAACTATCAATTTGGCTCATTTTAGTACCTAAACTTTTAGTTTTTTCAAAATCATATCTAACGTTTAGTTTTTGTTTCATACTATTTTCTCACTCCTATTTTGGTACTAAAGTTTAATTTTTTTAATTTAACGACTCAACTTTCAAATTGTTCCTATTTTAATCACTCTAATTTATTTTATTAATAATTTTCATGACATAAATTTTTTATTATTAGTTTATTAATATTTAATTAAAAATAAAAAAATTAAAAGTTAGAGTGATTAACTTAGGAGTAATTTGAAAGTTAAATAATTAAATTAAAAAAATTTAAACTATAGTGACCAAAATAAGAGTGAAGAATAATTGAGTGATGAATGATATAGTTTACCTATAAAAAGGTGCCACGTGCACACTGACGGAGCCAATATATATTACGGGGTGTAAATTGACACACCAAAAGTTTCAAAACTTTCTTTTTACCCATACATACATATATAGTAAAAGAAAAAATGACACCCCTTTTAGAAATATTTTGACACATTTTAAAAAAGAAATTGACCCCATATTTAAAAAAATATTTAATAATACAAATTTTAAAATTCAAATTTTCCACTTAAAAAAAGTATTCATATAATTTCTAAATTTGAAATCCAAATTTTTTTTCTAGCTCCGCCCTTGCTTGTGAAAATCACCCGTTGAGTAAAATTTTTAACGGCGATGTGCAAAAACAATACAAAAACTAAACATTAGGTATAGTTTGAAAAAATTGAAAGTTTAAATATTAAAACAAACCTAAAAATTTTATTAAACTTAAAATTAATTTCAAAATCAAAGTTATATATATATAAAGATCAAGAACATACACCATCATGTGTTAAATCGTATGAAAATTCATATAATATAAAGATTTATTTCTATATTGTCTTTATATTAACTTCTTCTCATGCACGAAGCACAATAAGTCAATAATGTCTATAAACCAACACCTAATTCTCACAAATCTAAACAAGGGCATGATTCAAACATTATTAAATGGTGAATTACATCACACATCATTAAAATATGTTTAAACAATTATTTTATCAATACTTTTTTAATAATCTTAAATGATTATAAGATAATTAAATTTGAACGAACTAAATTACCTCAGTGATTAAATGAATGATTGTTATTCTTAGTGGTCCTGACTCGAGACGGACGCAAGATCTTATGTTGGCGGGGCGAATTTGAACTTATAAAATTATAGGAGGCAAAAACATATCTTCAATAGCAAATACATAGAAAAAATCTAAAATATATGATGATATTAAAATTTTAAAATTTGACCGCTCCACCTTTGTTATCTCTGGTCCCATATTCAAACACTAACGACTATAACATAAGTGATTGAACATTCATTACCTTTTCTTAATAAAAAGATAATTAAATTTATTAAATTTATTCCTCGGTTTTGTAATGATGTTGTGGTGGATGAATGTTCCACGAAGATGTCAAATTGTCAACACGAAGTGTCGACCCCCCGACAAAGGCACTATGGTCCGGGAAAAACGGGGTGCACTGTCTTTACCAACACCAACGTTCTTACTGTGGGGTCTTCCCCACATGTCTCCATGTGAACACCCTCCTCTTTCGTTTATTTGATTCATTGATCGTTTAATTTAAAACGGATATTGTAAAGATCTATTCACAATGTTAGAATTCGATATTATAATATTATATAAAAAAGTATGTTGATTCTTTTAGTTGAATGTCTTTTAAAGTACAAGCGTCACATTAAAAGTTTTATCAAAATATAGGTGTCACTTTAAAGATTTTAAAGTCTATGTACCACATTAGGTATTTTATCAAAGTAGAAGTGTCATATTGTACATGTTAAAAGTACATGTAGAAGTATCATATTGTACATGTTAAAAGTACAAGTATCACATTGAACATTGTATCAAAGTACATGTACCAAATATGACTCAATATATATATGCTATACATCTTTCCCTACCAATGTTCTTCTCGGGATCGGTGGTAAAAAGTAAGAAAAATACAGAAAAGTCTCTCATTTCCGCTATAAAAACCATCCTCCTTCATTACCCTATATGTATAAGCTCCCCTTTCTTCAATCTCTCACTCCCTTTAAATTCCTTATTTGGTTTTTTGGAAGCCATGGTTGGTTCTCAAGCTTTAGGGTTTTTTTTTCTTCATAAAAACGATGCTCATGAGAAGCAAAAGAAAAAAAATGGCCCTCTTGGTATTCTTCCACAGCTTTCTTGAACTGCAATTTCATCGTAGATCATCAGTTTTTGTTGTCGTTGTTAATGGTGCATCCATCCATGTTCGCCGGCCTATTTCGTTGCGGTTCAATAAAGTTGCGGGAAGATACAGATAGGGCCACAAAGTAAAGATTTTAGAGATCCATCGTATTAAATAAGAACAGATGCATGATTTTATGTTTGGTTGTTTACTCGGTCTTCTGTTAATCTAATCGTTCTTCATTCTCCTCAGTAATTTTGAACCCTAAACACGGTAAACTAGGAGGGGGAGAGAGAGAGAAAGTGATAGGTTTCGTTTTGGTACATGGAATTTTCTTGAGTAGTTCTGAATAGTTAGTTTTGGATCTTCTTTATGTTTAATTGTCTTGACTTTGTTTTATGTTAGTGTAGGGTGGTGCCCCTCATCTTTAGGGTTCCACAGAGGTACGAAAAAGGCTCTTTTACTTGATATTTGTAGTTAAAATTTGCATAGTTATTAGCTGACCAATCTGCAGTTACTTTCAGTCAATTTTCATGCATTTCCCCAACCAAAAAGATCCCATTATTGCAGTCAAAATTTTCTTTCTTGTGACTGCCCATATGATTCACCACTCTCTCATTAATGGGGATTGCATGCTTTTCTCTGATGTAAAATTATTTCCGATCATCAACAAGCAAGATGGGGTATTAGACTCTTTAAATAAGACCGGTGACTCGAATTATATCGTTGTGAATGGAACAAACTGAGTTAATAAGGTTGCGTTACAGTATCCGATCTCATATTAATCCATCAATAAATCAGATCCCGATGATTATAGAAAAATTGTTACATATAATTTTGACTTTTAACTATAATAAGCCGCATTAAAGTTCCAGTTATATTAGTGCCAGATGGACCACTCCAGTTGTGAATGTGAAGATGTTTCAGGGAATGAACCTTTAGGAACTTTGCAGATTAGGGTTTTCCCCCTTTTCTTTTCCAGTTTTTGTACAGTGTCCACAGGACAACTTAGGTGCAATAAAAAGGGGCTCTAGATACTAGATTGGCCTAAAGACATGTTATATATCTTGTCCTGATAGAACCAGGGGATGCTTGAACATCAGATCTGAATGTAAGATTATTTTAAATCTAGTTATGAGAGGCCAACTCGTTTGTTCAAAGTTCTTTTTACAGATCACATGATACAGATAGATACTTTAATCATATGGGTAAACTAAACCCAGAACCAATTAACTATGGCGAGATTTTAATTTGACGATCGATCTTTTAATTTTATAAAGCAAATCATTTTTTATTAATTTAGGATAAGTGCAAAACAATATATTTTCATGGATAGCTTTTAACCATTTGACGTTAAATGCTCACACCTCTGACATTCCTAGTACTCGAACTGATACCTCAAGGAATGACAACAATTTTTTTTACCACCGAGATCGTTTGATTTATGCTATTAAGCAGACCATTTAGTTATGAATTATAATAATATTGTAGTTAAAAATATAAAAATGAGTCTTAATTTAAAGTATAAGCTATATACACAATGTTTTAAACTATATTTAAATAGTTTGATTAACAAATTCAAAAGATCGATAATCAGATTATAATCTTCTTATAGTTAAGTAGTCATGGATGTAGTTTACCACAATTATATATATATATATAAACACACACACATGAGGCAAGATCCCTTTATGCTATGTAAAACTTTTTAGTTTTACATAATTTTAAAATTAACATTGAATGAGTGAAAATAAACAAATGTAAATTGTATATATAATTTATATTGTAGTTAAAAATATAAAATCGAGTCTTAATTTAAAGTATAAGCTATATACATAATGTTGGAATATATAGTTAAGTAGTCTGATAACAAAATTAAAAGATTGATAGTCAGAATGAAATCATCTCATAGTGTCAGATTGAACCCTTTCAAGTCGTGTAAAACTTTTTTGTTTTATAATTTTTTAAAATTGTTGGACGAGTGAAAATATACGGATGAGATTAACAATAAAAACGAGAAGATATTTACATGAGGAAAAATAAAAAGATAATTTTACCTATCTATTTTCACTCATCTAATGATCTTAGAAATTTATAAAGTTAAAAGTTTTACGCTAAATATAATTGGGCCTTTGACAAATCTATTTATTCATGTCTTAATGCCGACAACTATTTTTGCTTATATTTTAATCAGCTGACAGCCTCCTAGTATTATAATGGGTAAAGTACATAAATGGTGCCCGGCTATAAGATGTTGCTTTTTTAAGTCCATTGATTATTAAAAGTTACAAAATAGTCACCCGACTCTTCATTGTGTTCAAAACTTGTCCTTTTTGCGTTAAAAAGTGATGGCAATTTGAATTTGATGTTAACTTGCTGACTGATATATGATATAATTTGATATCAAAATCTCAAAAGATTATCACATCCCATCCATCAAGTTAACATCCAGCTCAAACCACTATCAATTTTTAAAAAAAATGACGAGTTTGAAACATAATGAATAGTCGAGTGACCATTTTGCAACTTTTAATAGATGGGGAACTTAAAAAATAACGTCCTATAGTTAAGGGGTCATTTTATAGCTCAAAGAAAAGATTTGAGGATCTAATTTGTAATTAAACTAATATATAAATGCTTCTGGACAACTCAGTTATTCAACTAGTCAAAAAGGTATACAACTTAGATTAATTAACTATTCAGTCATTAAATTATAAGATCAATTTTATTTTAATCACTAAATAAAAGATTTTATCAATTAGATAACTAATGTTCCATTTTTAATGTCAATCAAATTATCTAAACTTTTTATGCAAATAGAAGACATTAGTTTTATTTAAAAAAGAGATAATATCCAATATTACAATGGACATATAATTAAGACATATTCCTAAACCATTAACACGAAAAATTAGACACTTGAGATCATATAAAGATAATGCAAAGAAAAAAAGATAGATACGAACGTATCTGACTGCATCAACAAACAAACTATAATAGGGGATCAAACTATTGAAAGACTACAGAAAATTGTAAACCAGAGTCAAGCATCGTGAAAAAACTCTCTGAAAGCAATATGCATCTCAAAATTCAATCCGATGGTCTAAAGCGGAGAAGATCATCAACAAGATAACAAATAACGATCATCTTAATCAGTTGAGATGTTGTCGAATCCAACATTGAGAAAACTAAATGAAAAAAATGATCAAACGATCGAAAACGTATCAAAAGGCAAAGAAAAATATACAGTAAAGACAGACGAAAGCATGCCATACACATAGAGTTATTAAAAATTTAGAAACAAAACAAAGAGAAAAATAAGATCCAAATTTAAAAAAAGAAGAAAATATGGGAAATATATGCGGTCGGTGACCAATACTAAAATTGATGTTGAGAGATTTTCATAACCCTCTCTTTATTTCTAAATTTTCATAACCCCTCTGCTATATTTCTTTCACTGGCGCCGGTTGTATTCTATGGATATCAATTCCTCAAGACACAAACTATGCTTCTTTCACCCTTTACTTTTTCTTGAAAAACTTGCGTGTGAACGTAGTTGGACCTTTCGAATATATGAAAAAACTTCAACATGATCGTATCTGACATTCAAATTTGAGTTACAAAATTCATTGAATGTCTTCGGTATTGGAAGGTAAAAATGAATATTATTATTTATTGAAGACTTGGATTTGAATAATTACGTATGCAGAGTGTGTATATATTGTCTTATGCTAAGAAAACTGAGATTCTACGATAGTATGAAGAAAAGTTCATTTGCAAGATGATGAAGAGTCTTGATATCACGTTGCTCGTCGACCTCGTCGTAGCCCATGGCGAATCCGACGATGGAGCCCATCATCCTGAACCTTAAAACTTTGAGGTTAAGGTGGGCCCTAAAACCTTCATCCATATCTTTGTTGTTCAACAAACTTTTGGCGAGCTTCAAGCGGCAAGCCCGGCGCTACCTGGAAGGGGAAAATGAAGAAGCTGAAGGAGACGACCTCGAAGATCAAGAGTTTTTTAGAGGCGTCAATGCCGACGTTGCAAGGAGCTCGATTCTCGAGGCTATACTGGCCTGGAGAGGTCAAAGAAAGGCCTAAGAAGACGGCGATGGTGAAGATCTGGTGATCCGTAACTCGGAGGGGTGATGATCAGTGGTTCTTCTGGATTCTTCAACACCTATTTCTGCGGTTGCAAGTGCTTTCGAGGCAGAACACTCCAACTAGTGCTGGATGCTGAGCATATTAATGTCATTTTTGAAGGTGATTGTTTGAAGGTCATCCGTTATTTCTGGTAATCGGTGATACTCCGCGTCTCCTCTCATTTTTTTAATTTTATTTTCAATGCTCGATCTTTGTTGGGATCCTTTGTTTCATCCCCTGGGCAGCATGTTCTTGGTTCAGCTAATGGTGTGGCACATGTTCTTGTACAGAAGGGTCTCAGTGCCAGTCAAGAGCTCATTTGGTCGTCAGCTTTTCCATCTTTTCTCACGTCGTCAGTTCGCCGAACAATGCAGTTAGTTTATGAGTAGTTTTTTCTTGCCTGCATGTTTCAGGTTGTTGTTTGCATTCAGGCTTTAATTGGCAGGTAGGTTTCACCACTGTTCTACCTTTGGTCGTCTTTGTTTATTATCTAATTAAATTCTTTCAAAATAAATAAATTGTATGAAAGATTGTTAGTAAGAACTCACGTCCATCTATTGTTTGTTGATTGGTTCAATTGCTCATCATTAATTGATTTCTCTTTGTGTTCGTGTGGCATCATGTATACATGATCCTTATTCAATATCTGTAGCTCCTAAGTCGTAACCGTGTTGTTTTATACCAATGGGTCAATCGGATTAAACCGTGTTGAACTCTCTCTCTACATATAGGTCAACACAAGTACATCTTCACTCAACGAATACCTTTCGTTGGAACTTAAAAAATGGCCATGAACTATTTTTCCTTTTTTTTCTCTATCAAGTCGTCTTCAGACAAGCTAAAACCACAAAGCTCTCCACAAAAACGTGAGCAATCTTCATGCAAACGAAGGTAAAATATTACACCACAAGTACCATTCTTTTGCTCACAGATCATCAAATCTATCAAAAGACCAAACCCTAGTGGTTTTTAGTGTTGAAGAAGCTTTGTGGAAATCCCCATCGTTGTTCCCTTACTTCAGGCTCGTGGCCCTTGAAGCTGAAGGGTTGTTTAGGCTTTTCTTCTCTTCGTTTTATTCCCATTTCTGTGTCTTGTCAGTGAAGAGATTAGATTGAAAATAATGGTATTTGTTTGGTTCTTTGGGGTAAAGACAAAGAGCTTCAGAGTTGGAAGTGCTGTTTTGCTGAAGTTTTTCCTGCAGGATGTCGCGTTGGAAACACTCGAGATGTTGAAGAAAGGAGGTAAAAAAATGGGTTTAAGTAAGATCGATATCTCGTCGAGCTATATTCTTTCTCTTTCTATCATTCCTTTTCTGATATAGTTCATTTATCAAGTATTTCATGCATATTCCATCAACTTGAGATGCCATGGTGTCTCGTCAAACAGGCGATGGAATTTGAAGAAGAGAGTGTCCATGGTGCTTGAAGATGTCAGTGAAAGTAATGTGTTAAAATAAAAATGAATAAAATGAGATTGATTTTTTTAAAGTCGAAGAGTTGACCGGTCAAACGAATCGAGTCAACAGTTAACAAGCCATGTAAGTAGTTAACGGTCCAGCTCAGCACTCCATCACTCACGTTAACGATAACAGACATTGGGTGATCAATTTATTACAAATCAATAATATTAGTGATCAATTTGTAACTTTTGAAACTTCAGCGGAAAAAACAAAACTTACCTAAACATTATGACAATTTGTGTGGTTTACCCAAAAAAACTTAAAGAATTTGTAACGCAATTATGATTTTTATTAATATTAATCATAAAGTCATGACTAAATAGGATGTCTCGTTAAAAACCTACGTAAACCTAAATGAAAATAAAACGCATTCTATCCGTCACTGCAAGATCAACATGAAACAAATTAATCCCCAACCAATTTGATCACTTCCCTTCAAACCTTCCTAGCAAAAGAAACCCACCAAAATTGCAAAACCTTATCGTTATAAATCTTCGATTGCTTGACGAGACACCATAGCATCTCAAATTGATGGAATATGATAAAATCTAATCTCAGAACCATTTGAACTGTATTTTATGGATTAACTCTCTATTTATATTATATTGTCGAACCAATGATTGAAATATTATGGTGGCAAGTTATTGCTTTAAAGCAATGACAATGCTCGTAGATATCATTAAAATATAATTTTATCATATCATAGTTATCAGGTTAACATCTAACTTAAACGGCTATCATTTTTTAATAGGAAATGACAAGTTTAGAATATATGAATAGTCAACTGACCATTTTGTAACTTTTAATAGTTAGAGGAAACAATAAAACACCACCCTATAGTCGGATGACTATTTTGTAACTTTTAATAGTCGGAGGACTCAACAAAATAAAACCTTATAGTCGGGGGACTATTTTTATACTTTTCCCAATAAGTTAATTGCAATTTTTGCAAACATCTTACTATTATAATTACGAACATTAAACCCGTTAAGTGACTCAATGGTTAAAAAGGAGTGTTGTTTTTTATTGAGGTTCTAGATTCAAGTAATTACGTTTAGAGATTGTGTGTGAAACGTCAATAGTTAAACTCTTAATTAAGAGAATGTGTAGGTACAAAGTAATTGAATTATATACGAAAATTTGAGCGTTTAATCTTTTTGTTCACCAAAAAAAAAGTTAGACCAAAGCTCAAATTAATGACTTTTTTATATTATTTTTTGGGTAAAGTATACAATTGGTCCCTCGCCTATAGAGTATTGTTTTGTTAAGTCATTTGACTATTAAAAATTACAAAATGATTCTCTGGCTATAGAGTATTACTTTGTTGAGTCCCTTGACTACTGAAAGTTACAAAACGGTCACCTGATTATTCATAACGTTCCAAACTCGTCATTTTTCGTTAAAAAATTGAAGGTATTATGAGTTAAACGTTAACCTGCTGACTGTGATGGGATAAAATCTTATCCCGGAATATCAAACAACTATCATATCTCAATCATTATGCTAACGTCCAACTTAAACAACCGCCAACTTTTAATGAAAAATGGTGACTCTAGAACATAATGAATAGTCAAGTGATCATTTTGTAACTTTTAATAATTGAGGGACTTAATAAAGCAACATTCTATAGTTGGAAGACTATTTTATAACTTTTAATGGTTGTAGATTTAATAAAGTACTACCCTATAGTCGAAAGATCATTTGTGTACTTTACTCTTATTTTTTGTTACTTAAAGATCTATTGATTGATTAAGATTTATTGATTATTGAGTGATTAAAGATACTCATATTGTCTCATCTTATGTGAGTTCGAACCTAACATTTAGGTTAAGAAGGTAACTATCTCTCCTTAATCAATTTTTTTATACTTATAATGCCCATGAGCTACAATGTAGACTGTTATATTTGTAGCATTTTGGATCAATTTGTATGCCATATTTCGCCCCTATTAAAGCCTGTTTTCGTCTTTATGACTCTTACCCATGGATAGACCGAGGGCGGGTGAGATAGTTGTCCCTCAAAATTTTAAATATTTTCCTTGCATTTTCTACAGAAAATTCGATTTTATTTTCTTTAAATTTTATAAGTTCACACCCCCTCAAAATTTTATAAGTTTACACTCTAATATAAAATTATGAGTTCGTCCCTACTCTTAACCTTTAAACCCTTGTAAAACAACTACAAATAACTTATTTTTATCATACTTCAGACACACGATGAAAGCAAGATTTTATATTAAGGATGAATTTTTAAAATTTTAAGAATAGACGAATTTATAAAATTGTAAGGAATGAAAACGGATTACCAAAAAAAATTATTAAGAAAAAAATCTAATATATATGATAATTTGAAATTTTTGAGAAACGAATACGTCCAAACACTCCCCCTCGATCCATCCCTATTCAGATCCAACTAATTAGTAATCCTAGCCACTTACAATATTATTTTACTTATATGTAATTGATATATCGTTTAGAATGGTTAAATATGTAATTGTTTAGTATATTCCAATACTTATAACTAATATCATGATTGAGTATTAGTTAGATACGCCATAATCTCCAAGGAAAATTTTCTTTTATCTTCGAGATTATTTTACGAGTTCTAATATTTATTTATTTTTTGTTATTAGCAATTATTTTGTCAAATACTTAAAATTTTGTACTTTTTTAATATTATTTAAAATTAAAATTTATATACACGGGTCCAAATTATTTGATACTTAAAAGAAAACACTTGAATTATACGTACCATGCTTTGTTTGCAGATAAAAGAGCCTTGTTCTTGCAGAAATAAGGTCCTGAATTGCCATCATGTTTTCCCACAGCTTTCTTGAGCTTCCTTCCATGGCGTGCTAATACTGGGAAGAAAGTTCAAGAAAGCTGTGGAAAAGCATGACCAGGACTTCTCCATGGAGTGGTGAAGAAGAAGAATGGGAAGGAGGAGGAGGAGGAGGAGGAGCAGCCATTGATGGACCACTCTAACAAGGTGTAATAATATGTGTAGAAGCTGCTTTATAGGGAAAGAAAGACGAGCCTGGTGAGGATGGGGTGGGGGCGTAGGGTTTATTTATATATTTACCCTTGTAATTATGGTCCTACTCAATTTTACTCCTCACGTTGAAATTTAACACCAATTGATAATACCGTCAAAATATTTTTTTGGAAAAAAGCATCAAAGGTCCGTGTACTTTGGAAAAAAAATTAATATGACCCTCATATTATTTTTTTCTCTCAATATGACCCTCCAACTCAAAAAAAAACCAAATAGCACCCTTTAACCAACATTTTTCATTGTTTGATTGTTCCGATGTTGACATGATAGTTTATGGTGCTCTACAATGTTGATGTGACAATCTATAGTGATTGATAATTTGACAGATAGCATGACAGATGAGCTAAATTAGTAACTCAAACTTGGGATGGTTAAAATAACCGAATCTGACAGGTCACGACTCAACTTGACCATGTAGGGGTAGTTTTTTTTTTTAATTTCAAGGATCGGGGTAGGGCAGGGCCGAATTTAAAGTAAAAAAATCAACCTGACCCGGTATAAATTATTATTTTATCTTTTTTATATATAATATATTTAAAATTATAGAGATTTTTATTTTTATATTAATAAAATATATTCTTTAATTATTAAAAATATAAAATTTATTATACAATTTATTATTTTTATTATTTTAAAATATTAATATATTTGGATCAGGTCGGCGTTTTAATCTAAAATTCGAGGCAATATCGAGGCAAAATAATTTATCGGGGTGGGTAGCATCGAGTTTAGGGAATATATTTTCGGGTCAGGGCCAGGGCGGCCAAAAAATCGGCCTGCCCCGTCTTGTGCTCATCTCTAACTCAAACATGACATATGGACTACCACATCAGTAACATGATTGCCATATCAACACCGTGAGCTGTCACGTCAGTACCGTAACGGTTAAGGGTGTTCAAAATTCGGTTTTTACCGAATTAACCGATCGAACCGAACTAATTCGGTTAATTCGGTCGGTGACCGAATTAGTTCGGTCGGGGAACGTTTAAGGTTTTTTTGGATATTCGGTTAACGGTTAATTCGGTTCGAAATCGGTTACTTAACTGAAATAAAATTTTAAATATTAAATATATTATATATAACATATGGGCTCAGCCCAAACCATTTAAAACCCAATTAGAAATTTAAGATTCAATAACTTTTAAACCTAAATCAATATTAATTAATTAAAAAATTTATATAAATTTTTATTTTATAATTATATATTTAAATTAATTGTAAATTATTTTTCTGAATTAAAAAAATATTAAATATATAATATATAACATATGGGCTCAGCCCAAACCATTTAAAACCCAATTAATAATTTAAGATCCAATAACTTTTAAACCTAAATCAATATTAATTAATTAAAAAATTTATATAAAATTTTTATTTTATAATTATATATTATTTAAATTAATTATACTATTTTTTTAATTATAAAATATTAAATTTTTATATAAATTAGAAAATTTTAAAAAATTTCAGTTAATTCGAAAATTAACCGAATTAACAGAAATTTATTCGGTTCAGTTAATATTTTCAAAAAAATGTTCGGTTCGTTTAACGGTTAAAGAAAAAAAATTGGTTAATTCGGTTAATGATAGTTCGGTCGGTTCGGCTACCGAATTAATCGAATGAACAGCCCTAGTAATGGTCAAACGATTAAAAAATATTAGTCAAAGAGTCAAATTGAATTTATTTTCTGAATTGAAGGGTTACATTAGAAAGAAAAATAATACAGAAACCGTAATAGTTCTTTTTCAAGAGTACAGAGACATTTAATATGATTTTTTACCTACTATTTTTAATTTGATTATGTGGTATTTTAAATTATAAAAATGCCTACGTGACCAATTCAAAGCCACGTGATAGTAAAAGAAACAAAGGTACCGGTTTCCATTATACTTCTCTTAAATGTAAACGGTAGATTCACGTCTAACTTGGGATGAATAAATTTTCATTTTAAAATCTGAACTTTTTTCAGTTATTTATTTATTCGATTAATTATCGATATCTTAAATTTTAATTTATATTTTTCTCATATGATCTGAATTAGTTAAGGTCTGTCTACACAGCTTCCTTAAGACAAAATTTCAGCCAATCATTGGTGCTCGAGATCCTTCGATCGTCTATCTCACATAATACAACAACTAGATGATCAACTATAGTAGCACAACAGTAGAGATCACGAACTATCATTATCTTCGATTATCACCGAAAAAAACTAAGGAAGAAAAAGATTATATACTAAGAAAGAGAGAAAATATTTTTCAAGAGAAGAAAAATTCTTGAATTTTAATATGTGAAAAATCTATCAGGTTTGCTCAGTATTTATAAGGGAATTTCAAGAGAGTTTGACTCCAACTAGATATCTTTTAATATCTAAATTTAAACAAATAATAATATCTTTAAATTTAAAATATTAAAAAATAAACAATTCTTTCATTATTCAAACTTAAATAAAAATTATTTTAATTTGAAATATTGAAAAATATATAATTATCTTTAAATATTAAAGTTAAAAAAAAGTAATTTATCCCTTTTTTCAACCATTATTGTAATATCCAAGAGTACATGAGTTTAAGAATATAGTGTTCTTCAATTTACGGATGAAGTAAGATCTGAATAATTTAAAAAATTGTATTAAAAAAGTTTGAAGAAACTAAGTTTCAAACGTGCAAAGAAACAGGGACTAAGAGCGTAATAAGACCGATGTTCATTTTCACCCTCGAAGACCCAAATTTACTAGGAAAGAAAAAGAGAATGGCTTTAGTACTAGTGAGTGCTCAGTTGAGGACAAATGATCAGCCACATTAGCTTAAGTGATTACGTGGTGAAAAGGGAAATAAAATTAAGGATAAATCATGTGTTTAGTACTAAAACTATCAGTTTTAGTTTGTTTTAGTATTTATACTTTTATTTTTTAAAACTATGTCTAACGTTTAGTTTTTATTTCGTTTTAGTAATTAACATTTAAATTACATCATTCTTCACCCCAACTATCTTCTCATCTATATATTAAACAACAAATCACCCGTTAAGTTTTTAACGGTTGATTTACACGTGACACTTTTTTATGGTAAATTACATCATTCTTCACCCCAACTATCTTCTCACTCTTATTTTAGTCACTAAAGTTTATTTTTTTAATTTAATTACTTAACTTTCAAATTACTCGTAATTTAATCACTCTAACTTTAAAATTTATTTTTTTCTATTTCTAATTATATATTAATAAAATAATAATAACAAATGTCATGTCACTAAAATTATTAATAAAATAAATTAGAGTGCTTAAAATATGAGCAATTTGAAAGTTGAGTAGCTAAATTGAAAATGTTTAAACTTTAGTACCAGAATAGGAGTGAGAAGATAGTTGAGTAATGAATGATGTAATTTACCCATAAAATGTAATGCCGTTAAATTTTTACCGGTGATGTACTAAAATGAAAAAAAACTATACACCATGTATGATTTTGAAAAAAATTAAAAGTTTAAATACTAAAATTGATAGTTTAGATACTAAATGCATAATTTACCCTAAAAATAAACTTAAAGCCCAACATTAATAAATTGGATTAATAAAGTTATCTTATCATAGTTTTTTCTAAAATTTTATCTAAATTAATTAATGAATTAACCATTAATGATTATAAAAAGTTATTATAGAAAAATAAAATAAAAATGAACACAATTTTTGTAATAAAAAACATGAACACAATTTTTAAAAAAATTGAAAAATTAAAAGATGGAAAATTCACACCTAAAATATTAAGAAAAAAAACCCATCCACATCACATGTAACCATTTGATTTTGATATCTTCCCCTTAAAAATGGAAACTAAAGGGTATGGGTTGTTTATGGTGCCCCAATCGTTAGGGATTTTTTCCCATAGATCTCTGTAATAATATTTGTCGACTATTTTACAAATAAATGAAATAATTGGACATTTTTTTATTTAATATATTGATTGACTAATTCAGATCAAATGTTATAGAGATTCATTTTATAGGATGACTCTCTCAATTAGGGGTGCTTAATGAAGTTGAGCAACTCGTGAGCAGTTCGAACTCGACTTGGTCAAAACTTGGTAAAAGCTCAACTCGGGTTGACTCAACTCGACTCGAACTCGAGCTCAACTTGAGACCTTAACGAGCTAAGTAGAGCAGAGTCCAACTCGACTCGATAAGTTCGCGAGCAATTCGTTAATTTTTTTATAACTTTTTAGTAGTTATCTTAAAAAAATATTTCATTCAAAAATTACTAATTTAATAATAGATAATAAAAAATATTATAAGTTACTATCTATTAGTTTTCTAATAAATAATTAAAAAACTAAATTATTTAATTAATAATTATTATTTTACTACACCCAAAAATCAAATCTAATTACTATTTTAATGTATTTATGGATTGTTATTTTGATGTTTAACTTTGAATTGGTTTCATACATTCTTTTGATAATTTTTTTGTTAAATTTATTAGTTTATGTTTATATTAAGTTTTATATGGTATTAGTATTAGTAGATTTTACTTATAGTTAAAATAAAATAAAGTAAAATAAAATAAAATAAATCGACGAGCTTGATGAGCAACGAGCAACAAAATGAACAACAAATTTTCTTAACGAGCACGAATCAAGCAAAATTCTAATGAGTTTAGCGAGAAACAGTATAATTCTATTATTACAATTAATCAAGAAAATTGATTAATTATAATAATATAATTATTATGTTGTTAAATCTTAATCGAATCAACATGAAAAGATAAAACACAAGGGAAATACGATTTAATATTGTACGGACTTATCCGCCTTCACAAATGAGAAAAACAATAATCACTATAAACATAGGGATTATAAAGAGTAAAAATACATGTAATTATCTTATTTCCCAAAACCTAGTATGTATCCCAAAACCTAATTTCCAAAAAAAAAACTCTTTCAACATCCCAATAAAACCATCTTAATAACTAGGTAAAAAGGCATAAAAGGTCCATGTACTTTTGAAAAAAACTAATGTGATCCTCATATTATTTTTTTCTCTCAATGCGACCCTCCAACTCAGAAAATAAATCCAATGTGACCCTTTGACCAACGTTTTTTTTGTCGTTGATAGTTACGGTGTTAACATGGCGGTCCACATTGGTCAAGATAAAACAAAAAAATTTAAAGTTTAAGTACTAAAATGGATCAAAATTGATAGTTAATGTGCTAAACGAGTAATATACCCCATTTCGAATTACTATCAAATAGTATATACATTGGTCAAAAATAGATAGGGGGTTATATCTAGAAGTAGATGCACAACATAGAATGGAAAGGAATCAATCACGTGAGCTTACAGCCAAAAGTAACTTCTCATGTATTCCCTATCGGCCGTGGGCTGGCAATGGCATGCATGCATGCTTTCCGTCGGCGCAATTTTAGACTTTTCCATATTCTTCTTCTTTTTTGCTGCATTATTATCAACATATAGGTAGGGTCCATAGGAACGAACGTAGAATCTTATATTAGGAGGACGTTTTACAAAATTTTAAGATAAACGAATTTATAAAATTTTAAGGAGAAACAGATTTTCAATCGAAAATGCGAAGAATATATCTAATAAATATAGAAATTTGAAATTTTTAAAGGACGACGGCACTCATACCCTCCCCTTGATCAGTCCTGCATAGAGGCCCTATTCTATATCTCGGATCTCTGTCTCCCTTACCCAATTAGTGCAAGTGGATGGATCTTCTCCAAGAACTTTTTGTTGCTTGTAAGATGAATGATGAGAGACATCCACAACTATTTGAGAGTCCAAGGCAAGTGGGAGTACTTGCATGATTCTCAGAACATGCACGTGGATTTCAGCTATGCATTATAATGTGTCAATGTTATGAACATGACTCAAACTGTCGATAGTCGTCGAGGGACTCCAATATCTCATAAAATTCATAATTTTTCATACTATTTTTTTTATTATTTTAATTGTTTTGAAGCGTTGTTTTAACAAAATAATAAAAATAATATGTTTCATAAAATTTAATTATGTTTTTATGATTTATTAATAAAACATTAAATTAATTATTTTAAATAATGAAATATGCTTTTATTTTATAGAAATTAGTTTTGAATTATCGTTCATAATTTCAAAAATGGCTTTCCGACGAGCGATTGAAATTCAATAAGAGTTACAAAGATTTTTTTTAAGGATTATTATTTAATACAAAGATTATGTAAAATTATTTTATACAAAGATTATGATTTCTTTTTTTGAAATGAAAGCAAAATATGCAATTGCGTTTTAAGATCGATTTTTTTCTCTTAACCGTTAATCGAATTAATTCTTTTTTAATTTTAATTAAATCGAATAAAATTTGGTTAATCGGTCGGTTAATCGAATTAGTCGAAATTTATATATAAATAATGTATATTATATATTTAATATTTTTAGTTAATTCGGTTAAAACTGAAATTTAAACACTCAAAAGGCTAAGTAATATATAAATAATATATATAATATATTAAATATTTAGATTTTTGCTTAATTCGGTTAATAAATCGATTCCGAACCTCATTAACTAATAATTGATTTTTTTAAAAACTTAACCACTAACTAACTAAACCAAAAATTGACCGACCGAAAAAAACTTTAATTCAATTAATTAATTCCGTTAAAACTGAAATTTAAACACCTAATGAAAACCAATATAGTAATAATAAAAGAAACAAATAAAGAAGGATAAAGGTAAAATAAAGGGGGGATTGGTCCCACTAAGTAGGGATGGGCATGGTCGAAACTCGACCCGAAAATATATCTTCCACTCGATTTGATTTTTGAGATAAAATTCGATTCGACTCGAAATAATAATAAAATATTATTTTTATTTAATAAAAACAATGATTTATTGAAAAATAATAATATATAGAAGGGTATTATTATAATTATTCATAAATATATAATGTAAAATTATATTTTTTTGCATCGGGTCAGATTAGGTATTTTTCACCATAAATATGAATCTGACTCGAACTTATATTTTTAAAAAATCTTAACCCGATCAAATCGATCGGGTCAAAACCCATCGGGTTCATGTCCATCCCCACCCCTACACGGCTACACCCCAAGCGTGTGGTGTGGTGGCAGAGAGATAATTAGTAGGCGAATAAGGATATATGGTGTTTTCTGTTATTAAAAAAAATGGTAAAAAGAAAAGAATAATGGAAGGACATTTTTTTTTGTCCCCATCACCAAAAACGTCCCTTTTCTTTTTCTTCTTTTGGCTCTTCTTCATTATTGCTTCTTTTCATCTCTTTTCTACTTTCCCTCTTAGATTTTGCACTTGCTTCAAATATTTGTGATTAGAATATATGAATTTCTTAAATGATGAGTTAAACTTTTTTTTTAATTTTTAGGGATCTTTCGATTATACAATTTTTGGGATCAGATATTACATTTTTGAGATAACAATATTATAAAATGTTTAGATTTTAACTTTCGATTACGTAACTGATTTCGATTAATCAATATAGTCTATATTGACTGGGGAGTCCATTTAAGGGAATGGCCATGAGTTCGAGTCCCCTAAATGTTATTTTCTCTCCCATCGTGTCATCATGTTCTCCAAGTTGTTCATGTTCTAAAATCAAGTTCATGTCATCTTCAAACTCTTAATAAGTCCATCAAACGGTGTCAAACAATGAGTTATGATCATTTTTTATATCTTATACGATCTTAAGTTGAACTTTTAAGTAAATAAGTGGGTACATTGACATTCTACTTAGAAAAAAATGTAGCACTCTACCAGGATGGACTAGGGGGACAGATGGGGCAGTCTCCCGCTGAAATTTTAAAATTAGTATATATTTTTAGATTCTTCTATGTATTTTCTATTGAAAATATGATTTCGCCCTCCTAAAATTTTATAAGTTTAAGTTTGTCTCCTGAAATTTAAAAATTTAAATTTGTCCACTTAATATAAAATCTTGTGTCCGTCTTGAACTCCCCGTGATAATTTATTGGTATGATGTTGGGATAAATTCTCTAATATAATTAAGATATTATTTACATAAAAAAATCCAACTATATATGACTATGGTGGGTTCTTACTAATGTTAAAAAAATAGGGCAACCAGTTGTTTAACTTGAGCTATCTAGACAAGACAATGCAGAAATGGGACCATCTTAATGCAACGTTAAAGGAATGGGGCATATGGAAGTAGCCATTACACACTGTATTCGTATCTTTTCGTATATTATATTTATATAATCATTAATACGAATATCAATTATGATTCTAATCTGACGTCAATACACATAAAAAACCAATATATAAACATTATTGACCAACAATCGTATAATCATTAACTATAAACTTTTATTTAAATCAGAAGAAATAAATCGTCGACGATCGATATAACTATTTTATTTCAATCAACCATATGTATTTTCAAATGTTTATTCGGTATTATATTCTTCAATAGTAATGTGCATACATCATATTGAAAATTATTGAGTTCTGTCTGATAGTAGAGCATTGAAAAGAATAAAAGGTGTACGTTGAAACGGGACGGGGCGTTGATGGGAATGGCCAGGGGAAGAGCTTGTCCTCATCCGTTTTAGTGGGACAGTGTTGTGTCATATAACAGCCTGTTCAGCATAAACAGTGAGTTTGTGGAATGGTGGCCCAAAGCCTCAATTATGAATTCTCAACATCCAACTCCTAAATTCAATCAAACCATTTGTGAATCATCTCATTCTTTTGAGGTTGTAAAAATATTCTTTGTGGGTCTTCCCTCGAGATTGGATTCTCTTTTCAACACCACACATTTCTTTTCTTTCAAATTTGTGATTTTGTCTAGGGATGGCGATGGATCGGGTTGGGCTGAGTTTTCGATCAACCTGACTCGAAAACAAATATCTTTCATTAGAATCCGACCCGATCCGAAAAATATATACTCTCCATCTGATCCGAAAAATATATACCCTCCACCTGAGTCCGACCCGACCCAAATTTTTTAGTATAAATTCAATTTGACCTGACCCGATACAAAATATGGACTTAATTAAAAAAACATTAGAGAGAGAGGGGGTATTATAGCAATTATCCCTAAATTTATTTAAAGAAATTATACTATTACCCGGGTCGGAGTTTTTTCACCCTTCACTGGAACTCGACCCGACCTCACTCTTTTATAGAATCCGACATAACCCGACTAGAGATGGCATGGGTCGGGTTGGGTCGGCTTTTCGGTCAACCCGACTCGAAAAATATATACCCTCTACCCGAACTCGACTTGAGTTTAGGGGTGACTTCACTTTGACCTTATTTTTTAAAATAAAACCCTGAACCATACCCGACTCGATCAAAAATAAATATATTTATAAAAAAATATTATTTTATTCAATAAAAATAGGGATCTAATTGAAAAACTAACATATTGAGAATTGTTATTGTAATTATACCTAAATATATAAGGTAAATTTTTATTGTTTTTCAGGTCAGACTAGGTATTTTTCACCTTAAACTGGAACACGACCCGAACATGTTTTTCTAAAAAAACCGACTCGAATCTGAAGTTTTTTTTTAAAAAAGTCCGACCCTCTCTAATTGAAATTTATCAATTTAAAATTAAATTACCCTCTCTAATTTTTTTAAAATCCATCCCATACTTGATTTGTTTTTTTAAAATCTAATCCTATCGGATCGAATTGGAATTTATCAATTTCAAGTTAAATTACCCTCTCTAATTTTATCTATTTGTTATGCTAGGATTTTAGACTTAATGTTTTCTTTTTTTTTAATTAAACATTTAATGTTTACTTTAATTTCATACAATTTAATTCATCTACATGTATAATGTTATCAGTTAATCCAATACACTTTGACTTGAATAATCAATAGCATTAGTCGAGGATAAAACTAGAATGAAATTTTAAGAGACAAATAACAATAAAATAGGGTGTCATGGTCTAATGATCAATTTAGTATTTAAAAATTAGATGTTCAAGTCTAAATTTTCTAATTTCAAAACTATTGAGGACCTAACAAGAATTCAAATAAGAAAAAATGCAGTCTCATTGCTTAATTTTAAAATTGAAAGTTGTCATACCCTCCATCACTCCAGAAGTGTTCCACTTTTATGACCACCCGTGGTACATATTGAACCCCCTTTTCACGACCCAAAATCTTATAGCCCATGTAGTCTGATAAACTCATACAGCGAGCCTAAGGTTTTTTTTTTGGCCCAATAGGTCACTTGGGTTTTTTATTTAGCCCATTAGGGTATCCGGTTTTTATTTTGGAGAATACGACAAAAGCTACAATGATTCACGAACTCATCATCTCGAGATAATGAATTCGCTGAGATATATTATTTTAGTGGAGTCGGATGAGTGGACCCCACAAGGACTATTTATTTATTGAAATTAAAGAGACTCGTCACATCGGGCCCGTTTATTTTTTAAAATTGTAAAAATAATTTTAATATTAAAAATGGAAAAATAAATAAATAAAAAGGAACTCATCACCTCGAGATGACGAGTAGGGATGGCAAACGGGCGGGTCGGGTGCGGATACCTCCTCCCCCATCTTCATATCCACCTAATATTTTTCAATCTACCACCCATGATGGGTACAAATTTTCAAATCCACACCAGCCCACGCGGGTACATTTTCAAATCCATCTCCACACCCACTACCCACTAGCGACATACCCATATAGACCCGCCTGACAGCAAACTAATGGGATGTTGGAGTTGGTTCCCATACAGTTCGTGATGGGGTAGCAACGCATGCTTCAATTTGTCAGAGGAGTGGCTCTACGAATGTTATGGAGACAGATTGTATGGAGTATGTAGTCGCAGAGTTGGATTGTTGAGTTGCTTTCGATGTTAATGCTCATAGTGCGCCTAATATGGGTTTTGAGGGGTTAAAGAACATGAAAACTGCTGCTTTTGATGTTAATGCATATAGTACGGAGAATTTGTGTTTGGATGGGCATCATAGGCTAAAGAACATGGAAAGTGACATGGTTAGTGGGATTATGAGTTTAATCAAAGAGCCGAATATTTCCCTAATTAAATACCAGATTAAAGACTAAATATCCTTAATATTTGGTTAAATTATATGTTATATATTATACAATATTAAAATTTATAAATTAGTCTCTAAAATTACACCTAAATTCATAATGGTCCAAAATTTAATAGATATTTAGCTGGGCGGGTGGATGTGGGGCGGGCGGATGCGGGGCGGGTAATGTCTCAAACCCATTACCCGCCCACCACCCACGACGGGTACCACTTTATAAATCCACACCCGCCCACTACCCGCTAAAATTATACCCATCCCCGCTCCAATTGGAGCGGATTCGGTGCGGAATCCACGAAACTGTACCTGTTTGCCATACCTAGTGACGAGTTCAATTGAATTTAATATATATATATATATATATATATATATCTGTTGGTCAACGGGCAACAACAACGGTTACCATGGAACTCGTCACCCTTCGAATTTTTGAAAATTATAGTCATTTATAGCCGTTGGGATTGGGGCTATAAATTAGGGTTTGGGGATTAGGTTTTCTACCATCCACTATTACGAAAAAATTTAAGAAAAATTCTTACTTTTTGAAGAAAAAAAACCCTCGAAAAATGACTTCCCGAGAAGAAATGTTATGTTTCGATGATGTTTATATTTCATCGATCGAACTTCGTCCGGAAGAAGAACAGAGCATTCGTCAGCACAGGATGATATCGACAAATCCGCATAAGGGAATGATGATATATCTTCAGCAATCCGATCTATATTCAACCATATTTGTACGTGGCTCTAAGCTGTACCCAACATTGATTTCGGCTTTGATTGAAAGTTGGAGACCCGAGACGCACACTTTCTATTTCCTAAGTGGTGAAGCGACGATTTCTTTGGAAGACGTCGCTTACCAACTTGGTGTTCCTGTCAATGGTGTCGTTGTCGTCAGGTGGAATGATTACAACCCCATCGATATGGTCCATAAAGTTTCGGAAAAGTTTTCACCATCCGAGGTCATAGACAGTTATCGAATACGAAAGACGTGGTTAGAGCCTGAATTTCAAGTGACAGACGACTCTACCAAGGAGGAGGTTATTTTTGCATCATGAGCATATATTCTCCAACTGATCGAAGGAATATTATTACCAGATAAATCTAATAATTTGGCACACACTCAGTATCTCTCTATATTAAATAATTTTGATGAGTGTCGTAATACCGGTTAGAGCTCGATGATTTTAGCCTTTTTATATCAGGAGCTTTGCAAGGTTTCAATCGTCCAGCGATTCCAAAAAGTCGATGTAGCAGGCTATCTAATATTGCTACAATCTTGGGCTAGGTATCGATTTTTGTTTTTTACGCCAATTACAACATCCCCGGTTGCTGGAAGATAATTCTTTAATTTCACTTTTTTAATTAATTTTTATTTTTATATTTCTTAGATGCCATCATAAAATAACCGAGACAAAGTTGTCGGGTGCTAAAAACGATATACGAATGAGGATCGACATTGTCGGTTGATATGCGATAAATATTACTTCTTTTATTATTATTTTTTTGAAATTGTTTAACTTTATATATACTAATTTTTAGAATTAATATTTACAGTTTTCTTGGCTTCTGTATTGCGACGAAGAGATCTACCAGTTATTGCCACTGAGATTTTTTTATGGGTCCGATTTATGGTGTGCCATCACTCCTTATTACATTTTCCGATTGTTGAGATATATGCCGTTGATAGAGTGTTGCGACAATTTATGTCTCAACAATCGATTCCTACCTAAATATGAGAGATGGACGCGCTCCATAAAATTGATACGCGTGAGAAACATACAAAAAATTGGCTGAGGAAGCATGTTCTCTATATTGAGCAAGGAATCAGTGTCACCTATCAATCCCCCGTGTTACGATATTACATCGATCGACCTAGATTTTGACCATCCTTATCTCTAAAATTACAAAGCAAATGAGAAACCATAACTGATGACACCAGAAGAAAGGGGAGAATGGTAACAACAGAAGACCATATTTGTCAAGTCGAAGAAATCATTGTCATCTTTTTTTTCTGCTACAACTTCTGCATCTGAAGATTACTATTACGCATCTCAGGCTAGTTTCAGTTTCTATATTGCATATCATACTTCAACCAAAACTCAGCCGACTTTGGTCGCCCTTCATGTGATGCAATGCAACACACTCAAGCATCTTCGACAGAACATGAGGGTGAGGGTGAATGGAATCATATCATATATAGTCAAAAAGATAACTAAGTCGATTCAATAATGGCAATGATGGCGTCAAATACCATAAGCCCATCATCGTATTTCGAAGGTGGATCTCATAGTGTGTTAACTATGCCTCCTTTTGAACAACCAACCCAAGATGAAGATGAAGACGAAGACGATCAAGGCCGACAAGCCCAGCGTACTTGACCATTATTATTCCACCACTCCTCAACATCATCAGTAACCTCGAGGTGACGAGTTCCATGGTGAGTGTTGCCATGTGACCATTGCTCTTGCCCGTTAACCAACGGATATTTCTTTGAATTCAATTAAACTTGTCATCTCGAGGTGACGAGCTATTTTTTCATTTTTTTCATTTTTATTATTAAAATCATTTTTAACAAAATTTTCAAAATTTTTAAACAGACTCGTCACATAGAGATGACGAGTCTATTTAATTTCAATAAATAAATGGCTCATGTAGGGCTCATTCATCTGAGTCCATTAAAATAATATATCTCAACGAACTTGTCACGTCGAACTGACGAGTTCTGTAATCACTATAGATTTTATCGTATTCTCCAAAATTCTATGACCGTAGCCTTTCATCTACTTGACTCGTTTTTCACACTGTTGCACTGTTGCCTCTGTACCAACAAGACACTTTCTAAGTTTTTGGAGTGAGTCCTCCTCTACATGACCCAACATTGGTACGATGAGCGTGGGCTAACTCACAATCAAGAGAACTAATTAATCATGATGTAAAATTCCAAACATGAAAACTTGTCATAAAATCCATGTTAGAAACAAGAAGAAAACATTTAATATAAGCCAATCTCATCATTTGTTCACTATGACTCACAATGCCATTGACATCGATGTTTAAGGTACGCATTAAGCCCCATAAATCGTGATAATCTCTCATTCGATTGAACAAAAGCCAAGATGGACACTATAAATATGAGTAAAAACATGGGTGTCCCATTCTTTAAACAAAGACCCATCCTTGGAAAATCTATGTTCCCATTGAACCAAATTTTCAATTTCTACATGTATAAGAATCTATACAACTTCAAATAGGTCGGATTAGGTCAGTTTGAACCAGATAGATATATTTCATTTTAAGTTCGAGTTATTAAAGTTTGAATTTTAGATTCTCTGGATCAAGTCATTATAGATTAAAATCATCTATAATGACATTGTTATTTTGTCATGCATATAAAACATGTGGTGGTTCAAAAGCATAAATGTTGAGAAATGAAAAAGAAGGGAAGAGGAAGGTTAAGAGTTTTTTTGGGTTAAGTATGCAAATGATCTTCCGACTATAGGGTATTGTTTTATTAAGTCCATTGATTAGTAAAAGTTATAAAATGGTCATTCGACTATGTTGCTTTGTTGAGTTCATTGGCTATTAAAAGTTAAAAATGGTTACCCGACTATTTATTATGTTTCAAATTCTTCTTTTTCTTTTAAAAAACTTGACGGTCTTCTCAGTTGAACGTTAACCTACTGACTGTATGATAAAATCTTGTCTGAGAATCTCAAAAGATTATCATATCCCAATCATCATGTTAAAGTCCAACTTAGACAACCGTCAATTTTTAACAGAAAAGAATGGGTTTTGAACATAATCTTAGTATGAGGAAAATAATGCACCACATTAGGAAAAGGCACTTGACAATTACAACAATGCAAGAACCGCAAAATAAAACAACCCTAAGATAAAAAAACCCCCTTTAAATCACTACAATATAAAGTCAAGAGTCATGATATATTAGTATAAAACCCTTTGACTTCACTAGCAAAGATGAACCGAAAAGGGGTTTACAAAGGTAATAGTCTCTAAAATTTTATAAATTTTTTCTCTTAACGTAAAATCTTATATTTATCCTTGTTTATTGTCCCCAAGAAATAATTATCTCATATAAAAGAGCTATGGTCCCCAAAAAATAAATTATCTCATATTTTCTCTTATCCCGACATAGAATTTATATTCTAAGGGAATTATATATCCTTGAAGATCACAACCAAAGAAAGATTTAAAGATTTCAAATTTCTAGTTAATCTCCAACAATAAATTCAAGTACGTTTTTGCAAATCTAATATTTATTTTATTCTTAAAGATTTAACTTGATTAGATCCTGATTTGATTTCATGTTTATTATCATTTAGTTCTAACGACATGCATGCTCACTTATCCCTCACAAAATCATGAGTGTGTGTGAGAAGAATTGCCTATTTTTTTAATAATTAAAAAGTTTCAACATTATTTTACAGTTTTCCACGAGACTTGACTGATTGAATCCCTTGGTTGAAAGAAAGAAAGAAGAGCAAAAACCAAGGAGTGTGTGCCCTAGTGCAGGGCCAAGGCAAGGCTCCTTCAGCACCGTTGTCCCCGTTTAGTGCTGCTGCCAAGACCAAACAAATTGCTTTCTGCCTTATTTAACATTGGAAACTTCTTTTTACACAATCCCCCTTGGCTGACATTCTGCACTCATGTTCCCAAGATTCACCTGCCCTAATCTCTCATTATCTTCTGGATGTCTAAGATAAGGTAACCTAATATAAGACTAAGTAAATGCGTTATTGAAAATATCAATATTTTTTTAATATTTCCGGTAGAGTGCTACCTAAAATGTTATTTTTTCTACCGGAAATATTCATTTAAGGTAGCGAAATTAACAAATTGCTTTCTGCCTTATTTAATATATTTGGGACTTAAAAACAATCATCTTTCCCCTCCATTGGAAACTTCTTTTTACACAATCCCCTTGGCTGAAATTATGCACTCATGTTCCCAAGATTCACCTGCCCTAATCTCTCATTATCTTCGGAGATGTCTAAGGAAATGCAGCCTAATATAAGACTAAAGAAATGCGCTACTGAAAATATTAATATTTTTTAACATTTCCGGTAGAGTGCTACCTAAAATATTATTTTTTTCTAACGGAAATGTTAATATCGGAAATATTCATTTTAGGTAGCGAAATTAACATTTTCGGTATAAAAAATAACATTTAAGGTAGCGCTCTACTGAAAATGTTAAAAAAATATTAACATTTCCGATAGTGTCTTTCTTTAGCCTTATATTAGGCTGTCGTACAACAGAATTACCCCATTCTCTTTCCTCCAATATTTTTAGTTGATGATATTCCTCTAGAGATGATTTTCAGAAATCACAACTATTCCATTAGTCAAGTGTTTCAGACATATCTCTCCGTTTATTAGATCCTTCAAAGAACCCACCTTCTCTAAGAATAGACATTCGAGTCAATTACAACTATAAACAAGACCTTTGACACATTCACGTGATGTATCATAACGAAATTCAAGATCCGATTACCATACTTAGCTACCCTAAGGATCATTATAGATACCACTAGCTAAGGATCATTATAGATACCTTCTCAACCAAGATTGAGAAAGGAGAACGAACCTTGAGCATTCTACACACAACATTCATTTCCTCGTGATTAGGGATTTAAATTAAGTTACACTCATATGTTATTGTGGTCATTACAAGTACCGCCGTCGTGAATTTTTTAAAGGAGTTGATTTGTTTTTAATGTGGTTCTACTTTATATTCCACAATAACAATTTTAAACGTCACAACCTCCCCTATATAGCGGCCGATATTCCACTAGCCAGCCGCTAGTTGAATCCCTACTCATAACCAATTCTCGCTTAGAAAAAGATATCGGCTAACAATCGTGACGCAACTCTTAACCCAAACTAGAAAGGATAAGCGATCAATTGTCCACGAGATTAATTTATTCCTATCAATAATGGATAAACCTTTTCTAATAGAATTGTTTGCAAACAAATAAAACCATATAGATAGTTTGATTCTAATTTCCTTTTTGTATAGGTTTTTAAAAGGAGAATATTTTGAGGTGCATGCGCAATAGGAGTTTGAACTGTATTGAGTACAATCTAAGCATGGGGAAACCCTAAAAAAGCCATTTTTGACATCATTTCCCTCACCTTCTTCACCTCCCCATCCCTAGGCAAAAACCCTTCACTTCCCCTCTTATATCAACATTCCCTCACCTCTTTTCCTCCTTCACTCAATCTCTAATCTCCCCTTCTTCACCTCTTCTACATGCACAATTACGAATGTAGGTGTATCTCAGGGTGAGCAAGTGTCTACGATTAGTTGTTTATTTTACAAATATACTTATTGAATGTGTTCACCATGAAATTTTATCTCGGTATCCGCCATCACCGTAGGTATGATGACAGGTTTTTCTTTTATTTCTTAGATTGAAAACCCTAATTGAGATCAACCCATTGAAAAGCATGTCTTGTTTTTTCTTATTGATTTGGTGGGCACTGAGCCAACAGTATGATGATCTTTAATGTATAATTTGCTGAAAACGTCGAGGTTTTTACGTTTTCTTATGAATGATTTCATGTTTTGTGTACCCAAAAACATCATATCTTTACTGTGTGATTCACTGTCTTGCTTCTGGATTATTGGTTTAAACTTTTAAATGGTCTTCCATCATGATTAATTTCACTGACTAGTCATAGTAATTGCACCAAATTTACCTTGATTTTGACTCGATTCAAGGAATACAGAATCATGAATTTGAGATCCCACTTTGTCATTATCATTTCCAACCACCATTACCACCTTCCTTTTTTCCCTACCAAAAAGAACTCCAATTTTTATTATCATGGTTTCAACTACTGCTTATAAAAACACCAGAAACCAGTACAAAGTCTTTAACACCGATCATGGTGTGTCTTCTAGTTGCATTCGTGGGAATTGGATTTTGTGAATGAGAGAATAGACTTTGCAGGGTGCTTGGGAAGCAAAAAAGAAAAGCGATGTTGGTGAGGTTCAATCCGAAGACGGATTTACGGATGATTCGGTCGTAAATTCGATCTCAGATTGAGCCGCGCCAATATCACTTTCTTTACTCTTCTAATTTGCTTTCTGAACTCGGTCCCCTTATTCTCCTTCTCATGCATGTGTATACAGAACGGTGTTCGAACTCAGATCGTCTAGGAAAAACAATGCTGCATTATGCGCAATTTCTTAGACGAATCAGGTGTATGAAGATTGGGCTCAAAGATAAGTATATATACCTCTATAATAATATTCAAGTTTACTATGCTTGATGTGTTTTCATCGTTAACTACTATAATAATATTATATTAAATTGCTTGATGTATAAATTAAAAGGCAAGAATCATGGAGAATTCATGATGTGAGATTCTTCTTGCGTGCAAACGTGAAGACACCTAAATTGTTCCTAATCATAGTATTAACAAGATAAGACGTTGTTTTTTTTTCTCGATAAATATTTTTTTTATTGATATAATCATAACGTCATAGTCAAAATAGAATACCTTATTAAAAACTTCTTTAAACTTAAATAGAGAAAAAGAGTATATTATCTCTAACAATACAAAAAATCAACGATGATTTAAAAATAATCCCCAACAGAAAATACCCCAACCTTGCAAAAGTCAATCCCTCTACCATTCAGTAAATAGTTGATTGATTTTCGTCGATCGTCTTCTTTATCATATCTTTCATCATCTTCGACCTACCAAAATTCCAAACCACCGACTAAAAAAACGAAAATAAGGGCAACAACAATAGGTCACCCCAAAGCTACACCCGTTTAAAAGAAAACGGTGGTTGGGTAGTCTTTAGCAATGATTACCCTCTCGCCTTATTAAGGGTACTATTTTCTTTAATTTAGGTGTAGGGAAGTTTTTAATGACATCCCTTACGTAGGTTTCATTTTCTAATAAAATTTTTATTGCTAAAAAAGAAAAAGAAAAAGAGATAGCACATCGCGTTATATACTCTTTGATTAGGTCAAACATTTCTTACCACAATAATATTTTAACTATAATTTATGAGCTAAATTAAATATTGATTTTTTATTAATGTGTTATGCTCAACATGTTTTTGTTTTCATAACAACAGATAATGGATATATTATCGATCTATAATAAATTGATAATGTCAATGAATAAAACTTAAAACTTTTAATTATTGGGGTAAAATACACAAATGGTCTCCTGATTATAGAGTATTACTCTATTAAGTTTTTTATAATTAAAAGTTATAAAATGATTGTCTGACTATAGAATGTTGCTTTGTTATGTCATTTAACTATTAAAAGTTATAAAATGATCACCCAACTATTCATTATATTTCAAACTTGTCCTTTTTCGTTAAAAATTTGCAGTTGTTTAAGCTTATCATTAACATGATGATTAAGATATGATAGTCATTTGAAATTATATTATCAAATTTTATCATATCACAGTCAACAAGTTAACATTCAGCTCAAAATATCGTCCATTTTTAATAGAGAATAACGAGTTTGGAACATAATGAATAGTGAAGCGACCATTTTGTAACTTCTAATGGTCAAAGGACTCAACAAAATAACACTCTATAGTCAAATGATTATTTTGTAACTTTTAATAGTCAAGGGACTTAATAAAGCAGTACCCTATAGTCCGAAGACCATTTGTAGATTTATGCATAGATTCATTAATTGATCGAGTAGTTAAGGATATTTATATTATTTTATTTTATGTGAGTTTGAATTCTAATCTTTATTTTAAAGGAATTAAGCGAGTTCAGTAATTGAAAATAATGTTGTCATCCATAGACGTCTTAGATTTGTGCACTAGTTACTTCAAGATATTTGAATGTTCACTCTCAAATAATGTTTTCTATTGAATAAGAATCACAATTTTAATGATTTAAATTTTCGGATATCTAAAATTTTAAATCGAATAATATTTGATATCGCGCACTCTTATATTCTGGTTAAGGCCGTCATTAAGCGAGTGAAGTTGGTTTGGGCCTTCGGCAACTTGAATGCTAAAGCAGAGGCAGCATTTTGATGCTTATATGGGCTAATAGTCACAAAATCAAACTCCATTTGCTTTAATTGTGTTGAGGAAATTTCATCTGGTTCGATCGATTTTTATTTTTTATTTTTAAAATTTAAATTCGATTCAAGTTAAGTTTTTTCTTCAAATGTGATCAAGCTAATTTTAAGTTTATGCTGAAAAAATTGACCTAATAGAATATTATAATTATTATTTATATATTTAGGGATAATTGTAATAATACATTATTTATTTATTTATTACTTATAAATCATTATTTCGCCTAATAAATATATACATATAGGTTGGGTGCATGTTTTAACCTAAAAAACGGGTTAGACTTCAAGTCGGGTGGGACTCTCCTAAACCCAAGTCGAGTTGAATGTGAATGAAAGACTTCAATTTTTAAATCAAGTTCAAGTGAACCAAAAATCTGACTTGACTCAACCCATTATTATTCTTAGAAAAGATGATTACCTTAAATACCTTAATGGATGGTATAACTTCAAAAAGTATTCACTTTGAGAGCTTTAAGCTTGGAAGGCAATAAAAGGTTGAGTGAGGAAGAATGAAGAAAACCTTGTAGGGGAAGAGAGTGAGCCTAGTGCTTAGAAAACGTCTCATAAAAATCCACAAAGAGACCAAAAAAAAAACATTGGTGTAGCCTTGTTTTCACAAATGGGTAATTACCCACCAAGTCCTCCCACAATAAGTTGGAGTGTAAAACCCTCCCTTTTTACTCCTAAATGGGATTAATTTCTTATCAAGTTAATCAAACTATTGGCCCAGCAAGCCCAAATCACTCACTAATCAGGTTTATCAAAGCTCGAATTAACACATAAATGTTAATTCCGATATTCAGATCGTTACACATATTATTAAGACAGTGATTAGACATATTTATAAACATATTAGTATGTTCATATAATAATATTTTTCATCATATATACTTTTAAGATTCTTATCATTTAAGGCTTGTAAAATTTTCTAGCCAAGTTCTTTCAAGATTAACATCTCTTGCATGAACTAAATGATCTTAATAGTTAAAGGGATGGTTGTTATCTTTGGAGGTCTTGAGTTCGAGCACCAGTGATTGTAAGGTATTTGAGTGTTCATTGTCAAATGATTGAGAGACTTTAGAACAAATACTATCACTTGCCAGTTAGCAAAGAAAAATTAAAAATAGATAGATAAAAGGACATATAGAACCAAAGGAACTATTCAAACTCAAGACATGCTTGATAGGCCAAACATCAACAGTTTAAAGCGTGAATAATAACTAACAAAGACTACAAGAATGGGAGCTAGAGAAAATAAAAATACTTAGAAAAAGAGGCAAAACCTTCTTGATATCAATGGAAGTTGATGACCTTTTCATTATTCTAGAAGATTTGAATTGGTCGTATCTCAAAGAAGTCTTTGTGGATATAAAAATATGGTAGTAGAATCTCAATAAACTAGAGAGAGAAACATGGGTCTAAGTCTCAGGGATTCTAATCCAGTGCTGGAATTATGCGACCTTCAAAAGCCTAGCGGACTTATGGAGGTCACGTGTAACACCCTAAATTCGAGCTAGTAGTTTTTAGGTTTACCTGAGAGGTATGTGGACCTCATGGAATTCATAATTAAAGTCGTTGGACCAAGCTGGGTATAATTGGGTTGGAATTGGGACCACTTAGCCATAAAAAGGGGATTTTTAATATAAGAAAAAAGAGGAATGATTAAAAGCATAATTATACCATTAAAGAAATAAAAAGAGGATGATACCTTAGGTTTTATTTGTAGTTGGACATGGGTTCTCCCATGTTTTATTCTCTTCATTTCTTCTTCTTCATTTCTTCTTCTTCCTTTCTCTTCTTATTTCTTTCTCCAAGCCTCCATAGCTTCAAGTGGTTGGTAAGAACATATTTCCCTACTCTTTTAGGCTTTTAATATGTCCCAAACACTTCTAGTAACCCTTTGTATGTTAAGAAAATCCCTGCATCTTTGTTGGCTAGAGAAAAAGGTGGAGAATAAACCAAATCTTAAGGGAAGTGGGTGTGGCTAAGCAAGTAGCTTCATTTTGAGATTTTAACATCAATGTAGTATATTTCTAATCCTTTGTGGTGTTAAGGCTTCCATAATCATGAAGATTAGTTAAGATTTGGGCATTTAAGTATTTTAAGGTTTATTCTTGATTTCATGATTAGATGTTGAAATTGATGTAAAACATGTGTTTTTATGATACTTTATGACCCTAAATAACTTTATTAAGCTTTAGCACATGATTAAGAACCAAACTAAGACCTTTTGAATGATTTTTGGGTGTTTCCATAACATAAATAAGACATTTCTATGCTTGATTATAGATATTGTATTAACAATATCGATATTGGATTATCTGGGAGGAATTTTGGGTATTTTCAACTGGGAGTATCAATACTGCTGGGGAGAGTATCAATATTACCCCTACAGTATTGATACTCAAGGTACCTAGTATCAATACTGGGCCAATTTTTAGCAAATAGAAGCCATTTTTGTACTGATACTCATAGGGGTATCGATACTTAACCCTAGGGTATCGATATTACAAGTAGAGTGTCAATATTATCCACTTTGAATGGTTAATTTTGACCTCCCATAAGAGTTAAGGATGATTTGTAATGGTGGAACTTAGTTCATGAGGGATGTAAGTGAACAAAAGGGCCTAGAAATGCTCGTAGGAATGGGTTACAGCCGAAGTAACCATTCTAAGTGTGACACGTCTAAGCAATTTCAGTTGAGCGTGTATCAAATAATTAAGAACGAGGATAGTTGTAGAGGATGTACCGATAAGTGATACAATGAGTAAGTTAGATTAAGTAATAACAGAAATCGTGCACTTTAGGAACGCTAGTGAAAAAAGAACATATGAGTCGTCCCTCAAATTCAAGGGGTTTTGAGGAGAAGTACGATAAGTATGACTAGAGTGCCGCTACCCTGTAATGAACTCGATTCAGGTATGGGGCTATCTAGTATTACCGCTAGTGAACAATAGAATCAAAAATCGTCGTACAGCCAAAAAACATGCAGAGACTTCTTTAGTGACAGAAAATGACTAAGACGCCCTTAAGTGCTAATGACCAAAATATAGCAGATTTATAAATTATAAAAAATAATAGACTAATAACCTTTACATAACATTCTAGATGAGAAAACAAGAAAGATAGTAGCTAGTGAAGGGTTGGCCTTACTTTAGTTGTTGAGCTATCTTAGGTGCCCTAGTACGGCGTTGTTAATGTTGTGTGAACTTAGGGCCCTTAGATATGCATGCGTAGTTGCATTAGTCCAGTACAACAAATATCCTTAAAGTTTGGCTTGATGGCTATGTGAGACCAAGCCAATGCTTCAGTTGAACGAGAAATGTATCAATTTCTATGTAATGACCGGGTTCCCCCTCTATGATCTAACTGATGACTATATGAGACCAAGAGATCATTCAATGGCTTAGTGGGAATTTCATCAATGCTATATGACATCGTGTTCCCTGAGTTAACTAGTGACTGATGGCTATGTGAGATCAGATACTAGTAGTGTTGTATTCAAATAATGCATATAAGTGTCAGTGTTGCACTTAGATAATGCAAAGCAATTATAGTCAGTGTGGGTAGAGACCCAATAGAGGTGTAGTCATGGCTATACCCTTAGTAGAGGATTAAGGGGAGGATGAGACTCTTACTCCAGCGATAAAGCATTTAAACCTTAAGTAGGTAGCACTTGATTAAGTTCATGCATATACCTACTGTTTAGTACCATATCTTTAGAATGTTTATGTTTATGAGACTCATAATACTACTCTAGATTAGTGATTATAATGTGGGACTTTGCAAGCTCATCGTTCGAATGTTTTCCATTCGTAGGTTAGTAGCTTGAGTAAATCGAGGAGCACCATCACAACAAGACTTCCAACATTCCTTCCATAGTATTACAATGTAGCTTTAGTGGCCACATGTATTCATAGGACCCTTGTTATTGTATTTAGATTTATAACTCATAGTTTTATTAATTTTTAGTTTTAAACTATGTGTCACGGAACACCGATTTATAAAATGTTTTTATAACTATAATGTTTGTCTGCTTGATACTATGTTGTATGTTTCAAACATAAAATGAATAAATTTTTAAATTCAAGGGTTGCCTCGGTGGCTCAATATAACACTTTAGACCCATTCGAGTTTAGAGTATTACATCACTGGAATTTCTCGGTGAAAATGCAAACCAAACATTAAATGGCGAGAAGGTCTCCATGTTAATCAACACAAACTTCCCAAAGAAGATAGAGGAAACGGTGGAAATCGAGATCGATAATGTAATTTTTATAGTATTAGTAACGAAAAAGGCTTTTCGGATAACTTTACCGAGAGAGGAAATTAATATAAAAATACAGTGAACTTGGTGGAAGGCACATCATCCTAATCGGAAGAAACAAGGGAACTAGCCCGGCCGAACTAAAAAAAACAATGATCGGGAACTAGAAACTATCAATAAGAAAAACAGGGATCATGGATCATTGATGGAGGAAAGTTTATCGGAGACTTCTCTGATCTCATACCAGTTGGAAAATTGAAGAGTTTGGGGGAAGCAATAAATGTAATTAGCATGAGAAAGCATCATAATGATTACCTCGATTCCCAAAAAATAAAGAAAATCATGTCTATTGAGGAATATGATATTATAGGAGTTGTCTCAGGAAGGGCAGACTAATATACGGCTAATATATGGCGTTACCGGAAACATAATAAGATACTTAACAAAGTTTGTTTAGTGCTACCGGAAATGTTGAGTAATAATAATGTTGTAGGTGGAAATCATGAAGAAATATTAAAACATTTGGCAACCAGTAAACTTAACTTGTCGGTAGGTATCGATATCATTCAAATATATATCGATACATAACAATATATCATGTAAAAATATGACAAAACCGGATTCAATATGACAAAATCGATAAAGATCTACCGGATATGTTGAAGGTATCGATACCATTAAAATAAGTATCGGTACTTTTGGAATTTAAAAGAAAAACAATAATAGCGCCTATACAGTATCGATACTTTATAAACACGTATCGATACATAACAATATAACAAGTAAAAATATGAAAAAACCAATAAAGAGCTACCGGATATGTTGAAGGTATCGATACCATTAAAATAAGTGTCGATGCTTTTGGAATTAAAAAGAAAAGCAATACTAGCGCCTATAAAGTATCAATACTTTATAAACATGTATCGATACATAATAATATAACATGTAAAAATATGACAAAACCGGTTTCATTATGACAAAACCAGTAAAGAGAAGTCAGATATGTTGAAGGTATCGATACCATTCAAATAAGTATCGATACTTTTGGAATTTAAAAGAAAAACAATAATAGCGCCTATAAAGCATCAATACTTTATAAACATGTATCGATACATAACAATATAACAGGTCAAAATATGACAAAATCGGTTTCATTATGACAAAACCGGTAAAGTGCTACCAGATATGTTAAACGTATCGATACTTTAATAAGTATACGTAAGAAATTATTGATACTTTTAAAAGAAAAAATGAAAATGTATCGAAAGTATCGACACCTGACATAAAAGTATCGAGACTTGGGTAATTGTATCGATTTAATATAAATAACATATCCGATTAAAATATCAAAGGCGTAGTTAAATTTCCTCTAAAAAAAGATAGAACACGGCCGTAGTTTTCGAAATCGAAGTGAAATTGTTGTTGCATTTCAGAAGGCATTTTTAAAGTGAAGTTTATTTGTTGTTGCAGTCGAATCGAAAAGTATGTCGTCAAAACCCTAGTTTTTATTATTACAGTAATCAAAAATAGGGGTTTTATTGTTTGGGGTTTTTGAAATAAAAAAGTATTTGGGATATAACCCTTTATCAAAACACGCGACCCTTTCTTTCTTATACAACGTCAAACTGAAGTTGGGATATAACTCATTTCAAGGGTTTCCTTTGAAACCCTATTTCATTTTTCCTTTCAACCGAAACCTAAAGAAATCATAAGGGAGAGAACTCTCCCATAACCTACTCTGTCACCGTGAAACAGAAACACATAAATCCCTCTGGCCACCGCGGACCGGTTGTTCTAATGAGGGAAAAGAGACCAAAACCCCTCCTCTCGACACCATGAGGCCTCAAAACGACTCCTTTTGATGATTCAAGACCCAAAATCAACCCCACCAAAACCTAAATCCCCATTATAAAGGAAAAAACATATCTTTTTACCTTCGATGGGTGTTTCCTCGCCCACGATGAAGCTGAGAGGTCTCAGATCTTACCCAAAAGGTAAACTTTTCTTCTCTTTTTTAGGTTTTTCAAGGTTCTTTCTTGGTAGTTTTTTTTATTTCGAATGTGTTGTGTTTTTTTAGGTTTCTCCTCTCTGTTTTCAGTTCTTTTTTCTTTTGGGTTTTTCTGTTTCGTTCCCCTCTCTTTTTTTTGTTCGAACGGGTTTCTCTCTTTCGGTCTCTGCTTTATTTTTTTCTCTTCCCCCCACCGAAAACTCTCCCTTGATGTGTGTTGTTTGCCTCACTCCTTTTAATCTGCTTACATGTGATGGTTTGATGAATATTTGTGTTGCTATCGGGAAGATAGGGTCTGATTACCCTATTTTCGGCTTGTGACAGAACCAGATTTCATCAGGATAATGATTTGAATTTGTTTTTAATTTTTTATTGGGTTTTTCTGACTTTGATTTGCTTGTTTTGATTGATGGATTGATTTTCTTCACTGTTTGGAGGATTTGATGACTATGGCGACGGCTCACGCGGCTGAGGAGGCTCCCGATGGAGTTCACGTGTCAGTTGGGTGCTGGAGGATGTGTGCGTACATCAGACGCGCCAGGATGATGGCCCAGATTCCATCGGCGGTGGCGGTTGCTTCACAGATTAGGGTAAAACCCTAATTACTGATAGATCTGTGAACCGTTGGATCTTTATCATATCCAACAGCTGTAAATTAGGTCGACTGGGGCTAATGGGTGAAAACCCTAGTCGGGTTTGGGCTCATGTGTGAGCTTCGGGTTATTTCATTTGGACTGATTCTTTGGGTTTTGTTGTTTCTTGGTATTCCTACAAAATGTAAATAATTACTATTGATACAATAATAATAATAATAATAAATAAATAAATAAATAAAATGACAATAACAAGTTAGAACCCGGACAAAAACGGGTGTCTAAAATAGTAGTTTAAAGTTGGTGTTAACTTAGTCTTATGTTTTGCTTTACTTCCTTGGGTATGCAATCCACAATGTTGTTTTTGGTGGAATTGAAATGTTAACGTTTGTTGGAATGCACCTTCTACCTAGTTAAGAGTATTATTTTCCTCAATTTAAGTTTAGGGAGATTTTTAATGAGGCTCTTAATTTAAGTTTGTTTAATAAATAAATCCTATCTCGCTGAGCAAAACAAAATCACCCTAGATTAATAAAAAAAAATTAACATCTCTTGATACCAATACATATCCTCTCCACAATAAATAAGTTTAAGGGTAAACTACACATTTAGTACTTAAAATGTCAGTTTTGGTCCGTTTTAGTATCTAAACTTTTAATTTTTTTCAAAATCATACCCAAAGTTTAGTTTTTATTTCATTTTAGTACTCCGTTCAAAATGTAATGTCAAATTTTTAAAAAAATTGAAAGTTTGGTTACTAAAACGAACCAAAACTTATGGTTTAAGTACCAAATCTGATAGTTTAAGTACTAAATGCATAGTTTACCCGTAATTTTTATGACAATCATCAATATTCATGGACAAAAATGTTCATTTTTTAGGCCACCTTTTTCCCATGATGGAGGTACTTGTTCTCTTCTTTTCAGCTTTCTTGGGATGCTGATTTTGATTGAATTGGGGGAGTTTCATACAAATGTTGATAATCAATACTAATAATAGTAAATATTATATTACAAGCATTGGCAAAATTGACTCCAAAGCTATTATAACTCTAATTTCCGAAAAGAAAAGAATTATAATATTAACTTAAAGCATTAGGGTCAAAATACAAATAAGTTAAAATTATAATCCTCACTTCACTTCTAAAAAAAAAAAAAGAAATTCCTCATAATGCACTAGAACGTAATGCTGGCAATGCACCCAAATGGTAAAAAGCCTAAAGCTGTGGGAAAAAAGCTAGCAAAGTGGTCTGCTCAGGTGGTCCATGTTAAATAAATACCGTATCTTTTAAGGCAAGAGTGATTTGATTCCCAATCCCACATCGGAATCAATCGTCCCAAATGCTTCAAACAGAACAAAGGGGTCCATGTAGGATGCGAAAGGCTCTTCATCCAACACGAGATTTGAGTAATTGTGGTGCATCGTCAATGGTGTTCCCACCGTCTCGTAATCGAACTCGTACTCGTAGTCGAGGAACCGAACCACACGTTCCATCCACGCACCGGCGGTGACGTCTCGAACACCGACGTTATCGTCTCCGTTCGCTTCTTTGTTTTCGTCCAAATCATGCGATTGCCTCGGTTTCTTGCTGTCGCGATCCTCGATACCGTCGTAGTGTTGTGCGTTTGAGTCGATAGTTTTTCTTTTTTCGCCTAAAGGGGCTTTCTTGTTCAAATGTGTATTCCAATAGTTCTTCACCTCGTTGTCGGTCCGACCGGGAAGTCTACCGGCAATTAAACACCATCTACAATTTTTTTTTGAAATGAAGATGTAACATTGGTCACATGGACAAAAAATGTAAACTATGCTAGAAATATGTAAGTTTGTGATTCCAATTACAGTATAATCTAATAAATTCATGCAATTATCTTTTAAATGTGACATTCAAAGTTAAAGATTCGAATACTAACCGGTTACCGAGAAGCTTGTGCATTCGGATAATAAGGTCTTCTTCCTCCTTGGACATTCCTCCTCGTTTGATGTTTGGTCTTAAGTAATTCTTCCATCGAAGTCTGCAACTTTTCCCTCCCCTCATCAACCCTAAAAACATTTACATATATTTTCTATGAACTACATGTAATTTATATTTGTTTTGCACGACAAATATTTTATTTATTATAAAATCCACATAAGATAAGATGAAAAAAAATCTCCCATAAAACTTACACATTACAATCAAAACAGTAGGATGGCGAAAAACTCTGTCCATACTGAAGAGCCAGTATATCTACATATACCCTACACGTAATAAAACTAACACGAGAGCACATTCAATACCATATCGAATCTCACTCATTAACTCCCAAGTTGTCACACTGCCAGACTAAGATATACTGAACCCTACATCTCCATTCATGCATAATATAACTTGAAAAGTAAAACCGAACTGTATATATAAGTAAATACTTTATATATATATATATATATATATACCTGATCTCTTAGACACGGTTGCCCAGTTGCCTTCTCCGTAAGCCTCTACATAGTTTTTCAAGATCAAGTCTTCTTCTGGTTTCCATAAACCTCTTTTAGGGTGTGCCTTCTTTTCCGTACGATTCACCATTCTCAATTTGCTTTCTTTGATCTTTCTCTCGTCTTGACTCACTCACTCGGCCCCGAAAAGGAAGATGATCGTTAATATAGCGAGTTAAATGAGAAAGGGATGATTATATTTATATGTTTATAGGAAATGACAAGTCTATATAGCCAACTGAGATATGCAAGGCATTCGTGCAAGGGCCCCTTTGTTCATTAACTTTTGCTTTACTTTCACACCATCTCTCTATAATATGTAAAAGCAAACGAGCAAAGCGAACCATATTTTGTTAGATTAAAATTCGCAATTGTAGGTACATATATATATATAATCTATAATGGTATTATAAAGTATGATACAGAATTAGTATGTTATATGTATTATAGGTATTAAAGTGTCATAGAAACAAAGTGTAGATACTATAAATTATATTTATAACTTGCTATAAATATTTAAAATATTGACATAATATTCTGTTTATATAAAGAGATAATGATCTTTAAAAAGAAAAAAATAGGTTAATTTGTATTACTTATATTCTCGTCAGATAGTATTGGAATATTTGAACCTCCTAGATAATCTTTACAATGAATTCAGATACACTTTCATAAACCTAATAATATATTCTTGATAACTTGACATGATTAAATTTTGGGTTTGATTTCATATCAAATTTTTTATTCTAATATATATATATATATATATATATATATTAGATCATATTAGTATTTGATCTATTGATCGATTAATCTAGGTTGGATACTAGTAGGTCTATTATGGGGGTGACCCTCTCAACTCAATTTGTTCAATTCATAATGTTAGAATTTGAACTCTTAACCTTAATTAAAGGATTTAATATTTTATCCCATTAAATAAACTCGATATTGATATATATATATATATATATATATATATATATATATATATATATATATATATATATGTTTGAGATTCCACTTTCTCCCTAGATATTCATATGAGAGAGAAAGATGCCCTAAACATGTGTTATTATTACCATATTGAAAGATTTTAAGTTGGGTATTCAACCGAACATGTCTCATTATTACCAAATAATTGTAGTGCCTACTAGCTATTCATCTTGTCGTAAAGTTGAACTTTTTGACATGATTTTACATGTGCTTCAACATTAATCATAGTTTAACCGACAAGTGTTTAACTTGATATCCATTTCTCTACCAAAGTTATGAAACCCTAAACAAGTAAACTAATTAACCGATGTCCAAGCACTTTGTTTAACTTAATGCAACTCAATGATTATGGAGACAAAGAAAATTAGGTGAGAAATAATGCAAGTAAAATGGTATTGGGATATGTTGATGTTATGAGGCACCGCAATGTACATGTCTCCCCCATTGCAGCTTTTGTGAGCCCCATGAAATGAAATGCATTATATAGTGTTTTCCTTTTTCTTTTCGATTGCCTTAATTTGGTGGGGGAGAATGTGTTTTTATTTGTTTAGAAATTCAAGATATGGAGGGAAGATGAGGCCAAGGCAATAGGCCTGTAAACGAACCGAACGCACACGAACGGAGGTATATTCATGTTCGTTCATTTAATAAATAAACGAACACGAACATAAACGAACAAATTTTTTTTGTTCATGTTCGTTTATTAAGGAATATAACTTGTTCATGTTTGTTCATTTAATAAATAAACGAACATAAACGAACAAGAACATAAACGAACACGAACATAAACGTTGGAGACCCTACCTTCCATTGTTTTTTCATGAAAAATAGTTGACAATGCAAATCAACCAAATCTACAGTGATAAATAGCGTAAAAGTTGATTAGCATTGATGAAATGTTTAAATATATCAAATATTTTGATCGATCTTTTAAAGATATTAAATGATTCACACGACTTTAATTTAACGCTATAACATTTATCTTAGTGGTCTATGATTACATATGAACAATCATTTTCCGCTATTACACTCTTTTTCAGAAATTGTATAGAAACCTTTGTTTTGTTTTCTGACAAATTCTATATATTTTTCTCTTTACTGATGCTCATATACTTCCTATTGTTACATTTATCTTCACATCTATTTCTAGAAAGAAGTATGATGTTTTCTTGAGTTTTAGATGTGAAGATACCCGCAATAACTTTACATATCAACTATTAAGCCAAATAAAACAGAGAATGAGATGAAAACAGACCAGTAAAACTTCATATTGCACTATAATATAACTTGTTTTGAAGCTTTTAGCGATCGTCTCTACTCTCCAGTGAACACTAGGGTTTGGGGAAAAAAAGGGATTGAATATAGGTGCGAGGTGCCTCACGGGTTAACATATTGGATTTAATCTCCAAATAAAATTGGGTTAATTATGGAGTTGGTTATCAGAATATCAGATTAATTAATATTTTTAAGATACTTACAAATTGATCACCAAAATTGATTTAAGAAGGTTGGGTTAAACATAAATGAATGAACATAAACGAACATTACCGAATGAACATAAACAAACATAACCGAACGAACATAACCAAACGTTCATGAACATAAATGAACGAACGAGACCTATGTTCATGTTCGTTCATTTAATTAAACGAACAAAAAATCTTGTTCATGTTCGTTCATTTAATAAATAAACGCACATAAACGAACTTCTCGCCGCACGGTTCATGAACGGTTCGCTGAACGTTCAGTTCATTTACAGGCCTACAAGGCAATGTATGATTTGCTAGTCATTTAATCTTATTAATACATTTATTTTGAGTTCAAAATCCGGGTAGTTCTGACGTACGATAGTCTTAATATACGACTAAGGAAAGGCCCTACCGGAAATGTTATTATTTTTTTAACATTTCTGGTAAAGTGCTACCTAAAACAATTTTACCGAAAATATTATTTTCGCTAACTAATTTATGGTAGAACCCAATATTAACATTTCCTGTAGAGAAAAAACGTTTTAGGTAGCGCTTTACCAGAAATGTTAAACATTTTAGATAGTCCAATATTAATATTTTTGGTAAAAAAAATAATGTTTTAGGTAGTTTTTTACCGAAAATATTAAAAAAACTAATAATATTTCCGGTAACGTTTTTCATTAGCCGTATTTTAAGGCTGTCGTACCTGAGACATTCTCTCAAAATCCTCTTCTCCAATAACTAAATCTAACTAAATCAAGTGAACTTAAAGTAATATTTATTTAATAAAATAAATAAAAATATTTTTATATTATTTTTTATTTTTTATATTTAATATTTTAAATTTTATATTATATAGTTAAATAATATTTTTGGTTACTCTAAAGATTTATAATTCATTTAAAATCTAATTAATATAAATTTTAAGTCTTCACTCGTAAATATGATCTATTTTTATTATTTTTTTGGCAAAAAGGTATAGGAGGTCCCGTACATTTTTAAAAAAAATAATATGATCCTCGTATTATTTTTTCTCTCAATGTGACCCTCCAGTTTAGAAAATAAGTCCAATGTGGCCCTTTGACCAATATTTTTCATCGTTGACTTTTATGATGCTGACGTGATAGTTCACGGTACTAACATGGTAGTCTACAGTGTTGACGTGACAATCCATGGTGGTTGATAATGTGGCGGAAAACATGGCAGATGTGATAAATCAGTAACTCAAATATGGTAGATATACTATCACATTAACACTGTAAACTGCCACGTCAGTACTGTAACGTTCAAACGATAAAAAAACGTTCATTTATTTTGATTTTTCTCATCTCATTCTTTATTATTAATTACACTTTGTCCCTTGAATTAGGTATATTCATCATGTAAATATACAAATAATCATCATTACTTTAGACATAACACCAACATTAAAAAATAAATATAAATCATCATACAAGAAACTCTTAACTAAATTTCTTTTAACTTATTCTCGTTTTATCTTTTTCATAGAATGATCAACTGCGATTCTCCACCTAAATTAAAAAAATCATCAAAAATCATAACGTCAGTTCTCTCACCAACACCATCTATATAATCTTCCTCCATTCCAACATCATGATCCTATGAATTTGACTTGCGGTTACCTGGGAATTTGCATCAATAAACCACTATTTTATTACATAAAAGAAGTCAGACAGACAGTAACATGGTGTTGGCCCTTGGGGTTAAACTAGCAAATGAAATGAAACCAGTCCAAGAGAGAAGACAACCATTTGAAGTTAAAGAACAAGAAAGTTGGTTGCCAACTTACACCCCAATTTGAAAGTTTGGGAACCCTGTGCATGTCAGAAACCACTGCTACACCATTATTCTCTCTTCCCATATATATATATATTCTGCAATTGTTCTTTTCATGTCATTGTCAAGTTGTAAAGGCTTTTTCCCTAAATTTAACGTCCCCTTTGCACGCATGATCAAAGCTGTGCAATAAAATCTCAGTCTGTATCTACCCGCTGGTGCATCATGTATAAGCAAAAACAATCGATGGGATGAGCAAAGGTTAGTGGTGTAAGTAAATAGGGTGTTCCATTAATTATCCGTGAACATTTTGTATAATATTCATTTATGTTTTATTATTAAGTTAAATAAATGAGTATAAACAAAATCTTTATATTCATTTAATGAATAAATTAACACGAAAAAAGATGTGTTCGGTTCATTTATGTTCACGAGTAACTCGTTTATTCGATTCCCCTTTTTATTTTACTTTTTATATTTTAAATATATATGATAAATATAGGGATTAAATTGAACACATTGTGAATTTTACAGTTCAAAGTATAAAGTCTAACGAAACTAAAGACTAGTAGTGTAATTTTACAATTTTTCTTTGACTCGCGTATAAAAGGGTAAAAAGATTGTACATCGAATAATATTCGTGAATACTAAATGAATATGTCGAAAACATTTGAATGAAAATGTATGTGGATATTAAACAAATATGTTAACAAACGTTGAATGAACCGAATACAAACACTATCGAAAATAGATAAACGAATACAAACGCGACAATAAAAGTTTAAATAAACACAAACCGAATAAGTGAATATAAACAATTTTACAAATAAATTCAAATACAACATCATACGTTCAAACCTAATTCATTTATACCTGTAACAAATATTACTCGTGAAATTTGTGTGCGCGGTGCGGGGTGTCTCAGGTACGGCAGCCTTAATATACGGTTAAGGAAAGGCGTTACCGGAAATATTACTATTTTTTAAACATTTTCAGTAAAGTGTTACCTAAAACATTTTTTTTTTCTACAAAAAATATTAATATTGGGTGCTACCTAAAATTTTTAACATTTCTGGTAAAGAGCTGCCTAAAACATTATTTTTTTTACCGGAAATGTTAATAATGGGTTCTACCAGAAATTAGTTAGCAAAATTAACATTTTCGGTAAAAAATAATGTTTTAAGTAGTGTTTTACCGAAAATGTTAAAAAAATATTAACATTTTCGGTAGGGCATTTCCTTAGCTATATATTAAGGCTTCCATACATCGCAATTTCGGTTGCAAGCCTTGTATTACCTAATTGTATGTACTCTTTTCGTTCATTTAGGACTAGGAAGTTTTTTTAATGAGGCATATAAATCTAATAAAATGCTTTTGTTGGAAAAATAATTTCGCAATTTCAAGACATAAAAGCTCGAGATAAATATTAGGGTAAAGTACACAAATGCTCACCCGATTATAGAATGTTACTTCGTTGAGTATATTCTAAATTCATTATTTTTCGTTAGAAAAATGACGGAAGCCTGAGTTGAATGTTAATATGTTGTCTAAGATATGATAAAATCTGATCTCAAAATCTCAAACGACTATCATATCTCATACAACATACTAACATCCAGCTCAGATTGTCGTCAATTTTTTAACGAAAAAAACGAGTTTGGAACATAATGAATAGTCGGATGATCATTTTATAAGTTTTAAAAGTCGAAGGACTTAACAAAGCAACATCCTATAGTCGAAGGACCATTTTGTAACTTTTAATAGTCGGATGACTTAATAAAGCTATGTTCTATAGTCGGAGGATCATTTGTGTACTTTACCCTAAATATTAAAAGTATATATAAACTTTGATTTTGATTCAATTATACACATTATATTTTGATTTTGATTTAATTGTATATTTTATAAAAATAAATAAATGCATACATTTATTTTGATAATAAACAAATATAATTATTTTTTATTTAATATGTAACACCACTAACCCGACTTAATCAAAAATCAAATTAAAGATGTCGCATTAACTTATTTGAACTTAATCAGAGTCGTATCGGAACTAAACCGAAAAATTAAGCATTCAAATAATTATCAACCAACTAATTGAGGACAAAATTGCTAATTATATCAATTAGGCTCAATGCCTCTCTTTATCATTGACTCAACAATATCCTCAGTTTTACAAATCACCCCGTTCTTGCAATGTGCATCAACCAATGTATTATATGTGACAATTAGGCTCAATGCCTCGCTTTATCATTGTCTCCACAATATCCTCATTTAGAAATCATTTCGTTCTCACGACGTTTATCAACCGATGTATTATACGTGACAACATTCGGCTCGATGCCTCGTTTTATCATCGTGTGATGTGTCAATAGTGTCTACAGCTTTGGAAATCATCCACTTCTAGCAATGTGCATCGACCGATATGTTATACGTGATAATATCGAGTGAAATATTGTTATCCACCGTTCTCATTCGAAAGCGTTGTTGCCTCCTTCTGCAGGCCAAAACTATACATATCATAAAATAAGCAATTGTAAATTGAGGTTTCTGGTCTAATGCCCTTAACCAAGCAATCTAACTGACCCATTTGACATTTTTGAACTAAAAAAATCCAAACATTAAATTCCAACATCCAAATGCATGCGATGTATAGCTATAAATTTCAAACATAATAACAAAGGAAAGGAAAAGGGTACCTCAGATTGAATTATTAGATCTTAAGATGTGATTCACATATAAGGTGGGAGTGCATAAATCTGCAGAAAGTCCCTTACCGACCATTTCCTTAAGAAGTTGTGTTGCCTTTGAGGTATAGTTGTTTCGAAGAAACCCCTGGATCGTTCCGTTATAACAGTCGCTATTAGGCAAGCAATCATTATATCTGATGCTCCTAGATCACTGATATGCTTCATCTGGCAATCCTTCTTTACAGAGTCCATTGATCAATATAGCATATGTGTGAACATTCGCTTTAAATCATTGACTAAGAGATCGTGAAATAATTCCTTTGCAACTTTGATCTGCCCAGCTTTGCGCAAGCAATCCATTAGGATATTATAAGAGAAATTATCAAGTTTCAACCCACTGTTTCGTATTGCTTCAAAAAGTTCCAATGCCTCTTCAAGTTTACCTCTTTTGCATACACTATGCAGCGAGATCGAACAGGTCACTATATCCGGAACTTGTCCCAAAGCAACCATCTTCCTCGAAAGTTCACACGCAGCTGAACTTCTCCCTAATTGACACATACCGTGCATAAGAGTGGTGAATGTGACACTATTAGGAATTGGTCCTTTCGAGATATTTCATGAAAGAGTTCCATAGCTTCGTCCAACATTTTGGCTTTGCAATATCCTTTGATCATAATGCTGTAACTACATATATCAGGCAAACAACCATTCTCAATCATCAATTGAAGTACTCTTCTAGCTTTATCCACATTGTGTTGCAAGCAATGACCGTCTATTAATGCACTATAAATAACAACGTTAGGCTCAATGCCTCTCTTTATCATTGACTCAACAATATCCTCAGCTTTAGAAATCATCACGTTCTTGCAATGTGCATCAACCAATGTATTATATGTAACAACATTAGGCTCAATGCCTCGCTTTATCATTGTCTCAACAATATCCTCAGCTTTACGAATCATTTCGTTCTTGCAATGTGTGTCAACCAATGTATTACAAGTGACAACATTAGGCTCAACGCCTCGCTTTATCATCGAGTCAACAGTGTCTACAGCTTCAGCAATCATCCCCTTCTTGCAATGTGCATCGACCAATATATTATTGGTGATAGCATCAAGTGAAATATTGCATCCACCATTTCATTCAAAAGCCTTGTTGCCTCCTCCTGCAGGCCAAAACTATACATACCATGAACTAAGCAATTGTAAGTCGCGGTATTCGGTCGAATGCCCTTAACCTTCACTTCGGAGAACAGTTCGATAGCCTCCTTTAACAACCCTTTCTTACAAAAAGAGCCAACGACTGTGATATATGCTACAATATTGGGCTCGAAACCTCTTCCTTCCATCATCCTTAAAATTCTAACAGCTTTATCAGTATGGCTGATCTTACACAAACCCTTGAGTATTGTACAGTTTAGGCCGATAACCTCGTTCGATCATTTCATCAAACAAACTAACAGCCTGAGAAATCTTACTTTGATTACAAAGTCCATTAATCGAAGTGGAGAAAGTTACAATACTGGGTTTAACAACTAACTTCAACATTTTCCCAAAAACGGAAAACCCTAAATCGATTCGACCTAATCGACAAAAGCAATTTATAAAGATGCTCAAAGAATAATCATCGTGGGAGATTCCCACTGATTCCATCCCTCTACACATAGAAAAAACAATGGCATAACGTTTCAATCTAACAATGGCTCCTAATAATTTAGTAAATTCCACAATTGAAGGTTGAGGGTGCTTGTTAATCATCCGATTAAACAAAGCCAAAGCATCATCAACGTTATAGAAACTATCATTCTTATTCCGCACTCCAGTTACAGACAGACAATTTTTAATTACAGATTTAACGTGGGTAGAAAGATTTCTAGAAACATTAACAATTGAAAGAATAAATAATGAAGAATCGAGCTTACCCATATCGTGAAATTAAGCAAAATCGGAAAAAGCGAGAGCTGGGTTTGAAATGAAACCCAGAAACGGCGGCGGCAATAACAGAACAACTTGTGAAGTGCTTGTTTAAGGGGTGAATTACGTTTTTAGACCTAAATTATTAGTTTTGATCTGTTTTAGTACCTAAACTTTTAACTTCTTCAAAACCATACTTAAAGTTTAGTTTTTATTTCATTTTAGTACCTCGTTCACAATTTAACGTTAAATTTTGAAAAATATTGAAAGTTTAGGTACTAAAATAGACCAAAATTGATAGTTTAGGTATAAAATGCGTTAAGTTTTTAACGATGGGGTACTAAAATGAAACAAAAACTAAATGTTATGTATGTTTTGAAAAAAATGAAAGTTTAGGTACTAAATCAAACCAAAACTAACAGTTTATGTACTACATGTGTAGTTTACCCTTATTTAGGACTTAAAAAATAGGGTAAACTACACCAATGACAACTGATGTTCAAATAATTTTTCATTTTTCCACTAAAATTTCAAAAGTAAAACATTAGTCACTAATGTTATCTATTTATAATAAAATTGTCGCTCCACTATCATCCCGTTAAATTAATGATGTAAGAATATTAATAAAAATGTTAATATTTAGTTATACCCCTAAATTTTTATTAGAACATTAAATAGGTCTTTGAACAATGATTTATATCTAATTTACCCTAAAAAAAACTTTCTAAATTCTATTTTTCAAATACACCACCATTTTCATTATATTCAAACCCCCTTTCACACGAATATATATTTTTTATTTTACAAGATAAAGAGGTAATTTAAAATATATAGAGAGATGAAGATTATAATGGGTATCTCTCCATAGAGAGATAAATTATAATATTTAGGTTAAATTTTGCACTTCATACTTAAACTATCAGTTTTTGTTTGTTTTAGTACTTAAACTTTTAACTTTTTTCAAATTCATACCTATATTTTAGTTTGTTTCATTTTAGTATCTCGCCATTAAAAACTATAGTTTTGTTTCATTTTAGTACCCATGTTCAAAATGTAATGTTAAATTTTGAAAAAAAATTGAATGTTTAGGTACTAAAACATATCAAAACTGGTAGTTTAGGTACTAACGCGTTAAGTTTTTAACGGCGTGATACTAAAATGAAGCAAAGACTAAACTTTAGGTATGGTTTTAAAAAAATAAAAGTTTAGGTACTAAAAATGGATAAAAATTGATAATTTAGATACTAAATACATAATTTACCCTAATAATTATTCGAATTATATTTTATCGGAAAAATTATTCTAAATTCGACTCTTTTTCAACTCTGACTCTCTCCTTCACAAAATTCGTCTCAAGTCTGAATTTTAGACAAAATTAATCTTATAAAATTAGATCGGATCAAAATCTATTAAAATCGAAAATATTTAATTTATGGGTTATTTTCTTCCATTCCTCTTATAGGCCCAACACAAGCAAAAGCTAATGTCTATTGATAGGGCGACCATTGTTATCAATACACTGAACAAAATTTGTTTAGAAGATGGTTTAATTACTGCATTGGTATCTATACTTTTCATTCCATCTCATGCCCAAAATTGCTAAACGATGAACCCCTAATGGACCAACCATATAATTAATGTACTAACCCTACTGATATTTGGGGTCAAATTCATCCTTTAAGGGGAAAATTAGTGCAAAATCTTGTCATGATAAAATTTTCATTTTGGTATAAACCAAAAATGCACTCAACCCTATCTAAGATGGGAACTTACCTTATAGCCCAACAAGATATGGGTGGTTTGAAAACGACCCATTTGTTGAATAGATAGTGTGAAAATTAAATTCCAAATGGGTTTTATCAAAAAAGGGTAATTTTTGTGTTTAGCACCTAAACTATCAATTTTTGTTCGTTTTAGTATCTAAACTTTCATTTTTTTTCAAAATCATTCAATTTTTGTTTCATTTTAATACGCTGCCATTAAAAACTTTAGTTTTTGTTTCATTTTAGTACCTCATTCAAAATTTAACATTAATTTTTGAAAAGATTGAAATTTTAGGTACTAAACGCATTAAGCTTTTAATGGTGGGTACTAAAATGAAAACTAAATTTTAGGTATGGTTTTGAAAAAATTGAAAGTTTGGATACTAAAATAGACCAAAACAAATAGTTTAAGTACTAAATCCGTAATTTACCCTAAAATAATTAAAATTGATCAAATAATTTAATTGATTTAATTTTTATATAAGTATTTTCATCTTCTCATACTTTTACATAAAATATTTTAAATAAAATAATTAAAATTTATTATTTAAGATTCAAACACATTATTAATAACTGGGTAAATTGCAAATTTCATCCTGAACTTTACCATCTCTCTTATTTTGCTCACTGAATTTTAAAAGTTTTTAATTTTCTCACCGAACTTAATACAATGGATTTTTGTCACTGAACTTTACTCTCTCTTATTTTGGTCACTCTTCCGTTAAATAGTTAACGACGTTAAAAATGATGTTTTATAAAAATATTTTTTTTACTAAAACGACGTTATTTTGCATCTATATAACAACTCATTTTAACGCCGTTAACTATTTAATGGTTGAGTGACAAAAAAACTCCAATGTATTAAGTTCAATGAGGAAATTGAAAATATTTAAAGTACAATGGGTGAGATAGGAGAGAGAGTAAAATTCAGTTACTAAATTAGTAATATACCCTTGAAAAATTTGTGTATAAATATATTTTTATATAAAATACTTTCACTTATACATGAATATAATAAAATTTAATAGGTTTTAAATATTTGAATCCACTTATTACTATATTTATTCAAATCTCAATTCCCAATATTATCCCTTAATTTTACGAACTACCAAATTTTCTAGGCCATTAGGTGGAACAATTTGTGCATGGTTAATTTAGGAAAGCTTAGCTGTCTAAAGGGACAACACAATGCACGTATATATATTTTAGGGTAAACTACATCTGATACCACTGAACTTTAGGTGATATATCATTTATGCTGTTGAACTTCCGATTTCTCTAATTATAGTATTAACTTTGGTTTTAACTTCAATTATGTTTTTGGGCTATTAAAATCCAAACGGTTTAATGACATAGACAGAACGATATCGTTTTTCGTTTTAGGCATTGAATTCTAATGGTGTATCGATTTTGTCACAAAACTTTTAAACAATTCACTTTTTAGCACTACGCTTTTTCATCTACTGTTGATAGTCAATCACTGCCCGTCATTGATCGCCTTTCTCAGTAGAAACGATACCAAAATGTTCTCAAAATCAATAAAAAAAATCTACTATTTTTAGGGGTTTGGAGACTTTCTTAGGTTTGAGGTGTTTGTTCAAAAATCTGAACAGTGAGAAATATTATTTCGAGAAGACTAACTACATATCTCAAAACTAACCTCATCAGACGATCATCGGAAGAGATCTGAGTATTAACATGTCAAATTTTTAAATGAACATTCATTGATTGTGATTGAGTTTTTTGTAAAACCAATCCCATGAGAAGAAAGTGAAGTGAAATGCAAAAGTTTTAATATCGATTTTATCACAAAAGACAACTGATGACGGACAGTGATTTGTTGTCGACGACAGTTGAAAAAGTATAATACAAAAAGTATAAATTAGTTAAAAGTTTAGTGACAAAATCGATATGTCCCTAAACTTCGGTGCCACCAAACTTAGTACAAAATTAAATTACTATTAAAACCTTGTAAATATATGTATTTTTTGTTGCTTTTTTTTACTCTGATTTTTTGCATTCTTTACTATCTGAGTTTAAACAATAATTTATAATAAAAATGTTATCAAAAAATTAGTTAATATCAGAAAATAAAATAAAGATTATGATAAAATAAATTAAAAATATTAAATAAATTGCAAAAAATCTAAACATATAAAAAAATCAAAATGGAAGAAGCAAAGAATTGTACTTTTCATTGGAAGCCTACATCACATGAATACCTTTCAATTTTGTCATCAATTTCTGCCCCACGTGTGAAAGTGCTCTATTCTCCCATCCAAATCCAAGAAAAATTATTTAAACTTAAAAGTATTAAATGGGAAACATGAATTAAATATAGAATTTATGTATAATACATATAATAATGTTAAGATTTGGCTTAACATATTTTACTTGAAAAAGTATAAGGATTAATAGAAAAATTTAACCAAATTATTGACCTTATTGTAGTTCTTATTAGTAACAATGAGTAGGGGTGTGCAAATCCGGGTACACGGAACATTCGGGTCAGTGATTTCTCGGCCCGTGTCCCGACCCGGATGTTTCGGGTACCCGGATATTTCGGGTACCCGTATTTTGCGGGTACTCGTATGTCGGGTACTCGGATACCCGGATTTTTTTCTTCAAATTATTAAATATAAAAAAGACACAAATTTAAATGTTCGAAACTTCGAATTACATAGTCCAACATCAAAACACAAAATTTAAAAATTCGAAATATTAACATATCAATGAATATGAAGAAATCAAAAATGGAAGATTGAAATAAGATTATGAGCATGTTGGGTGCAAGTATCGGATATGGGTGTGTTAGATTTTTCGGAAGGCTTTTCCATGTACTCAAGGGACTTGGGGTATCATATTAGTCATATCCCCATATCTATATCTAATATGCAATTAAAAATTTTATATATATATATATATATATATATATAAATTAATCGGGTATCTAAAAAAATCAATTTTTGTGACTCAGACCCAACTCAGAAAGTATTGGGTCGGGTACCCGGCCTGGTACTTTTTTTTTAGAAAATTACCCCAATTTTTTAGATCCGGGTCAGGTATTTTTATACACCCCTAACAATGAGGGACAACCTTTAAACATTAACTCATATCAAATTCATGATTTAGTATGTTGGTAATGTTTTTTTAATATTTAATGTTAATATTTAAGGTTTGTGAGTAATCATATTTATCAATTGATCAAGTTGTTCGCCTTTATTCTTTTATATTTTCTTAGGTTATAGATTCGAAGCACTCCCCTTCTTTCCCCTATAACCTCTATCTTAATTTGGGCTTCGGATGAAGAGAGAGGTATAAAAGGGAGACTCGCAATTGAATTTTGGATAAAAAGAGAGAGATTTTATAACCATAAATGGTTCATTGCGTCGAGTTGATCCAAGTCTAAATCCAGTTTTGAGTTGACCCGATTTAATTTGGGCTTGTTTAAACTGAAATTGAATCCTAAATCGACCAAGATGAAATTATGTGCTTACAATATTTTTTACAAAACTTAAAATTTAAATCTAGAAATCTAAAAAAATCAATCTAGAGTGTGGTTCTTATTAAAAGATATATTTTTGTGTTTTTCATCAGTCCAAAAGAAGTTTGGGGACCTCTTGGGATGGGTAAGAAGAGAAAAATCAAGGTCCCAAACAACCTAGTCTCTAGGTTATCCCCAACCTACAATTCTAGAGTCATTGAAAATAGCCTAACAAGACAACCCATTCACTCCATCCCCACAAACCAAGTGGCTCAACTCAGATTCATCTCATTCCTTAACCATTCAACTCCCCAATTCATTTGGACTTACTTTACCCACATCCATTTTTGCACACTCAATTGACTATACAATGCATTGTGCCCCCTAGACACTGTGATTAAAGCCCTGCCACTCACCCCAAATTTTCCGTACATTTTTCTGGTCCACATTGTCTCCCTTGTAATTAACACCCTCTAAATGCTTGGACCAATATTCGATGTTGATCGGACACCATCGCACAACCATGCGTGTACAATCATCCCTTCTCGAACTTCTCTTGTAACCTTTATCTTTGTTTATAATAGTTTGAGATAATTATAAGGTAGTATATGTTACACACACAACACTATACATAAAAATTTATTTGAGCTCGAGTCTTCTAAAAAAATAATATTTCTTTCTTTATCATAAAAATCACTCAATGAGTTCATAAATTCTATCGTATTGAGATTAAAATATAAACATAGATCCAAATTGTAGCTAATGATGTCTGTGATTCAACACCAAACATAACACAAACAATGCACATTGGGAACATATCTTTTTGTTCCGAGCATGACAAAGACAAACCTATCTTTTAGGAGAAGACAATCTTGCTGGGGATTGCATTCTCCACAATTATTCTAAAATAAAATAATGGCAAAAAAGGTTTTTTTTTATATAAAAAAATACCCATTTATTTATTTTAGTGAGTTGTGTATGTTCGTGCAGTGTAATTAATTATATAAAAAAGCATGTACTTCACAAATATATATACAATGAATATGGTAGGTAGTCTGCGTGTTGATTAATAATATATAATATGTGATCGTGCATTACATTGTTAGATTTGTTGTTGTTTGAGTTTCCTGATCCGTATTCTATTTTAATTTGGTTTAAATTATAATATAATTTATTTAATCGAAAAAAATAAAGTTACTTTGGGATGGATGAATCTTATTAGTTGGATCATGAATGACACAGTTAATCGGATCTATCAAATAATTTCGTTGTATGTAAAGAGTGTTTTCTCAAATAGAGAATGTGTGTTCGACCCTTGCTTTCGATTAAGGGTGTAAATGAATCGAAGTTGAATCAATAAGATTGTGCTTGTGTTCATTTGTTTATTTTTAAGTGTATTCATGTTTGGTTCGAATTCGTTTATTTATTCATTTGTGTTCTTTTATTTATTGTTCATTAACATGTTCGTTTATAGGGATGGACATGGGTCGGATTGAGTTTTTGGTCCACCCGACCCGAGAACAAGGGAGCCTCAACCCGAGACCCAATCCGACCAAAACAAGGTTTCACCTAACCCGATATATAACTTAGAAACCCGACCCGAACTCGAAATAATAAAAAAAATATTTTTTTCAATAAAAACATTGACTTAATTAGAAAAAAAATAATATATAGAGGGGTACTATTATAATTATTCCTAAATATATAAGGTAAAATTATATATATTTTTCGGTCGGGTCGGATATTTTTCACCCTAAACCCGAACCCGACCCGACCCAAATATCACACTAAAAAAACCCGAACCCGAATTAAAAAAAGCCGACCCGATCGGGTTAGGTTCGGATCCCATCCCCATCCCTATTCGTTTATATGTTTAAAAATTGTGAAATTATGTCACTAGTCCTTTAGCTCCTTAGGCTTTAGAGTTTGAACTCTAGAGTTCACCCCATTTTTACTTTAGTCTATATATTTACCAATATTTAAAATATAAAAAACTAAAAAAAAATAAGAATCGAGTAAATGAGTCAATCAACGAGCCTGTTATTGAATATAAACGAACATAACACATTTTTGTTCGTGTTCATTCATTTATTAAATGAACATAAAAATTTTATTCATACTTATTTATTAAACAAATATTATACGAACAAATCATCAAACATTCAGTTCATTTACATCCCTACCTATATCGAATCTTATATGGTCGAATAACAAGTGGAATCCAATGTGTTTAAACTCAAAATGTTATACTTCAAATTCAATGCATCTTGAATTAAGATATGGGACATACGGTCCAACCAATTTATGACTATAAAAAACAAGAGGGAGTCCCCAATACTTTAAAGCAAGCTTGAATTGAAAAGAGAAGAAAAAGAGGAAATTATAGTTTGAAATTTGAATGAATTGGGTTAAAAATGATGCGAGGAAGAAATAAAGGGGTAGCCGATAGGGTAAGTGTTCCTATAAAAGGAAATGATGAAACCAAAGACGTGTTAAATGGAGAAGAAAATCAAAGTATGAAAAGGTTGTCCTACACACGTAGGGTTGTTTCTCTTCAAGCCTTTGCTTTTCCATCTCATCAATACCCAATCTTTCTCACTCTCCCTATACGAGTGTGTTTCACACATTCGTTCGACTTTCACATTGGGTTTAAATAGAGGGTAAACTACCTTTTTCATCACTCGACATTGATTGTGTTATTGTTTTGGTTCCTCAATTTAAAAATTTCAATTCTATCACTAAACTTTTGAATTGTTTCTATTTTAGCTATCATGATTTCGTTTAATGTTGTTATGATAGGGCATCTTATTCCAAATCCCAACAATGAGAAGGTGGAGAAGGAGAAAATTTATATAAACGTTGATTGGATGATGGGGATTGTAGATTTGAGTTGTTTTCTTTGAATTTTGGTTGAATTTTACGAGTTTTATAGAGATTTTAAGGAAATCTAAATGGATAGAGTGATAGTCGACATTGAAGTGAGTTTGTCGGTGTCTTGAATGGTCAGAGAAGACATCAGAAAATGATAATTTCGATGGCGACAACACATGAGATGAAACTGTTAAAGATTTTTTTTGTTAAGAATATGATGAAATGAAAAATAAAAAAATAAAAAAATACATGGATGACAAGTGGCAATCATATCAGTAAAAAGCACTTCGTATCAGCATAAAATAATTTATGCCACTCTGGTATTTTTTTATTTAACACCCGAGTAATCAAAACAGAAGTCGTTTGATTGATGTTAACCTTTCAAACTTAAAATCTATAAAAATAACAACATTTTTCTAATAACATTGAGTTCACATAAAAGGTTTCAAAATCTACCCTAAAGCTTGAGTGTTAGCAAATGAGTGTAAAGACGAAGAAAAACATTTTTCTTTTACCATTGAATCACCTAAAGTAGTTTCTTTTTCATTTTTGTATTTGCTATTAAAAATTTTAATTTTTGTTTCATTTTAGTATCTAGTTCAAAACTTAACGTTAAAATTTAAAAAAAAATAAAAATCTAAGTACTAAAATGAATTAAAACTGATAGTTTAAATACTTAAATGCATAATTTACTCTAATATTTATTTATATTTTTTAATCAATTGGTTACACTCTTAACATGCAATTGTTGAAACCTAAAATCTATAATAATAAAAATCTACCCTAAAGCTCAAGTGTTAGCAAATGAGTGTAGAGAAGCTGCAGATCTGCCGCTAGAGAGGTGAACGAGAGGCGGAACAAGAAACTCCCAGTTTTGATGAGAGTGAAGTGTTGGTGCAGAAAACAATGGTGGTTGAAGTCTAGAAGAAGAAGAGGAGGAAGAGGAAAGGAGAACAAATAGGTCGGCTAAAAGTGAAGCAAAACCCTGACCCACTTCACCAAATGTTACCCTCTGTCTGCTACATGTCCCCATCTATCAATCTCCCTTAAAATACCCCCTTCCCCCTCCCAATAAACCCATATTTCTTCCCATTTTCCTCCTCTTTCAACTACTTTATTTTGGAGCAAATCCTTGTGCTTTTGTTGTTTTTCGTGCATGGAGCTCCACCTTGGACTCTCTCTTCCAACTAATCCTTTTCTCCCCATCGGTTACGAGCTAAAACAGTGTCCGTTCGACGCTCATGTTACCGACGGCGATGGCGGTTGCTGCAGCAGCGGCAGCAGTTCTAGCAGCGGCGGAATAAAACGGACCTGCTTTGATGATGGGAGTGAGACTCGGGTTGTTCCTAAAACTCTGCCTCTTTTGCTTTGGAACAGTGACCAACCTAATGAAGAAGATGACCCGAATGATCTCCATGAAAACTCTTCTTCTTCTTCTTCTTCTTCTTCCATTATCAAGTACCCTTCACTCTCCCTTTCCTGGTGAATAATATATATTTATGGGTTTTTACTTTTGATAATTGAATTTAATTCTTTTGTTTGGATTTTGGAAAGGAATGACGGAGAGGGTTTAGTGGGGTGGCCGCCGGTGAAAACCTGGAGAAAGAAGCTCCGCCGCCACGTACACAGCGGCAGACCAAATAACAATCGCATGGTAGCTGCGAAGATGACGGCGAGGAAGAGTGTCTCAACGTACGTGAAGGTGAAAATGGAAGGGAATGCAATTGCCAGGAAGATTGACATCAGTGTTCATCGCTCCTTTGAATCGCTTACAACAACCCTGATGAGAATGTTCGATATACGTAAGTTTGAAAAAACCCAGAACTTTATTGAATTCAAAGTTCAAACATGGAGATCAAGTGAATCCGAACTCCTTTTTCTGGTATAACAGGCGACGAGCATCTGCAGAAGAGCTTTAAACTTGCTTATCAAGACAGAGAAGGTGACTGGTTGCTTGCTGAAGATGTTCCCTGGAGGTACTTCTTTTTCTCCATCATATTTTCCTTCTCCTGTTTGGTTACCTAGAAACTACTGGGAAAAATGAAACCTTGGGTTGTTTTCAGGACCTTCATCCGTTGCTTGAAATGCATCAAGTTGATTCGAATCGGATGTTAGTAGCAACCCCATCGAAGAACAAAGTACCGTCGGGCCATGTTTAAGCCTTTCGGTTCCAATAAAATTGAGTAGGATCGAAATCTATCGAGTTCGAGTTTCATATTTATCTTTAGTTTATTTCTATAAAATCATATCAAATCGAAATTTATCAACTTTAGGTTTGGATTTTACGATTGTTCTTATAAAAAGCGAATTGGATCAAAATTCATCAAATCTGAATGTTATGTACTTCCCTAGTTCAATGTGAGCCGTCATTAATGTAAAGGACTTGAGATCACTTAGGGTTATAAATGAGACGAGATAGATCGTAAGTTACTCGAGATCGATTCGATCAAGGTTAGATAAATATTCGGATCGAATGGACTCGAACTCGAGTTTGACTCGAATTCTTAACGAGTCGAAACAAGTCACTCAATATTCGACTCGAAAAACTCGTGATTAGTTCGAAAATATAATATATTAAAAATTTATTTTTTTAATAAATTATTGATAATATTTATGTATTGATTTTTTTTAAATACAGTAAGATTTTTATGTATTTAAAGTTTATATTTAAGTTTGAGGCTTCAATTGAGTTAAGTTTAAGAATTTTTTTTTCATTTCGAGTTTTTTCGAGCTGCTCACGAGCTTCATTTCAGTATTTCGAGTTCGAGTTGAACTTGAAAATTTTAAGTTCGCGAGCTTTTGAGTTGAGTTCCATTTCAGAATTTTTGAGTAGAGCTCAGCAATACTCGAACTCAACTCGACTCGTTTACACCCCTAAGCTCACTACTAAATGGTCTCATAATGTTAGTATTTAAACTATCAATTTTGGTTCATTTTAATATCTAAACTTTCATTTTTTTCAAAATCGTACTTAAAGGTTAATTTTTGTTCTATTTTAGTACCATTTCAAAATTTAACGATAATTTTTAAAAATATATAAAATCTAGATACTAAAACGGATCAAAACTGATAGTTAAGGTACTAAACGTGTTAAGTTTTTACTGCGGGGTTCTAAAATGAAACAAAAATTAAACGTTAAGTATAATTTTGAAAAAAAATGAAAATTTAAATACTAAAACGGATCAAAACTAATAATTTAGATATTAAATATATATATTACCCTAATTTATAATCATCAATGATCAGATCACTACAATTGTTAGAATGAGAATATTATCAAAAAGGGCCTAAAATCCCTTAGCCTATTCATTAGAGGACCACTCTGCATAATAAATCACTCAAACATGCAATTTATGAAAGTTTGCAATAATAATACTCGGTCAATAACTTATTTAATCTCAAAGCTTTTCCTTGTTTTGGGTTAATTTTTTTTTTGTAAATGTTATGAAAAAAAATAGTAATTAATAGCTCGAATCAATTGGCTTATGTGGTAAAGGAATTATTATTATTTCTTGAGAATTCAAGTTCGAGCATCATAGATACCAGAGGTGTAAGCATTCAATGTCGAAAGATTAAGAGTTTATCTTTAAACCGATATTACTTTATACTTACCTAGATTAATAAAATAATAATAATTAATAAGAAAAAAATTGTACAATTTAAGTGCAATAACAGGCTGCTTGGATTGTCCGTCCATATTTGAGTGCAATAATGATAACTTTTAGTACTCTGCTCTCTGTTTTGTGGAAGCTTTCTGGTTTACCCTTTGTCAGCTCACTCAAAATTTGTAGCCTTTTAAGCCCTACGGTTAGGGATTACAATTTGACCAAAACTTAATGGATCCTTATATCATTTAGTTTTATAAGATTGACTTTTTTTTTTTGGGTTTGAATCAAATTTTGTAGGGAATAATGGATTTTTAGGGTAAATAATATCTTCCCTCACTCGATCCGAGAATAATAGTATAATTAACCATTATATATGTAAGGATAAGGTATGATTCATTTACGTTATGTAACACTAATAAGTTTTACACTAATTTATAATTATTAGATGTAAATAAATAAATTACTTAGATTTAATTTTATAACTTATAAATAAATATCTTTTAACTCACAATAAAACATATCATTTTTTTATCTCAATTTCAAACTCAAACCCAAACCCTAAAATCTCAAACTCTAAAACCCTATCATAAACCTTAAATCTTAAACCCTAACCCTATAAATAAAAATATTATTTTACTATGAGTTAAAAATATTTATTTATGAGTTATAAATTTTAATTAAATTTAAGTCGTTTATTTATTCAAATCTAATGACTAATAAATCAGTGTAAAACGTATTAGTTGTAAATAATGTAAGGATCATAACCCTAAAGGATAATAGTTATGCTATTATATTTTGTTATTTTTAATTAAATTTTTATTTTATTAAATGAAAATGTTATTTTTTTTTATTCAGATCAAGTGTTAAATGAGAGAGATAAATTTTGAGTCAATAAAAAAAATCTTACTTAATCCAACTCATTATCATTTCTACCCACAATTTATAATTCCAAAAATATTAAATGAAATATGAGCTTTTTTATAGAAAGGATTGATTGAGTCCTTGTGACTACCCCACGAATAGTGGGCTACCCAATTACTAATAATATGTTCAAAGATAGCCTTTTAGGGTTACTGTATTTATCGATTATAACAATCAGGTTATTGTATTTATTGATTATAACAATCAAGTCATGCAATTGTAACTTAAAAGTACATGAGTATTACACACTTAATGATATAGTGACATGTTGGTTACAACCAATAACTAAAGTGACTTGTTTTGTAACTTTTTGAATTTTAGTGACTATTTGTAATATTAGTAATAATTGATTGACTTGTGATTTAATTTACCCTAATTACAATAACATAATTATTTAAAGGGTAAATTTCACCATGTAACACTCAATTATTAGTAAGGAAGATGAATGAAATGAAAACATTTTAGTATTGATCGTGTCACGAAAGATGATCAGTGACGGATGATGATTGGCTATTTTCGACGACCGAAAAAATACCATCGGAATAGTTGAGTGACTATTCTCGAAACTCCTCGCCATGCACCATCATGACTCCATATCAAACTCCTGGTCGAACACTGGGTTTTGGTACAATGAGTTTTGCATATCAAACAAGGCTCTCTTCTCCCTCATATGTTTAGTGATGTTTTTGAAAGAGAAAAGTAGTTTAGTTACCAATACAATATCACTGGAATAGTTGAGTAACTAAATTTATAATTTACCCTCGTGTTTTTTACCGAAGTTAACGGTTTGAGACAAATAAGGTAACTATTTTAATTTTACGGGACAACAAGTCTCAAAAAATACTTTGTAGGGGATAACTCGGTACAAAATGCATAGTTTAAAGGGGCAATGGTTAATTTAAACCTTAAAAAATGATTTGAGTAATTAAAATGGAACAAAAGTGATAGATGGGTACTAAAGGTGTAGTTTACACTTAATCTTTTTTTTGTAATTGTTTTATCAATGCATCTTCCTCTAACTTGTCTTAAACATTGTATGGTTGATAGTGCAACACGATTCTATCGCGTCACTAAAGAAAATCGCCATCAAACTCAGGGAAGAATCGAAGAAGAGTAGGTAGAGATAAGCATCATTTTAAAATTTCTAAATTCTCGTGTAATTTAAATAATTTTTTAATATTTTTTATTAATAATATGATTTCAATTTTGAAATTTTATAAGTTCACCTTCTTCAAATTTTATAAATTTATCCTTCTAATATAAAATCTTATGTTTATCTTTGATTGAAACTTATTTTGTCCTCTTGATACTCGAAACGATTTTCGTGAACATTATATATAGGGTAAATTATGTGTTTAATACATAAACTCTCGGTTTTTGTCTGTTTTAATTTTTCAATTTTTTTTAAATCACATAACGTTTAATTTTTATTTCGTTTTAGTAACTCGCATTTAAAAACCTAACGGGTGATTTGCATGTGGCACCTTTTATGGGTTAATTGCATCATTCATCACTAAACTATCTTCTCATCCTATTTTGGTCACTAAACTTTATTTTTTAAATTTAATTACTTAACTTTCAAGTTACTCATAATTTAATCACTCTAACTTTCAAATTTATTTTTTCATTTCAATTATATATTAATAAAATAATAATAAAAATGTCATGTAACAAAAATATTAATAAAATAAATTAGAGCGATTAAAATATGAACAATTTGAAAGTTGAGTAGTTAAATTAAAAAAATTTAAACTTTAGTATCAAAATAAGAGTGAAAAGATAATTGATGGATGAATGATGTAATTTACATATAAAAATGATAGGAGAATAGCAAAGACATAATTAATTGTTTATATAAAAATTGAAGTTATTGTTTGGTGTAATGTTAAAATTAGTCTTTAATTTTTTTATGGGTGTAAATGAATCGAACTTGAACAAATAAGAATATGTTTGTGTTTGTTTGTTTAATTTTAAATGTGTTAAGTTTGGTTCGTGTTCATTTAAGTTTTAGTATCATGTTCGTTTATATTTTTTTAAGGTGTTCATTAGGGATGAACCTAGGCAGAACTGTCGTCCCTTAAAAATTTAAAATTACAATATATTTTAGATTTTTCTATGTATTTTATATTGAAAATTTAATTTCGTCCTCGAATTTTATAAGTTCAAGTTCGCCCCCTAACATAAAATCTTGTGTTTGTCCCTGGTGTTCATGTTTGTTCGTTTAGCGTTCGTGAACACGTTCATTTACAGGTTTAGGAACATGTTCATTTGCAAACTAAAAATGGTAAAATTACGTCACTAGTACTTAAACTTCATAGTGTAAACTCTAAATTTTATCATATGTTTAATTTAGTCCCCACATTCACCAATATTTAAAATATAAAAAATAAAAAGTAAATGAGCTTATAACGAGCTTGTTCATGAATATAAACAAACTAGTCGATAAGAAGCTCATAAACGAGCATGTTCATGAATATAAATGAATCAAACACACATTTGTTCGTGTTCATTCATTTATTAAATAAACATAAAAATTTGTTCATACTCGTTTATTTAGCTTAGTAAATGAACATAAACGAACGTCATATAACATAAACGAACGTCATACGAACAATTCACCGAATGTTTGTTCATTTACGAACCTACCTTTATAAAATATTAAAAGGTTATTATTATGTGAGCTTAAAAAAGGTACAAGTGTTTAAATTATAACTCAAATTAACTTTTGATGCCTATAATTTTTTGTTTAAAATAAGTGTTTAATATTTTCTTCGTTATACTTTTAGGTATCTACTTTTATAATTTTTTTTTAAAAAATAAATAAAAAATTTAAAGTCAAATCCTTGCGTTACCTCTCTGTCCCACCCCCACCTTCGACGATGAAAGATTACAACCGGTTGAATTTTGTTCGGAATAAGACAAGAAACTCAATAATAGTGACCGTGTAACGCACGTACACTTAGAGCGGTTAGAATCACGGAATAACCGGAAATGCAAATACGCAAATTTTATTCAGTTTTGGTCCCTCAACTTTGCTTTTTATTCAATTTTGTAGAGAATCACATCATTAAATGCAAATAAGCAAATGCCAAACGGGAAAATCCCAGAAAAAACACTATACATGAACATTGTTCAATATTTATTTTGTATAAACCCGACTTGAAAAATATGTATCTTCCATTCAAATTTAACTCGACCCAAAAATTATATATCATTAATCCGATTCGAAAAATAAATTTTTTATTTTTATTTTCTGTTTTTGTTTTTTTTAGAAAATATTTTTTATTTTAATTTTTTTTTAAATTGAAAAACATGTTTTGGCTAATATAAATGAAAACTTGAATTTAAAACTAAAATACTAAAATATATTTGATATCTATTTTTTAGAATAGAAATAAAAAATAATAGTTATTAAATAATTAAACCAGATTATAATTATTAAAAATATTACATAAAGTTAACATACGAGTGATACAAATATAAACATAATAAAGTTGGTAAGGAATTCATGACACAAAATTTATTTAATTTATAATAAAAATAATATTAATGCATATTATACATTAATTTAATTAAAAAAAATAAAAATATTGTTATAAGTAATAGCACACAAAAGTGTTAATAACATAAAAAATATGTTTAGTGGTAATTGAGACTCTCAAATTGTTGGAAAAAATAATTAGTATAGTCCCTAAACTTATTTTTTTGCACCAACTATGATTGTTAAACTTAGAAAAAAATAATCTAACACTTTGAACAACAAAATCAAACGTTGATTGCCACGACGTTTACATGACAATTCACAAACTTGATAATCTATAATATTGATGTGATAGTCCACAATACTTTTGTGGCAGTACTCGATGGACGATGATATAGTAGATGAACTTAATTGATTATTTTAGAAAGTTTGAGGACTTACTAATTTTTTAAAAATTAAAAATTTATTTAAATTAAAAATATAAAATATGAATGATTATTAAGATTTCACTAAGTTAAATATAAAAATACTAAAAAATTAATTATTAAAATAAATTAATTTAAGGATTACATTGAGTGTAAAAAAATTTAGGGACCATATTGATATTTTTACAAAAGTGTGAGGGTTTCAAATGCCATTAAATCAAAAAATTATTGTTAGAGTGATTTAAACATGTGTAAGTTAAGTTAAAAATCTAGATATAATGTTTTTTTATTTTTTGAATTTTCAAAATAGTTTTAATGAAAATAGTAAAAACATATTTTTTTTATGTTTTCATATTTTCACTTTGTTTTTTTATTTTTCAGAAATCATTTTCCAACTTTACAACAAAACACGTTTTCTTTAATTTTTTTTATTTTCTATGAAAATAATTTATATTTTTCTAAAATCAAACGGACCCTAAGTATCTAAATTTTTTTGATCAAAATAGATACCTAAAATATTATTGGTTAAAACAAATATCTAAAGTATTTATTTATTTTATCTAAGTTCTAAAAAATCAACATGACATTATTTAAAGAATACTTTGATACTTAGATAAAAAATGAATACTTTAGATATTAATTTTGACAAAAAAAATACTTTAGGTACCTATTTTGACCAAAAAAATAAATTTATATATTTATTTTGATCAAAAAATACTTTAGGTACTGAAATAAAAAATATAATATACTTCATATATTTGTGATATAAGCGTTTTTTTAAAATAAAATAGTGGGAAAGTATCATGAGATCTCATTGGCAATCTATCTTTCATCTTCATAAAATAATAAAATAATATGTTTGATATATTATCAGTTATCTTTTATTATTAGGTAAACTAAGCATTTAGTACTTAAAGTTTCACTTTTGGTTTGTTTTAGTACATGGATTTTTAATTTTTTTTTACAAAATCATATTTAAAGTTTAGTTTTTGTTTCATTTTAGTATCTACCGTTAAAAACTTAACGATAGAACTGACGTGACATTTTTAAATTTATTTTAATTTTTTAATTATCATTTATATAATTATTTAATCAGTTTAATTTAACTAATGGATCAAAGAAAAAATCTCCTTAACGATAGTCATCTTTCTTGAATCAACCTATTTTGAGTTTGATGATCTTTACTTTTGGTTGTGAGAACTTCGATAGAGATGAGATTTTAATATCATTTGTTAGTTCGATCGGCCAACTAACAATAGTTAAGATATAACCACTTCCGTTTTTTCTATAGTTGGATTAGAGTCGTTTTCTTTTACAAGATTAGATTTGCGTAAACAAGAGATATAACTTTAGGTGATTATCTACAAAGATGAAGCTCACAGATAATAAATACAAAAGATATTCGATGAAATTTTACAAACTTGTATAGGTGTAATAATCTTCTTCAAGTGTTCTTGAGTAGTTTATATAGTGTGAAATAAGTTTCTAGTCCTTTATGAGATGAGTTATAGCGTTATGCTGTAAAATAGTCGTTATCTACGAAGAAAATAACTTTTACATCACGAGAGATAAATCATTTTCTTAAAGGAAACATGTTTTTTTAAATAATTAATTATCGTTACTTTAAAAGGATCGATCTTTCGATGAGAGAAGTCAATTTCTTTTGTCTTTATTAAAAAAAGATCGATATTTTTGGTCATTAGATTGATGCAAGAGTTGGCGTGATAAAATAGATCAATCCTTTATTACAAGTTTTAGGAAAATAACCACTCTTCTATTTATCCCTGACTCATTGACCCATTAAATAAAATAAAGGGTAAATTACGCATTGAGTATCTAAACTATTAATCTTAGTCTATTTTAGTACTTAATTTTCTTTCAAAATTAGATTTAACGTTTAATTTTTGTTGCATTTTAGTAACTGCCTTAAAAGCTTATCGGAATTGTTACAACTTGGCATTTTATAGGTAAATTACATCATTCATGCTCAATTATTTTTTCACTCCTATTTTGGTCATTAAAGTTTAATTTTTAATTTAATTACTTAACATTCAAATTACTCCTAATTTTATCACTCTAACATTCAAATTTAATTTTTTATTTTAATTATATTTTAATAAAATAATTAAAAATATGATGTCACAAGATATTATTAATAAAATAAATTAGAGTGATTAAAACATGAGTGATTGAAAGTAAGTAGTTAAATTAAAAAAATTTAAACTTTAATAACCAAAATAGGAGTGATAATATAGTTAAGTGATGAATTATATAATTTAGCCATAAAATGTCAGAACTGTTTATTAAATTTTTAACTTTAGTATTAAAATAAAATAATAAATAAATAAATAAAAATTTAAATATTAAAATAAATAATTTAAGTATTAAATATATAGTTTAAACTAGAATAAAATAAAATAAAAGAAGTATAAGTTTCAAACTGTTCCTGTCAGTGGAACCCACACCATAATTATGAAAAGGAGCGTCTCATGTGATTCCAGCTTCCCTTTTTTTTCATATATATATATATATATAATAAATACAAAAACTCGTCTGATGAGAACCGTTTATATCGCGTCACAGCGAGTTGACGTGCGACTTTTTTTTGTTAAAACGAGAAAATTCGATTTGATTGTGAGTGAAAAACAAATCACTCAATATCTCTCTTCTTCTCGCGATATATATCCGACACGATATTTTGCTCTATTTTCCCTTTCCCTTATCCCAAATCAAATAGGATGTCAAAGATTCCGTTAATTCTTTTAAAATAATATTAAATGACTCCCCAACTTTGTTTACTTTTTTCCTTAATTAGTTTTAGGAGGTAATCAAATATGGAACACTCTCATATCGATAGATAACTTGATCTAATCTAAAATATCATATTAATGTTATCGGAGTGACCCACATTAAAATTTAAGATAAATTAAATTTTTTGTTAAAACATATAAAATCATAAAATAATTTAATAAAATACAATTTCAAAAAATCATTTATATATTATAAACAGAATTAAAATCAATTAAGTTCTAAACTCAATATAAAAAAATCAAATATGACATATATGCACCCTAATTACACTTGTATTGTACTCTACAAAAAATCGAAGGAACTCCAATTACTGATGTTGATAGATGCATGAATTTATTCTTTTAACCTGAAATAGTAAGTGGTAAACTCAGTAATACAAAACTACCAAAAGATGCTAAAAGAAATATAGATAAATAGGAAACATTTGAAATTTTCTCATTGGTAGCATTACATTTCCGTGATGAGTTGAGGTTCCACTGATATTTCTTCGGATAACAGACAAGTAGCTTATAGCTCATAGGAAACGTTCAAAAAACCAGTTTCAGGATATTGAACAACGTCTAGTGTGTTCTTTCAAAACAATAATAAAATGTAACCTTAGTTTAAAATAATTATTATTTCAAAATCACTATAGTACCCTCAATCCGAATACTCTATTTGAAATTCCTTAGGACATCATCCATAAGGAACTTACCCTAAACCTCTAGGATCTAGAAATCCAATATGAATGATCATAACATAAAGGATTTACCAGCTAGCTGAACCTCAAAGACTTTAGAATCCTACTGAATCAATACCACAATAAACAATTTCAGATAGAAACAATAATATCATAAAACATAAATTAGAAGTTGAGTTTTTATTCAAAATACATAATTTCCCTCAACCGTACACCAAATGCAATACCCCAGAACAAACATCCATATGGACTTACCCTAGACCCCTAGGATTTAGGAGTCCAATATGAATGATCAAAACAGAAATGATTTACCAGCTAGCTGAACCTTAGAGTCTCCAGACACCTACCCAAACAGTACCCCAATAAAACACATCAGATAGAAATATTAGAAATCATGAGCTAATTGTACCTTATGTAGAAATCAAAAACCATATATCATAAATCGTACTTAAATATTTTTGTTAATAGGGACAAACTAAAGGAACTATATATTTTTTGAAGGCACTTGGAAATTATCGAATAAAAAGTATGAACTTACGTAAAATTGATTGGATTTCAAGGATCGAGGTCCCTATTAAAAGGTTTAATTGTTATCGGATCTAAACAACATTTAGAGATTGATACTTTAGAACCATTTAGGATCTCAGGTGTATCATAAAGGTATTTAGGAACTTTTACATAAGAATACATTAAGATTTTCAAATATAACCATAGGGATTCCATTATTTAGGCCATCAATGATATTTCGGACACTTTGATTTCTTGTGGATTTCTAGAAACTTAATCCAATAAGGGTGAGATGATGATTTATGGTATTCAAGATTCATCTCGATTTATCAGGATATTGGGTCAACTAAAGCTGAACAAATCCCAATACCGTAATTCCTATCAACCACTCAAATAAATACACTTAAAGAATATTCACACTATAATCTGACAATACTAGTCGAATGATCATCTTAGAACTATCGTTGAACATCTTGAGGAACTATACGTATTTCGTGGTATTTATTTATTTATGTATTGAGCAATCTCCAAGATAACCAATACCGTAATACCTATCAACCACTCAAATAAAACACTTAAAGAATATTCACACTATAATACTGACAATACTAGTCGAACTGATCATCTTTAGAACTATCGTTGAACGGATCTTGAGGAACTATACGTATTTCGATGGTATTTATTTTATTTATGTATTGCAGCAATCTCCAAGATAACCGACGTACTTTGGTCGTCTCTATAACTTTTAGGGGTCGTTAAAATATTTAATATCAATGTTTTTAAAACCGGACTGGACCTTAAACCGGTGAAGGTACTGGTTCACTGGTTCAACCGTGGTTGAATCGATTTATATAAAATAATATTTGTTTTAAAATTTTACATAATATTCAAAGTAATATTAATATATATATATATATATATATATATATAACACTTTTTTTAAGTTCACAATATTAAAAGGTATAAAAATATCACAAGTCATAACATATATAAGTTAAATACCATAAAATCAAGTGAAACAAAATGATTCAAATCAACTACAACATAATATTTAAGTAGGGATGAGCATGGGTCGGGTTTTTGGACAACACGACCCGATAAGAAAGGGTACTCCACCCGTAACCCGACCCAACCCGATCAAATTATAATTTCACTTGATCATACCCAACCCGATAGACAATTAAAAAAATCTAACCCGACCCGACCTGATTTAATTTTTTATTTATTAAAACCCACGCTTGGTCGGAGCATTAAAGTTGCAGGAGCACCATTTTTTTAATCAAACACATCCTTTGCCCATGCCTTTTAATCAAGTCCCATTATGTGCCCATTCCAAGCATGCTCCACGCCTGCTGAGGACAAAAACCAAGAACCGTGTGAACCGTGTTGAATCGGTCGGTTCACACCAGTTTTGCCGGTTCCCAAATGGTTCATTGTAAAATTGGTTTTAGAGACTGATCGGACTGAACATGCAACTGATTCTCGGTACAACCGACCGATCCGGTTTGATTTTGATAACACTGTTTAATACTTCACTGGTACTTTCAAAACTTGCCTACAAACATTTTCTTAAACCAGATCATTAGGTGGCGTTTGGTTCGCATGAATACCTTAGAATTTAGGGGAATTGGAATCCCTCATGACTTCAACTTTCCATTAAATGAGGGAAAGTGAATTCCATCCATTCTATGATGGAATTCAATTCCCTTGTTAGAGGGAATTGAAATTTGACCATACTACCCTCATCAATCTTTTGGTAACTTATTCATATATTGAATAAAAATATTTTTTAAATTTCGGGTTGGGTCGGGTGAAACTTTATTTTGGTCGGGTCGGTCGGTTTTTTTAAGTGTGATATTCGGGTCAGGTCGAGTTCGGGTTTAGGGTGAAAAATACCCGACCCAAATATATATATAATTTTACCTTATATATTTAAGAATAATGACAATAATACTCATATATATATAATTTTTTCAATTAAGTTACTATTTTTATTGAATAAAAATAATTTTTTTATTATTTCAGGTCGGGTCGGGTCGGGTTTATAATTCATATATTCAGGTCCGGTCGGGTGAAACTTTATTTTGGTTGGGTCGGGTTCAGGTTTAGGGTGAAAAATACCCGACTCGACCTGACCCAAAAAATATATAATTTTACCTTATATATTTAGGAATAATTACAATAATACCCCTCTATATATAACTTTTTTTCAATTAAGTCACTATTTTTATTGAATAATTTTTTTTTATTATTTCGGGTCGGGTTTCTAATTCATATATTCGGGTTAGGTTGGGTGAAACTTTATTTTAGTCGGGTCGGGTCTCGGATGGAGGTTCCCTTGTTATCGGGTCGGGTGAACCAAAAACCGACCCATGGTCATCCCTAATTGGGATGATTTTAACTTATGATGTTTATTAGCATGATTTTTATAATTTATTGAACTGAATAATCAATCAATAAAATTAAAATTTTTATAATATATTGCTATATGTAATTTATAAAACAAATTAAAATTAAGAAAAAAACAAGAATGACAATCATGTCATTTTACATTACTGAAATCAAATTCATATGACATGTCTGCGAACCAAACAGAATATGGAATTAGATTCCAATTCAATTTCCTGCCAGCCAAACAGAATATGGAATTGGATTCCAATTCCTGGCAGATTCCAATTCCCTCATAAACATTCCAGCGAACCAAACGCCACCTTAGGGTATTTGGGTCATTTCAGTACACAGGGTTATTCTAGTCATTTTCTTTCGATTTAGTCTTATCATATAATTCATCGATTTCGAACTATTCAAACATAACTGATACCTTGGTTAGTTTAGTCTTCAGGCGTTTGCTTAGAAACATAACTATGAGTATGCTTTCCAAGGTTATTTTCCACTTTGGGCACAATTCTCGTCTTTTTACATCATAAGGGTATTCTCGTAATTTTACCTAATAAGAGTATTTTCATAATTTCTTTTCCAAGTATTTTAAGCATTTAACCTTTTTACAGAAGAAATCAGAGTTTACAGATTCTTAGGTTACTTGAATTACCAATTAACCACAAAACTTGAGATTATTTCTCATTAATCTTCTAGTTCCTTACACGAGTCCATCGAGTCTTACTCAATTTACTGCCTTTATACCGTATTGAGTATTATTTTCAGAATCCTCAATAAACACAAGACCGATCTTTTTCATTCATGGAATTATCAATAAGTACGATAAAATTTTCAAAAGGTAGTAAAGTATTACCTTGATTTTCAAGCCACGCCAATCAATCAATTAAATTCCATTTGGTCTCCCTTGAACTTAAAGTCAAAGTCCCTAAATGTCTCGGATACATAGAAAAACAAATTACGTCAAAAATGAAACTTAAAGGGAAAACTATTCGAGTCAAAAGATAAAAAGCTAAAAATAGCTTATTGTGTTCAAATTTGGCAAAACAGACTACGGATTTGGACTCAGGACGTCGAAAAACATATAATAGAAGTTTTCAGAAATTTTGATTGTTTGGGTCAAAGTCAACGCGTTGGCTCAGTCAACGAGTTGACTCAGTTTACACAAACTCGACGGAAGATGATGCACACGCGCGACGGTGTCACATGGCGGTGCGTGTGATGGGGATAATTACGGCGACCGAACACTCTGAGAGTAACCAAACATCACACACAACTCAGATAAGTCCAGAAATCAACCAAAACTCGACGAAAATTAAATAAAAAACAACTGAAGCTTACCCCGATGGCGGACGAAAAAAACGACTGGAGGGAATGGTACCAATTGGGTTATGTTTAGAACTGAGCGGGGACCCTGATGGCAGTGGCTATGAGGCCAACCGACAACGGAGTCGGTATGAAAATTATGAAAACCACGACGGCGGATGAAGCTTTTCGACGAGGATTTCTCGATTGATTCATGACAAACGGTGGGATTAGACGGAGAGAAGTCTGTTGAGTTTTGCTCGGCGTGGGATGAAGAGTCGAACAGTGGTGGCATCGGGGCCTATGGTCACCAGTGGTGGCCAGAATTGCAAGGAGAAGAATCGACGATTTTAGGTTTTTGACGAGCAAACAATCGTCGATTTACGACGAACGACATCGACTTTCGACAAATTGACAGAGGGCTTTTGATTGAAGGACGACGGGGAACAAAATGGTGGTGGCGGTGCAGTCCACCATCGACCGAAGATCAATGAACGGAGGGGCTACGGGTTTGGGAAATCTTTCCAAATTATTTTTTTTATTATTTTTTTAAGTTTGGTTCCAATCCAATGAGAAAGAGATGATATGAAATTTAAAATCTAGGCTAAGTAACTATAAAACATATTTTTAATAAAATATATTAGAACAGTGTCTAGCTTAAACTGTAGGGCTTGGGTCACCATTCATTCTTCCCGTAGGTCACGGGTTCAATCCCACCAATCCCCTATTTTTTTTCAAAATTAAAGACTGCTGGAATAATTTCAGTTTAAGTCACTGACCTCAAGTTTTCAATTTTTTTTACAATTTGGTCCTCATAATTAATTAAAATTCAATTTAACTCAAAACCAATAAAAATCGGGGTATGACAAAAATAATTATCTTTCCATCGCAAAATAATTTATGCCAATAAATTCATAAGTCATTCGGCTTCTTGTCTAATTAGAATGAGAGCGATAAACAATGATTTTATATTGGAGAGAACGATACACATGTATTTAGTAGACTTTCACGATATAACTGATTCGCCTAAAATAAAGACAAATACACTAATAAAACTAACTTCATCATTTTTGTTATTCAATTTACATAGAGTATTTCTCTAAGACTGTATAATATCCGATAAATTTCAATTTTCAATGCTCAATATTAGGGGAGTCTAACTCATCAAGAATATTAGACGTACAATAATCTTAGCATGTTCAATTTGAGATACACCGGTTCTTTCATTATTTTGTAAAAACTTAGCGTTTTTAGTACTTAAACTATCAGTTTTGATTCGTTTTAATACCTAAACTTTCATTTTTTTTTTCAAAATTTAACGTTAAATTTTGAAAGGGGTACTAAAATGAAGCAAAAAAAAAAAAATTGAACGACGGGATACTAAAAAAACAAAAACTAAATTTTAGGTATGATTTTGAAAAAATTAAAAATTTATGTACTAAACATGCAATTTATCCTAATTTTTATTCAAAAGTAATTGGAAAGTTTATTGTTGAAATTATTTTATGCAAATGGCAAGAAAACCTAAAAATAATAAACCGGGAAAGTCCACAACTAGGGATGACAAAAAAACCCGAACCTAACAGAGAAAACCGAAAATTGAATTAAACGAGGACGGGGAAAACCCGTTTATGTTAAACGGGGACGGGTTTAGTAATCCCCGCCCCGATTACCTGGCCCGGTACCCGACCCGAAACCCGGCCCGATAAATATTAAAAATAATTATGTTATATATATATATATATATATAATATTAATAAATTTAATTTAAATTTAAAAAAATATATAATATTTATATATTTAATTTAAATATATATACCCGACCCGATACCCGTTTAAATAACCATTTATGCTAAATGAGGATACCCGTTTAAATAACCATTTATGCTAAATGGGGATCCATGTTTAAATCCTGGATGTTTTTTAAACGGGGACGGAGACGGGGACCAATATCCGACCCGAACCCGGCCCGTTGTCATCCCTATTCACAACTCCAATCTAATCCACTAATGACATCCATAAGTACGTTGGCGTATCAGATACCCTCTCACTTCATAAGCCAGAGGGCTTATCAATCGAGTTTCTAGCTTTTGATTCTTACGATATCTCATATCTCGTCTCGCTATGATCACGATATGTCCGCAAATTTCTTTTTTGTTTGTTTCCTTTTTCTTTCCATTTTCCTTTTAATTTTTAATTTTTCACCTCTCAAATCCCTAACCCTTTCCTCCTCTGTATAAATACTTCAACCAGAAGCAATTCCAAAGAAGAAAGAGAGACACACATTCAAAAGAAGGAAAAAGAATAAGTAAAACTGAAGAGAAAGCAGTGAGAAGACCGCTCTTTTCTATTCGCTTTCTCCGAAGAAATTCTCCCGATCTGTGAAATTGAATCTGGTAATTTTTATATCATTTCTGTAATTTTTTTTAAATTTTTGGATGATTATTTTAAGTTGGTGGATTTCTTGAGCTGAGACCCTAATTTTTGATGGTTTTTGGTTGTTTTATTGAAGTATAATTGATCTATGAGAAGCTCATATCTCTTTGCTTCCCCCCTCTTTTTGTTATTTTTACAGAATTACGATCATGTCCTCGCTTAGCAGAGAACTCGTGTTCCTTATACTTCAATTCCTTGATGAAGAGAAATTTAAAGACACTGTTCACAAGTATGCTTTGATGTTTGCAGTTTTTTTTCTTTCTATTTTTAAAATTAATATATGAATGCTTTGAAATTTTATTTGTGTTTTTTTATATTTGGTTAATAAATTTAAATTTAATTAGATTGGAACAAGAGTCAGGGTTTTTCTTCAATTTGAGATATTTTGAGGACATGGTGACAAATGGGGAGTGGGATGAGGTAGAGAAGTATCTCTCGGGGTTTACAAAGGTTGATGATAACAGATATTCCATGAAGATATTTTTCGAGATTCGGAAACAGAAATACCTTGAAGCTCTTGACAAGTAATCATTTTTTTCCTCGTTAAGCTTATAGTGTGGTCTGTACCTGTTGTTTAGTTTGTTTGTTGACATTTTTGCAAGTTTGCGAGTGAATTTAGTAGCAGAAAAAGGGGAAGTGTCCTAAGTTCATTTGCATTTTCACTGAAATAAATGCAGGCGGGATCGTGGTAAAGCCGTGGAGATTTTAGTTAAAGACTTGAAAGTGTTTTCAGCATTTAATGAGGAACTTTTTAAGGAAATTACACATCTGTTGACATTGGACAACTTTAGGTATGGATGAGATATTGATGCTTGGTTTATTTTTTGTCCACTGTGTCAGCACTATGGCATCTTTGTGTCTCTACTTCATAAGTTCATGCAATTTTATGGTTTATGTTAATATGCAGAGAAAATGAACAGCTATCTAAATATGGAGATACCAAATCTGCTAGAGGTATAATGCTTGCAGAATTAAAGAAGTTAATAGAGGCTAACCCCCTTTTCCGTGATAAGCTTCAGTTTCCTTCCTTGAAGAATTCAAGACTGCGGACACTAATAAATCAAAGGTCATATTCTTCTTTTTTGATTCTAAACTTAATTAATTCTTCGCTTTGAGCTTCTTAATGGTTTTTGTCATTATAATGCAGTTTGAATTGGCAGCATCAGCTTTGTAAGAATCCAAGGTCTAATCCGGACATAAAAACACTGTTTGTAGACCACAGTTGTGGACAACCAAATGGTGCACGAGCTCCATCCCCTGTTACTAACCCTTTAATGAGTGCCATCCCGAAGGCAGGGGGCACTTAACATGCTGGTGTGGGTATGCATGTTGTAAAGGTTCATTTGAATGTTAAAATTACTTGTGTTGCCTCTGAGAAGATACATAATGCATAAACCTGTTAGGAAAAGGCATATTTGTTGCTGATATGTTACTAAGATGTAAGATCATGAAACATTGAGAAGTCACCAGAACATAGAGATTTTAGGATATCAGCCAGTTTTTTGTAGAATTGTAGTGAAATGCATATCTTGATGATTCTTATTTTACCTTCTATATTTGTGTCTCATGCTAGCTGCAATCTTAAAACACCCTAGAACTCCTCCGACCAATAACCCTGCTCTGGACTACCAGTCAGCAGATTCTGAACATGTTTTGAAGAGACCAAGGCCCTTTGGAATGCCAGATGAGGTATGTCAAGCTAATCATACCATATGTGATCATTTATAATAAAGATTTACCTCCCGAATAGCCGGTGTGACATATACATATCTATTTTCGTATGTCTAACTGTCTAAGTATGATTACGAGATGTATGTGATGCATTTTAAAGGATATTAATTAATTCATGTGAAGAATGTGATTTACGTGAAAAATTTAGTCCTTTTGAAATTTATTTGCATATTATGGCTTTTCTGGTTATAATAATTAGTAATTGAAATTTTGTTGCTCCTCTAGTTTTCTCAAGATGGGTAATCAAATAAAGAAATTTTGTCCTAATTTTTTGTTTTCCCTTATTGTTGGAAGAAAGAAAATGGTACTTTATGGTTTATGTGGTTTTGATTGTGTTTTTTGAGTCTTAGTTGTCTTGTTTTCGCCTTAGTTTTTTTCTCTTTTTTTCTCCCTGCTCGCTAGTCTTTTGGCTGATAACCAGGATGTCTGCTTCATCTTGTAGCATAAAGCATCTTCTAGTTTTTGTTGAAACTGTATATTATAAATTATTGGTACCTAATCAGCTATGCTTTACCACCAGGTCAATAATTTGCCAATAAATATTTTGCCGGTTCCATATGCCGGCCAGAGCCATGGTCAAAGTTCTTATTCTCCTGATGACTTGCCTAAGACTGTTGTTATGACTCTAAGTCAGGGGTCTACAGTCAAGAGCATGGATTTCCATCCGGTGCAACAAATTCTTCTCCTTGGTGAGAAAAGCACAAATATTTGCATGCCTGCTCAGAATCATTTTCTGTAAATTATGTTATCAGAAGCTGTTTTTTTTCTTCCCTTTATTGCTGTGTTCTAATTGTGTGTGTTTTCTTTTCCCATATTTGGTTTTATAATATCAGTGGGAACAAACATCGGTGATATCATGGTGTGGGAAGTAGGTAGTGGTGAAAAGATAGCTCATAAAAATTTTAAGGTCTGGGACCTTTCAGCATTTTCGATGCCTCTGCAGGTTTGGATTTCTTTTGCCACTAACAAGATTTATTGAACCTGAAGTAGTCACAAATGAAAACCTTCTGATTCTCTCAATCAGGCATCTTTGGCAAAATGATCATACTGTAGCAGTCAACCGTGTTGTGTGGAGCCCTGATGGAGCTTTTTTTGGTAATGTCTGGGCCTGTAGCAATTGAATTTCTGATAGTCTGCCACTATGCAAAGGAAGTAAATTCATCTACTTAAACACTAGATTTGAAAGTTTCTCCTTATCTTCAGGTGTTGCTTATTCCAAGCATATTGTGCACATATACTCCTACCATGGTGGCAATGATCTACGTAATCACCTAGAGGTTTGTGTGACTAGTCAATGCAGTTATGTCCAGCAAGGGATTTTTAAGCTGATATCTTCCTTCCGTTCTCCTAATACTTTGATTGAATTCTTTTCTATTTTAGATTGAGGCTCATGTTGGGGGTGTCAATGATCTTGCATTCTCTTATCCAAACAAACAGTTGAGCGTTGTCACTTGTGGCGAGGACAGGGTTATTAAGGTTTCTGTTCATCTCATTTCTTTTATCTTGCTGCATCTGTTTGAATTTATTACTAACAGTTTAATCTTTGTAGGTTTGGGATGCTAATACTGGGGCTAAGCAGTATACTTTTGAGGGTCATGAAGCACCTGTCTATTCTATATGCCCTCACCACAAGGAAAATATTCAGGTAACAGACAACTGCATGAAGATTGGCACTCATTTGTCCCTTTGTTTTGATTTTGCTTCCATTTCAACAGAGTAAAAATGGGGTATATTAATTATTTTCCTCTTAGTTAGAAAATGAGCCAATATCACGCTCAGAAAACTAAGTTCTAAAGTTTTGACCAGTCTTTTCATAGGTCTTAACAGATGAAATGTATAACATTGAATAATTATACAGTTGATGTTGAACAAAACCACTGGACGCTTGAGTTATATTCAATCCAAGTTTGTTTTTAGCCTTGGTGATTATTATTGTTTTTGCTTGTTTCATTTACAGTGTTCTGGAGTACTTTGTGCGCAAATTTGATTTTGGCTCCTAGCATGGTATCTGCTGAGTAAATTAAGCTAGTTTTACCCCCAATGACCACCTCCTGCTTAAATCTTTTTAAATTTTGTACCCGAGTTCAAAGACATTTGAAAGTATATATATTCTATGGAAACCAAAATTGGTGAAAAGATTTCAAATTTTGGGATATTTTGTCAGAGAACAATCAGTTTTAGGATTTAGTGCGTTTTTTCTTTCAACCATAGAGTCCACAACTCCTTTCTAAAGACTCTTCATAAGAAGCTCTCTATTTCTCTTTTGATGAATGCTAGTTTTTTTATTTCAGATTCTAATCATTAGCAGTTGGTACCTATAAGTTTCTTATTACTGTAATGCTTAAAGATTTCCATCTTCTGTCTTACTTTCCCTTTTCAGTTCATTTTCTCAACAGCAACTGATGGGAAAATAAAGGCATGGTTGTATGATAATATGGGTTCAAGAGTTGACTATAATGCACCAGGCCAGTCCTCGACAGCAATGGCATACAGTGCAGATGGAACAAGGTTCTTATGTCATATGTCCACTCTGACTTTGGTCTTTTTTATTTTGAGGTTGTTCTTATCTATCTTTCTATTCATTATGGTAGTACTTACCTTTTCAATTTATCGGCTACTGTAGGCTGTTCTCATGCGGGACAAATAAAGAAGGGGAATCATTCTTGGTGGAATGGAATGAAAGTGAAGGAGCTGTCAAGCGGATGTATTTTGGTCTTGGGAAGCGATCTGTGGGAGTTGTTCAATTTGATACCACAAAGAATAGGTTCTTAGCTGCTGGTGATGAGTTCACTGTCAAATTCTGGGATATGGACAATCTTAATTTATTAACAAGTACTCCGGCAAATGGTGGATTGCCGGTACGTAAGCATTTGTGTTATTCCCTGTAAAGTTGTCTGGAAGTAACTTCAACCTCCTAACTATACTTGTTATAACAAAATGCAGCCTTCCCCTTGCATTAGATTTAACAAGGAAGGAACATTACTAGCCGTTTCAACTGATGATAATGGAGTTAAAGTTCTAGCAAACTCAGATGGCATTAGGTTGCTACGGACGGTGGAGAGTCGTTCGTTTGATGCTTCTAGAGTTGCCCCTGCTGCTATAATAAAGGTAAAAGCTCTTTAGAGAGGCACAAACAAACATAATATAACTATTCATTAATGTACATACATATTCTATGAAAATATGTTCTCTAAGTGGCTGATTTATGTACCAGACTCCAAATATTGGTACATTTGGCTCCAACAACGCAACTATTGGAACAACCATGGGTGATCGGGCATCATCAGTACCTGCTATGGTTGGAATGGTGAGTTACTATCATAATCATAATCTAAATGCTTTTTCATAAATTGAGATGGATGTACCTATCTTTTGAATGTGAATTTACAAGGTCTAATTTATGCATGATAAAATTTATGATCTGATTTTTTTGCTTTTGGGTCACTTCAGATCAGCGATGGTAGAAGCGTGGCCGATATAAAGCCAAGAATCACAGATGAGTCTGTGGAGAAATCTAGGATCTGGAAACTTACAGAAATCAATGAACCATCACAATGCCGCTCTTTAAGGCTTCCTGATAGTTTGACAGCTATGAGGGTAAAACCTATTTCCCTATTTGTGTACTTCTATAGAATTTTGAAATAATTCTGACTGAATTCCATCTTTTGTGGCCTATCTAGAATCATCTGCTCAGGAATAATTCACTAAGATTTTATCCTCTAATCAGTCTATGGAAAACAGCTGTTATGTTTTTCAGGTTATATTAACAATTGGGGACTAAATTTACCTGTAGAAAAGTTTGCAGTTCATGTTGTTTATGGTTGTGATTTTATTCTGAGTGGATTGTGATAGTATATATTTATTTCTAAAGACAAGGTCATTTAATTTTCTATGATGTCAGGTTTCTATACTAATTTATACAAATTCTGGAATTGCCATATTGGCATTAGCATCTAATGCTGTACACAAGCTTTGGAAATGGCAGAAGAATGATCGCAACTTAACCGTGAAGGTATTAAAATTTCTTTAACAACTCTTTAATAGGTTGCATACTTCATATCATAATGTGTTTGTACTGTTTTCCCCCTTAATATTAATGTAAACTAAGTATTAACTAAGATTTTGCCCGTTGTAGGCCACAACCAGTGTTGCACCACAATTATGGCAGCCGACGAGCGGAATATTAATGACTAATGATATAAGTGATACAAATCCTGAAGATGCTGTTCCATGCTTTGCACTTTCAAAGAATGATTCCTATGTTATGTCAGCTTCCGGGGGTAAAATTTCACTATTCAATATGATGACATTTAAGGTATCTCCTTTCTCTATTCATTTCATTTTCTGGACATGATATTTTTAGGGAAGCTCTGGTGTTTTACGTGTATAACGCATCTAGGCTAAACTTTTATAGTGTAATCATGAAGTTTAAAGGAATTTATGTTTAAAAATGAGGGTATTTCATTTGGATTGTTGGATTGAAATTGACTGACAATGAGATTATTCTTTCTTTTGAAAAGGGAGGGGGTCTAGACCGTATAGTTTGTTTAATACAAATCTTGTTTTCTTTATGTTTATTTTGTATCTTTGTTCTTTCTTAATGTGCAGATGATGACAACATTCATGCCCCCGCCACCCGCTGCTACCTTCCTTGCTTTTCATCCTCAGGACAACAACATCATTGCCATAGGCATGGATGATTCATCAATCCAAATTTACAATGTTCGGGTGGATGAGGTGCTTAATTGACTTTGAACTTTGACGGCTTCTTAGATATAAATCGAAATTGTTTGATTACCTGCGTGCTCTATTTTCACAGGTGAAAATAAAGTTGAAAGGTCATCAGAAAAGAATAACAGGCCTTGCATTCTCTAATACTCTAAATGTGCTTGTTTCTTCAGGAGCTGACAGTCAGGTTAGAAATATCAGCGTTTCGCCCATGTATGCATGTTTTATCCTAAAACAGTTAACAACCCACTGGGAGAAAAATAACTGATGCTCGACATTGAAACTTGTATATGTTTAAAGCCAACTCTCGAAAAAATGTGATGTTAAAAAGCTCATGTTTTTAACAATTGGCTTAATTTAAGTTAATCCTGTGAAGAATTCGCGGGATAAGCTTCTTGCTGAAAACATATTAATTTATTACGCCATGCCTATATCAGGTCTTTCTTGCATGTCTTCTTGTTTCTTTTAAAAAACAAAGAATTCCATAGGAGTTACCTTGTGTATTAATGTCTTGTAAAATGATTTTTAGTATTTGTTTGGATCACTATCATCTGATTATTTCAAATCCTTCTTCTTTTTTTTGCTGCAGTTGTGTGTCTGGAGCACAGATGGATGGGAGAAACAGACCAGTAAGTTCTTGCAAATACCAAATGGGCGAGCACCATCTCCTCATGCAGATACAAGGGTACAATTTCACCTGGATCAGACGCATTTGCTGGCAGTACATGAATCACAGATCGCTATATTTGAAGCACCGAAACTTGAATGTCTAAAGCAGGTATGTGAGCTTCTTTTTTTGCATTATATATATATATATATATTGCTTAAAGTCTGTGTTTAATCAAGTGCATTTTAGGAGGTAATTGCTTTGCAGTTTCATGCATGCAGTAAGAAGTGTCCCTGTAATGCTAACTATGAGAGTTTAGAAATTGCTTTGTTGCCAGTACAGTTTGCTGGTGATTTATTTTGAGGTTAGTAATGTTACTCTGGAATTATTTTCTCAAACAGTGGGTCCCCCGAGAAGCAAGTGGTCCCATCACACACGCGACTTACTCCTGTGATAGCCAATCAATATATGTGAGCTTTGAAGGCGGAGGTGTTGATGTTCTTACTGCTTCAACATTGAGATTAAGATGTCGAATAAGTCCGGCTGCATATTTACCTCCCAATGCAAGGTGCTTTCTCCTTTCCCATTTATCAAATCAGTTAAACAACAATGTATAGTCACTATTTGACGCTTAATACCAATGCACCTTGGAACAGCTTGAAAGCTTATCCGCTCGTCATTGCGGCACATCCTTCGGATCCAAATCAATTTGCTTTGGGACTAACAGATGGTGGAGTCCATGTCATTGAACCATTGGAGTCCGAAGGAAAATGGGGCACCTCTCCTCCAGTTGAAAATGGTGCCGGACCAAGTTGCACATCTGGTCCAACTGGTTCAGAGCCACCCCAACGGTAACCACTCCATGAGCAAGTAAGTATCCCTTCCGTGCTATCCCTGCCAGCGCCAAATGGTTCCATGTCAACATGACCTTCGAGGGAAGGACGCACAAGGCAAAATAATAGGTTTACGTTAAAAAAGGCATGACATGGATTTTGCGGCAGAGGCATAGTAGTGTTGGTCGATTCGATTATTGATCTAAGATTGGTTGTAAATGTAGGAGTTGGTCACTTTGACTGCAATACGTAGACTTGGAAAAGGGAAATTAGGGACAATATGTGTCGGTTTTAAATAGTTAGGAGTGCTGTGTCTGTATGTTTATTATTTAGCTTTTCAGAAACTGTTAAATTGTCTAATATCTCACCATTTTTTTTAGCTTATTCATTTCATGCAATGTAATACACAGCTATATTCGTCGTCCCAATGAATTTCTGCTATTTATCACATACAGGGAAAATGACACAAAACACAGGCCTATAATTTGTACATGTGCAAGACATTGGCAATTGATTGTGCTTTCCTAATCTTCAGGAACTTTTGCTGAATCTATTAACTATACAAAAGCATGATGTGCATTTACCTAGTTCCGTCTTCGACTCGATTTCTGTGCCTCTGTTAGCAGATGACGATTGCGTTGGTGGAACAGGCAAGACCGTTCCACCCCGGATACCATCTGAATCTGTCATGTCAAGTGTCTTCTGAGCTTCGATATAGACCTTGAGATCGCGTATCTGTCGCAATAAATTACATTAAAGCCGGGAAATCTCGAGCATTGCATAGAAATTATAACTCGGGTCATTAAGATACCTGCTCTTCCAGATCAAGTATCTTCTCATCCATCAACCTCGACTCAGAGGCTTCCCTAAAAGAAAAACAAAGGCACCGTGTAAGGTCTGGAACCCGAAAAACATGAGAAAAAAGCCAAATGTTAATACAAGAAGTGGTTGCATGTGCACCGTAGTAGTAAGTTTCCCCTTTTCGGGCGCAAGACCGTTCACCCCGGATACCATCTGAATCTGTCATGTCAAGTGTCTTCTGAGCTTCGATATAGACCTTGAGATCGCGTATCTGTCGCAATAAATTACGATTAAAGCCGGGAAATCTCGAGCAATTGCATAGAAAATTATAAACTCGGGTCATTAAGATACCTGCTCTTCCAGATCAAGTATCTTCTCATCCATCAACCTCGACTCAGAGGCTTCCCTAAAAGGGAAAACAAAGGCACCGTGTAAGGTCTGGAACCCGAAAAACATGAGAAAAAGCCAAATGTTAATACAAAGAAGTGAGTTGCATGTGCACCGGTAGTAAGTTTCCCCTTTTCGGGCAAGAAGATGACAATTATGTTAATGGATCCAGGGTGGAAAAATAGAGTACCTCTCTTCAATTTCCTTGGCCTTATCGCGCCAAACTTGTTGGTCTTTTATGAGTTTATGATTGACCTACAACAGATAATGATGTTCACATAAAGAACCAACGATGCAAATGCTTTCTCGCAAAGTTAAGCGCATGCAGAACCCGTGTAACGGAAAATGTCGAAACACAGCCCGGCAAGAGCATTTTCCCCCTCTGTGCACTTATCCAGATTACTCTGGATGTCCTTCATTTCCGATGTCACAGCCTTCTCCACGGCTTCGGCAATCGTACTCTCTTTTGCTTTTGGCTTCCGCGAGCATAGATTCATAGTTCTGTAGGATGGGGAGTAGAGCAGAATATAACAAAGAGTTCTTTATACTGTAAGAACTGCAATAGCACCAGTAGGACAAGAACACACTAAAACAGAGAAAGAAATCCTTAAAACTAAAAGAAAACCAGTGTTCATCTTACTTGTCTTTGTTTCTCTAACTCGGTAGCCAGAAGTCTGCTGAACTCATCGAAAACCTGTTTCATTGGCACATATGTCAAAGTCGGCACTCGTGCAGCAGTTAGATTATTACTTGAAAGGCTTTTCAAATAAATTCTAACAATCGGTGTCAAAGCCATGTATGTGTCAGTTGTAGCTAATGAAATCGTTCTATTCGTTCAAGGAAACCTGTTAAACTTACAATGTATCGAGCTTTCCTATCGGCTAGATTAAGATATCCATAATTTACCATTGTATATACCGCTCCTACTTTGCTGCTATAGATGACCTCGTTAATTCCGGAATCATCAGCACAGCCACAGGAACGACAAGTTCCTTCGATTGACGTGCAACGGGAGTTCATCTCAACCAGTTTGCCATCAACTCTTGAATGATCTAATCGATGAACATGACCATCACCCACATAGTCCCATATCTGCTGTGATATTAACTCAAGGGAATAGCGATGCTGTGTATCTTTCCAATGTCTAACGGCATGACCTTCTTTATATCTGCAGTGCCATAAAATAGTGGGTTGAAACATAAAGACCACGAATTCTTTTAAAAAGTTCGAAACATAAATAAAGTAATGACGTCGCTTGGATAATGTTACCGTGTTTAAACACGATAAGAAAGGGACAGATGCTAATGCATCACCTTCTGCACCCCATGAAACCACATATCAAGCAGATCCAAAGATTCTCTCCAGATCCACAAACAGAACAGACTGGATTCTCGTCCTGCTGCTGGCAAAACTGGCAGACCTATCAACACAAACGATGCTAATTAGAACATTATTCCATACGAAAGAGCACACAAATTTTAACGAAGACGATTCATAAACTAAACAGATGCAGATGCAATAATATTAACTGATACCAAAAAATAAAGTCAGCTTCTCCGGGATAACGGTAGAAGGATACAATATAAAGAGCATAAGTTTCATGGAAATAAGAACTAGCTTACTGTACAGGACATGTAAGTCCATTTCGATGTGCAAGATCGACATGGAAACGAATGGTCACAAAATGTACCAAGTATCCCACTAGTATCTGGGTCCAACCTCTGTCATCAAACACCAAAAAGGGAAGTTAAATTAATAGCATAAATATATGAAACATGATGAACACACTAGATCGAAAAGGATAATTTCTGCTTTATCACGAACCGAGACAAATGGGGCAAGTAGGCAACGCAGCAAATCCTTCAGGAGGCGTGCTTGCAATCTCGGACAATTCCGTGTATTCGTCAGAATGCATAAAAAGGATGTGACATAACTCGGCCTAAAATGAAATCAACTCATTAATCAAGATTGTTGCTCTCAAGGATCAAAATGAAGAGATTAGGAGCAGGGATTTAAATAGCGACTGTTATATGGCGGTTTTAGTGCCATCTAAAATCGTTATTACAAGACTGCTATACCGCAATGATTGCAACATCACCCATTATGTCCGCAATTACTATAAATGTTGATGCCTATTACACACCTGCAAGCAGAAGATCAAGCTCGAGTGGTTGTGAGAGATAGTAAGGGTCAAATTTTTGGTCCCTTTGATTTTTCTGGAAAAAGATTTGGTGGTGGTTCATGCCAGGGATTTAAATTGCAGTTGTAGTCGGGTTGTATTTATCGCGGTTGCAGATATAATGATGCTATTGCGGTTATTAGGGGTGATTTATTATAATTATAATATTATGATAAGGATTGATTCTAATTTTCGACTTTCTCTAACCATGTAAGATATATATTTCATATTTTTTTCACATTATAATATTATTTAATATATCAAATACAATCTAAAATTATAAAATATATTCATAATATTATATTTTAAAGAAAGTATTTGAGGGTAAATATATTGATGAGAGTATAAAGGAGTCAAGGAATTTATGATAATAAAGAATTTGCAAACAATTGTAATCAAAAGATCAAATTGAGTAAAATGTAAAGTTAAGGGACTAAATAAAAAAGAGAGTCAATTTTTAGTAAAAAAAATAAGAATTGAAGTTACAGAGGTATTCTATGACGATTATGAACATGTGGTTCAAATTTAGTGAAAACGAACTTAAAATACATGATGAATTGAAAAAATAAGTAAATTATGAAAAATTGAAGCGCTAAATTGAAAAATAAAAAACTTATTATCAAAAAGAGAAATTGAAAGTACATATGTATTCTATAATGGTTTAAGAATACGTGGTACAAATTTCATAAAAAATGACCGAAAATGAAGGAGAAATTGATGCCTATTACACACCTGCAAGCAGAAGATCAAGCTCGAGTGGTTGTGAGAGATAGTAAGGGTCAAATTTTTGGTCCTTTTGATTTTTCTGGAAAAAGATTTGGTGGTGGTTCATGCCATGGATTTAAATGCAACACAACTGAAAAAGAGACCATAATCACGATAAATGAAAAACAACTGAAAAAGCGACTGCAACCGCAACCATAATCACAATAAACACAAAGCAACTGAAAAAACGACGGCATCCGCAATTTAAATTTCTGATTAGGAGGCGAAGCTTACCGACCTCGGCAGGTGAAAACCTTTTCCCGTTCAAGCTAAAATAGAATGTATCAACCGCCGACTGGTTAACTAACTCTATCAATACGCTATACTTATCTTCTATTTCATCATTCCTATTATTCCAAAACATGCACCATTAACGAAAAAGAAAAAAGGATTTTTAAACGTAAGTATCATACGAAGATCAAGATTTTTTTTAAAGTGAAAAATTCATCAAATTGGGATCAAGAACGATCTATTAAAGATTTGTATGTCATGACCTTGGATGAAAAATTAGGGATTGAGGGTCAAGAATTAGGAATTACGGGTCAGAAAATTGGGAAATTAGAAAAGGAATTAGGGATTTGGAATTATGAAAGAGGGGAAATGGGGAACTTACCTGAGGCAGTAAAAAATAAAGAAAGTATTGAATTATAGCATTAATCGGGGGCTGAGGAAGGGTAACAGATAGGGCTGAGTCACGGCTGAAGGAAACAAGGACAACAATTGAGAGTTTGTTAGGGAATATCACAGCTGTCAATAAATAATTGAACAATCTAAAATATATATATGAATTGTAATTAAAATATGAGATTATGAATGAAAAATTGAGAATTTCTTTATGTAAACTTACCTCTTCTTCTGCAATCCTTTCTCACAAATTTCAGGTGCAAACCTGACAATTGGTAATCAGAGATGAGTTTAGTGATCCCAAACGAATTTACACGCTGGGTAAGACAAAAAAGATGCAAAAGACTGAAACCGTAGAGGTACCAGAATAATCAATGGAGGTTAAGGATGAGGAAACCTTGCCATCTTGGTGGACTGGGCAGAAAGTAGAGATGGAAGGAAGGATACAAACATTGGAAGAGGGAATGATTGAAAATAGAGACTATTTGCAAAGAATCCTAGAACTGGTCAACTAGGCAGCTGAGGAAAAAGATTCACCTCAGTCAGAAAAGAGTCAACCACCAACAGTTGCAAAGCAAAACAAAAATGAAGATAAGCATCCATGCTTAGTTACAGTTCTTAGTGAGTATGAGAAGTATACTTTTAAGACTAATGAACCTAGAATATTAGCATCTAAACCTATTAATACTCCTCCACTTTGTGAAAATCAACCTAATGCTACTTTGGATGTGTAAAAATTGAAAATGGGAGGAAACACAATGGAAATGGGAGAATCATCCATTGGGGAAGATGTTCAGTCAGGCTATGTTTTCAGACCAAAAATAGAACTCCAAATGTTTGATGGAACAAATCCTAGAAGCTGGGTGAAAAAATGTCAGAAGTACTTTTCTATTTTTAGAGTACCTGAATGTCAGAAAGTATAATTAGCTACAATGTATTTAACATGGAAGGCTGAAACCTGGTTTGATGGTTATATAGCTAAAAAAAAAAAGAACTGACATGAGTTTACAACAGATATATGTCATAGATTCTGTGATCAGAATTATAATGACATTGTGAAAGAGTTTAACAAGCTGATTCAAAAGAACTCTGTAGAAGATTATCATGAGAAGTTTGAGGAGTTGAGGTCTTACATGCTGCAGTATAGTTCATTCTTGGAGGAAGGGTATTTTGTTTCTAGTTTCCTGAGTGGATTGAAAGAAGAAATTAAGCACAGGGTTAAAGTTCATAATCCCACAACTTTAGCCACTGCTTTTAGATTGGCCAAATTTGTTGAATTGACTTGGGAAGTAGAAAACAAGAAACTGAGGTTCTATCATAGAGTAATGTCTACAGGGCAGAGCCTCAACTACAAGGTCCCTCACACTACCTTGAACCAATCACCAAAAGGAGCTGCCCAGAATTTGAATCAGAGTAAACCATCATTGGTGGAATATAGAAGGACACATGGACTATGTTACAAATGTGGAGAGAAATTCAGTCCAGGACACCAATGCAAGGTCAAGCAGCTAAACTTAATGGAGGAGTTAGAGGATACATGAGAGTTTGAAAATCTGGAAACATGAAATAATGAGGTAATGGCAACAGATCCTGTGGAAGGAGAATTGAAAATTTCTATAAATGCTATAACAGACTAGACATGCCACAACACATTGAGGATCCAAGGGCATATATCAGGGAAACCTTTAAACATTCTCATAGATAGTGGAATCACACACAACATTATAACTCGTCAATGGTCCAAAGAAGGAGTGGAATTAGAGCAAACTCATCCTTTGACTATTACAGTTGCTAATGGTGAAAAGTTGTATAGTTCAGCCATGAGTAAAAAGTTAAAATGGGGAATGCAGGGTTCTCAATTTGAACATGACTTCAGAGTTTTAACTCTAGAAGGAAGTGACATGGTTCTAGGAGTGGATTGGATGAAAAAGTATAATCCACTATTGATGGATTTCAATCATATGACCTTGAGTTTTCAAAAAGATGGGGAAGAAATTACCTTAAGAGGACAAAATTCACCTACTGTCAAATTGATATCAGACAGTAAGTTGTAGAAATTGATGGGAAAGAACAGTGATATATCAGGGGAAATTTTTATGCTAAGTGAGGAAGTTAGTACTAATATGGTGCCTATTGAACTGCAGAGTTTATTGGAGGAGTATTCATCTGTTTTTGAGGAACCAAAAGGGATGCCACCTCCAAGAGAACATGATCATTCTATAACACTAAAAGAGGGTACAAAAGCAGTGAACATTAGACCTTACAAGATGCCCTATCATCAGAAGTCAGAAGTGGAAAAACAAATTAAGGAAATGTTGTCCTCTTCCATAATTCAGACAAGTAAAAGCCCATTTGCTTCACCTTGTTTGTTGGTAAAGAAGAAGGATAGGAGTTGGAGGATGTGTATATATTATAGGCAATTGAATGCCTTAACTATAAAAAACAAGTTTCCAATTCCTGTGGTGGAAGATTTGTTGGATGAGTTGACTGGAGCAGCCTATTTTTCTAAACTAGATTTGAGATCAGGGTACTAGCAGATTAGAATCACTCCTGAAGAAATTCCTAAAACAACCTTTAGGACTCATCATGGCCATTTTGAGTTCAAGGTTATGCCTTTTGGATTAATAAATGCCCCAGCCATTTTTCAGGCATTAATGAACAAGTTGTTTGGCCCTTATTTAAGAAAATTTGTACTGGTATTTTTTGATGACATCCTCATCTACAGTTCTGATCTAAAGAGCCATGTCATGCATCTTAGGACTATTTTGAAAGTCCTCAAGAAGAATAAGTTGTTTGCTAAAAGGGCAAAATATTTCTTTAGCCAAAAGGAGGTGGAATATTTAGGCTACATTATATCTAAGCAAGGGGTGGCTACTGATCCAACAAAGATACAAGCAATGCAATAATAGAAGCTGCCAAAAACTTTTAAATCCTTAAGGGGTTTTCTTGGCTTGACAGGGTATTATAGGAGATTTATAAAAGGATATGGACAGATTACCAAGCCTTTGACTACTATGCTTAAGAAGGACCAGTTTCAATGGACAAAGGAAAGTAAAGCTGCCTTTAAACTTTTAAGAATGCAATGTGTCATGCTCCTGTCCTAGCACTACTTGATTTCAATAAAAGTTTATGTTTGGAGACAGATGTAAGTTCTAGAGGAATAGGAACAATTTTATCTCAAGAAGGTAGACCAATGACCTATATCAGCAGAGCATTGGGACCTAAACAATTGGATTTATCCATTTATGAAAAGGAGTATTTAGCCATACTCATGGCTATTTCTAAATGGAGATATTACTTGGAAGGGGTCATTTATTATTAAAACAGACCATGAAGCTCTTAAGCATTTGATGGAACAAAAGCTAACTACTTCAATAAAGAAAAAGGGCTCACAAAATTATTGGGATTGGATTATGTTATCTAGTACAGGAAAGGCATACATAATTTGGCAGCTGATGCATTATCTAGAAGGGATGAGAAAGAAGTAGAATTGCAGCAAATGACTGCTATTGTTGTCATTCCTACTTGGGTTCAAGAGGTTGAACAGAGCTATCAAAATGATTCTCTGGTTGTAGAAATGGTCACTAAGTTAACTATCTCTAACCAAGATGCAACAGACTGGTCTTATTCTAAAAGTATCCTAAGATACAAGGGTAAGGTTTATATTGGCAGCACTGGTTCCTTAAGACAACAGATCTTACAAGATTTACATGACTCACCCAAGGTGGTCATTTAGGTATACAAGCTACCTACCACATGGTGAAATTCTATTTCTATTGGAAAGGGATGAAAAACATGGTTAAAAGTTATGTGCAACAGTGTGACATCTACCAAAGAATTTAGGATGAACATGTGTTGAAATTAGGGCTACTACAACCTTTTCCAGTTCCCCAACAAGCTTGGGAATTTGTTACAATGGACTTTATTGAGGGTTTTCCTACTTTTAGTAGGTATAATTGTATCCTGGTTATTATTGACAAGTTTACCAAGTATGCACATTTTCTACCCTTGGTACATCCCTTTATTGCAGCAGATGTAGCTAAAATCTATTTGGACCAGATTTATAAACTATATGGGCAACCAAAGATAGCAATATATGATAGAGACAAGATTTTTAACATCCTTTTTTGGACAGAGTTAATGAAGCTACTAGGAATTACTGCCTTATTCACTATAGCTTACCATCCAGAAACTGATGGTCAAACAGAGAGATTAAATCAATGTTTGGAACAATATTTGCGTGGGATGTGTTTTATGAAGCCTGTTAATTAGAGTAAGTGGTTATCACAAGCTGAATGGTGGTATAATACAAGTTTCCATACTGCCTTGGGAACAACTCCCTTCACAACTTTGTATGGATATACTTCCCCTATTATGACATGGCTAACAAACTCTAGAGTGGCAGATGTACAACAATTATTACAAGAAAGGGATAATATAAATAATGTTCTACAAGACTAACTCGACGTATGAAACATTATGCTGATAAAAAGAGAAGTGACAGAGAGTTCCAGGTTGGTGATGAAGTTTACCTCAAGTTACAGCCTTATAGACAAACCTCAGTAGCCCTTAAAAAAATTTGAAGTTGTCTGCAAGGTATTATGGACCCTACAAAGTCATAGAAAGAATTGGTTCAGTGGCCTACAAATTGCAATTACCTGACAATTCAAAAATACACCATGTTTTCCATATTAGTTTGTTGAAGAAGAAGATTGGGAACAAGTCAGTTACCTCTAGAGATCCACCAGAGGTCAATGCGAATGGTCAACTTCGTGTCTATCTATCCATGGTATTAGATAAAAGGATGGTAAAGAAATACAAGAAAGTAATAACTCAATTGCTAATCCAGTGGGTGAATTGGACTAGAAAATGCTACCTGGGAAGACTTTATGGTGTTAAAGTCACAATTTACTGACTTCGATCTTGGGGACAAGCATCGACTGCATGAGGAGGTATTGTCATGGCCCTGGATGAAAAATTAGGGATTGCGGGTCAGAGAATTGGGAAATTAGAAAAGGAATTAGGGATTTGGAATTATCAAAGAGGGGAAATGGGGAACTTACCTGAGGCAGTAAAAAATGAAGAGAGGATTGAATTACATCAGCAATCGGGGGCTGAGGAAGGGTAACAGATAGAGCTGAGTCACGACTGAAGGAAACATATACAACATTTGAGAGTTTGTTAGGAAATATCACAACTGTCAATAAATAATTGAACAATCTAATATATATATATGGATTGTAATCAAAATATGAGATTATGAATGAAAAATTGAGAATTTCTTTCTGTAAACTTACCTATTCTTCTTCTTCTGCAATTCTTTCTCACAATTTTCAGGTGCAAACCTGACATTGTAAAAGGCGATGAATGATACCGGATGAAGAGGATGTAGGAGACATTCTCGATAGAGGTGGACGATCCCTCTCTTTTCGTGTAATTTAGGGTTAGGGTTTGATGGGGAGCTGGTGGCATAGAACTCGATTTCTTCGGCGTCGGCGAGTTGTAACTCGGTGTCCACTGAGTGAACTCGGGGGATGAACATGGTGTTGTAATTGAGTTCACTCGATTTTCAGGAAGGATGACACAGTTCTGTCTAATAAACGAATTGATCCTCAAAATTTTCTTTTCTACTATGCAGATATTAAAAAAATATTATTTTAAAATAAATATTATTTTATATATTTATGACTAATTTAATATTAATTTTTGAAAATATTGTAAAAATATATTTTTAAAAAGCGTAATTTAAAATATAGCTGCCTGAAATTAATGTCAGAAAATAATTTTTAAAAGATAAAATGTTTATCTTATACATTACGTTATAAATAAAAATTATAATATTTAAATAAAAATTATAATTTAATCCAAAAATGATTTTTTACAATAAAAATATTCGTCAACAAATGATTCAGAGTCTTTCAAAGTATAACATCTATTATTACTTATAATTTATCTTAGATTAATAAAAAAATTAATTCAATTAAATAATTTAAATGATAGCAAAGTATTATTATATAACTAATTGAAATTAATTGAATAAAAATAATAATTAATATATTACATAAATTTATATAAAAAAATCACGTTAGTATTTTAATTCTTGTAGATTTATTTCATGAGTAATAAATATTACTATTTTTATTTCAAAAAATTGTTCTAATTAAAAAATAATGGTCAAAATGGCAATTTAACTATGTTAAAGACGAATCTTAGTATTATAATTTTAAATTTTATAAAAATATTTTATATAATTTTATCATATCCCAATAAATTACATAATACCAAATCAAAATAATTAATTAATAATAATATTATTCTTAAAACTCATCACTTTATTAATTTCATTTACAGCGAAATATCTCCTCTTCTTTTTGTGAAAATAGATTTTTTTTTTGCAATTTTAGCATTTATATATATAAATATAAATTTAATTTCATTAAAATAATTTAAAAAAATAATTATGCATATGTAAATTATAATAACATATTAACATATGATTTAATTAAAATTTAATCAAATTAATAAAAGATTTAAACAATAATATGGGTTTGATTTAATTGTATAGGCTAATTTGGGTCAAAGAGTAATAAAAATTTATTTCGTTATGAAATAAGTAGCCTACGCAATAAATGAATTATTGTTATTCTTTGAAGACTTAGATTCGAGCATCATGAATATCATAACCGTGAGCATTCAATGTCAAAAGATTGAGATTATCTTTGAACAAATTGCATTGTATTTAGGCCTGTAAATGAACTGAACGTTCAACGAACCGTTCATGAACCGTGAAGCGGGGAGTTCGTTTATGTTCGTTTATTTATTAAGTGAACGAACATGAACAAGATTTTACGTTCGTTTAATTAAATGACCGAACACGAACAAAGGGCTCATTCGTTCATTTACGTTTGTGAACGTTCAATTATATGTTTGTTTATGTTCGTTCATTTATGTTCGAACAGATGGCAAGTTTAATATGTTACGAATATTATTGAAGTTGTTTGGATTTCAAGAAGATTGTTTTGTTGAACAAATTAACTTTAAGACTTTATTATATTCATATAGCTTATTTATGATTTATGTATGTATTTGTCATATTCGAACAAATTAACTCTAAAGTTGCATGTTATATTAATGAATTTTAAGTTGTTTTTTTTTGTTGTTTACTTTTTTTACATTCATTTGTTGTGTTCGAATAAGTTTATTTTTTGTATTTGTGTTGTTCGTTTATGTTCAGTTATTATGTTTGTTTATATTCGTTCGTTTGTGTTCGTTTACGTTCATTTATGTTCGTTTACGTTCATTTATGTTCGTTTATCATTTAAATGAATGAACATGAACAAAAAAAAAATTTGTTCGCTTATGTTCGTGTTCGTTTATGTTCGTTTATTTATTAAATGAACGAACATGAACATACATCCGTTCGTGTGCGTTTGATTCGTTTACGAGCCTAATTGTATTGTACTTACTTCATATTATTAAAAAAAATTAATTTGTTACATACAAATAGGGTAAAGTGCATAAATAGCCATCAACTATAAGACACTATTTTATTAATTCTACCGACTATTAAAAATTATAAAATAATCACTTGACTATTCATATGTTCCAAACTAATATGCTAAAAGTTTAATCATAAAATTGTTTGAGTTGTACTTTTTGGTTCAAGTCTTTGTTTACATTATGTCGTTGAGTTAGTGCTTAAAATACTATATTTCATCGAATCCGTGTTTGAAAACAATTATAATACTAATAAATATTATTAAAATATAATTTTTTCATATTCCAATAAACGCATTAACATTTAATTTTTTAACAAAATATATGAATTAATAATATATAAAAATCAAATAACTATTTTATAATCAAAACACCATTTATGTAATTTACTCGTACAAATAACGAGAGTTTAAATTAACGAGAAACGTCTCGCCGTCTATTACGCGCCTGTGCAAATCTTTGCGCCTTAGAAATGGAGGCAATCACGTAACTTTAGATTCTTCACTCTCACTGTTCAATCTTATATTTACACTAAAACCACCGTAAAATTCCAACTTTACACATTAACCCCCGTCAAGTTTCTTGGATCCGCTTCCACCGACTGTTCGGCCGCCATCTCCGCCGTCTAAAGTTTCACCGTTTGGATCGTTCATAGTCTTGAAAAGGTAAATTCAGATAAACAACCCATTTTCGTTATCGTTATCGTTTTCGGATCAAGATTCTGTCTATCACAAGAACAAAACAAAACCCAATTTCAGTTACTGGTAAATTTTCAGTTTTTTATTGACGACGTTTTCTTTTTGGAGCACAAAGATTTCATCGTTTTTTTCCTTTTTTTGTTTTATGTATGTACTAAGCATTAAGTTTCAAGATTAAGAAGGAAAACGGAGTCTTTTACTAATGGCGCCAAGCACATTCCGTAAGGCGATCGGGGCCGTGAAGGATCAAACGAGTATGAGCATAGCCAAAGTCGCCGGGAACATAGCGCCGGAACTCGAAGTTTTGGTGGTAAAAGTCACGAGCCACGATGAAGATCCGGCCGATGAGAAGTATTTCAGGGAGATCATAAGCCTTACATCATATTCTAGGGGTTATATTAGTGCATGCATCGCTACGGTGTCGAAGCGATTGAGTAAAACTCATGATTGGATTGTTGCGCTCAAGTCTTTGATGCTTGTTCATAGGCTTTTAGTTGATGGGAACCCTAGTTTTGAAGAGGAGCTCATGTTTTCCGCCAGGAGAGGGATGAGGGTTTTGAATATGTCTGATTTTAGGGACGAGGCGCATTCGAATTCCTGGAATCACGCTGGTTTTGTTAGATTTAATGCTATGTATCTCGATGAGAAGGTCGATTTTTCGGTGTTTGAGGAGAAGAGGAGAGATGGGGAGGAGAAGTTTGCCGGGATAGATGGGAGGAATAGGCTGAGTGAGTATGGAGAATTTAGAGACGATTATGATCGCGGGACTGATAGTAGATACGGTGATTTGGATGATTCTGTTGGGAGAGAGCAGAGGAGAGAGGCGACACCGAGGAGGGAAATGAGGCCAGAGAGAGTTTTAGGGAGGCTACATCGGTTGTTGAAGATTCTTGATAAAGTATTGGGTTGCAGGCCGGCCGGTATGGCAAAAAAATAGCAGATTGGTGCTTGTTGCACTTTATCAGATTTTGAAGGAGAGTTTCGGGCTTTATGTCGAGATATGCGAGGCATTGGGGATCTTGCTGGATAGGTTTACCGAGATGGAGTATGCCGATTGTGTAAAGGGCTTTGATGTTTATGTTAGTGCTGCAAAGATGATTGATGAGCTTGTTGGGTTTTATGGTTGGTGTAAGGACATGGGAATTGCTAGGTCCTCCGAGTATCCTGAAGTGCAGAGAATTACCGATAAACTTTTGGGTACACTCGAAGGTTTTCTGAAGGGAACGGCCAATGGCCGAAAGAGTCGGGAGAGAATTAGAGAAGAGAAACTGCCAATTAGCAAGGAGCCTGAAACGAACATGAATGAAATAAAGGCTCTTCCTGCACCAGAGAATTATACCCCACCTCCACCACCACCTGAACCCGAACAACCTAAGACGGTGCCACAACAGGTTACAGAGGACCTAGTGAATCTGAGGGATGATGCAGTTTCAGCCGATGAGCAAGGGAACAAATTGGCTTTGGCTTTGTTCTCCGGACCACCTACTTCAAATGCTAATGGCTCATGGGAAGCGTTTCCTTCAAATGGTGAGCCAGAGGTTACTTCTGCATGGCAAACACCGGCTGCTGAGACTGGTAACGCAGATTGGGAATTGGCATTGGTCGAGTCAGCTAGTAATTTATCGAAGCAGAAAGCTGCATTAGCTGGTGGATTTGATCCATTGCTTCTGAATGGCATGTATGATCAAGGTGCAGTGAGGCAGCACGTGAGCACCACTCAGCTAAGTGGTGGGAGTGCAAGTAGTGTTGCCATGCCTAGCCCGGGAAAGACTGCTACTCAAGTGCTGGCATTGCCTGCCCCAGACGGGACGGTACAACCGGTGGGAAATCAGGATCCTTTTGCTGCATCGCTTACAGTTCCACCGCCTTCGTACGTGCAGATAGCAGACATGGAGCGGAAGCAGCAGCTACTCGTACATGAACAGATGCTATGGCATCAATATGGAAGGGATGGGATGCAAGGTCAAACAAGTTTATCCAAGATCACCGCTACTTCTGGCTTCTACGCCCCTGTTGCACAGCCAGTAATGATGCCTTATGGAATGCCGCCGGTCGATGGGATGGGGCAACCGGTAGGGTACTATTTTCCATCCTACCGAGTTAAATTTTCCTTCAAGCTTGATTAGTTCTTGGCATGGTTCACAATATTATTTTCGAATCAACCTTCGAGTATTCGGAATTTAATTTCTTGCATTCATTTTATACTTAATTTATTTACAGAGCTACCTGCATCAGAGGGTACAATAGCTTTGATAAACTATTCAGTATATGCATTTTGTCATAATTACAGGTTCAGAACTTACATGTCATAATTGACCAACATTGAATTTATAAATATTTTGGTCCTTATATTTTATAAAATGAACAAATCGATATCTGAACATTCTGAGACTAAAAAATTTGAAACAATTCGTTCAAAGAAACAAGTTTTGAACAGCTTCCTGTGTAAAGAATGTTATGGTGCAAACCAAATGAATGTGCTCAATGGAACTAATAAATAGCGGAGATATTTTTTGGTTTAACCACCAAAATCCGATCTATTATTTGACTATCCCGGGTTTGTAAAGACCTATTATGGGCGTAATCCTCTAACCTAATTTACTTCATTCACAAACGTCATAATTTAAACTTTCACTAGACTATCTACTATTGCAAATAAATCTTATCCTACGGGTAGCCACTGCTCACTCCCAAAAACTGAATTCTGGGGAATGAAGTTTTGGTCAAATTTGTTCATCCAGCTTACAACATATTTGACGTTTTGGTTAATTGTTTCTACAACATCCAGGCTTCACCATCATCACCATGCTATGGCTCTGCCACAAAACAAATCAGTGTGCGTAGACCAAAACGTTGCTCCGAATACCAGACTGTAATACAAGGAAAACTCTGACAATTTGGGGAATAAGAGGCTGAGCGAGGAACATTCTGCTAGACCTCAGGTGGAACAAAAAGACCCAAACTAAGTTTTGAAACAACTTTAGGTTATAGTTTGGTTCAATCTAAAAATGGTTGAGCGTCCATGCATAGGTGCACCAATTTCCTTTGGTACTCCCCAAAATATTCCCCAACTGCAATAACATCATCATATGCAGGGTTTAAACCAGGCAAGTCAACTACTGAGTCATCGATTGATGATCCCGATTCATCCTCCAAGCCTACTAAATTAGTAAAGAATTCCGTGTGAATTTCACGGTATGCCAGTATAAACATAGCAGCTGTGTCGGGCTGCTGTGCCTCACGGAGGGCTGCCAATGCCTCCTGCATCGACCCGGCTGCAACAAATAAGATAAGAGCCCTGCACCGAACCACATCAAAACAACATATCGTTTCAAGAACCGAAGGAATTCGAGTCGGAAATCGATAAACTCATCAGAGTTAGACACAAGAACTTAGTCATACTGTTAGGTTGCTTGTGCAGAAGGAACTCATAGGCTACTTGTTTACGAGTATGTCTGCAACGACTCACTTGATCAACATTTATCAAGTAAGGACAACTCTGGTTCAGGCATTTTAGCATACACTTGGCATTATCGACAATGCCGAAACTCTAAAGCTAATAATTCATAAAAATGTGCAGCAGAATGTCAAGCTACGCCATTGAGTTGGGCACAAAGGGTAAAAGTAGCAGTTGGTTCAGCCAAGGGTCTAAGCCACCTACATCAAAACAGCATCATTCACAAAAATATAAAACCGAGTAACATTTTTCTAACACATGGTTTTGAACCACTGGTAAGAACCTCAACTTATGTTTCATAATTACATCTTTGTTAAACCTTAATGTATGTGAAAGTTCATGTTACAAATGTTCTGTTTAAAGCTTGGAGATTTTGGGGTAGCGGAGCAGTGCTTGAAGCAGAACAAGATTCAGACACCTAAGAATTTCCCCCCCAGAATGTGCTGAGAATGGGACATTGTCTACTCAGACAGATGTATACTCTTTTGGTTTGGTTCTACTAGAGATGATTACAGGGAAGACGACCATGGACAAGATTCTGGGGCATAAAGATTTTTTGACATGGGTAATATACTAAACACTAAACACTAAATCATATAACACATTTATAGTAAGGCATAATGTTAAAATTTGCCCTTAATATTTGATAAAATAGTTATTTTAGTCTCTATTATTTTACTACAGATAATCACTTATTGATGACATGACAAGTTCGTGTATACAAAGTGATGAGTGATACATTTCATATATCCAAAGCGATGATGTGACACTGTCATGTGTCTAAAGTGATGACTCATGACTTGGTACATATCATATATCTAAAGTGATGATGTGACATTAATATGTGTCTAAAATGATGACTCAATACATGCCACACCATCACTTTAGACAAATCACAAATGATATATGTCACATCACCACTTTAGACACGTAATATGCATCCCATCATTATTTTAGATATGTGTTTGTGTCACATCATCAAATTAGACACGTTACATGTGTTACATCAGTACTTTGGACATATATGATTTTGTATATCAACGACAAGCATTGACCATTAGTTAATTATCGGTTTCCATCCAATTAAGATATGTTTTGCCCCAAAATAAATCGTTGAAGATTAAAGTGATCCAAAAAAAGAATAGCCATCAAAGTGACTATTCATTCGAATGTTAGGATAATTTATAATAAATTCATGGACCAATAACTAAGAAATGGTATGGGGTTTCTTGCGAATGAATTTTGTTATGTTGCACTGTTCTCCCACAGTCAAGAACACTGATTAATCAAAGAAGGTACTTACAGCTAGTTGATCCCAGATTTGGTGAATCCATTGATATCTTCCAGCTTTACAGGATGGCTCAACTTGCAGAAAAATGTATAAGCAAAAATCCCAAGAAAATATTCACCATGGATAACGTAAAACATCAAGCTACATCATACATACATACATACATGGATGCATGCATGCATGCATGCATGCACGTGCTTATACATGAATCAAATGCTTCTTTTCTTGTACAGATTTTTTGACTCGTATTATCTTTGGGTTCAGGTGGTTTCTACTCTTGAATACATTTCTAGGAAGCAAGGCAAGCAGTTTAGATGAAGATCATTCTCCATTAAAATCAAAATTTACTTACAATTGTGTGAAGACAATGGAACATGAAAATTGCTATGAAGATGAAGATGTAAGAAGTGGGATGAAGAGTAGATCTTTGTCGGAAAATCTTTGGAGATGCCGAGGTTTTGGGATATCTTCTTCAGCTGAAGTGAAAAGCTATAAATTTAAGAGGGCAATTGCAACAGGAAGCTCGAGTCAAGTGAATTATGGAGAAATGCTCAATTGACTCATTCACACTACTAAAAAACCTCTATTTTTCTCCTATTGCACTTGCTGTAAAATATAATTAAGAGTAAACTATTGAATGATCACCTAATTATGGGTTAGTGTCAAAATGACTACCATTTTCAAAATTTCGTGAAAATTTTAATTTAATTAAAAAATATTAAAATTAATTAAAAAATACTCCAATCAGGTTATGACGCGTGGCATATCATGATTGGAGGATTATTTTTTTAAATTAAATTAAAATTAAGACTAAATTGATAGAATATGTAAGCACTAAGGGCCAACTGTATAATTGTACTAATATTATTAACCATCACTTTTGTCCGATATTAACGGCATATGGTTATATTGAACCCAATTACTTAGTTAGATCATTCAAGTAGTTTACCCTATAATTAATTACCATTTCTTTTATGTTTTAATTTTTGGGTAGTATACTTGAATAGTCACTAAATTATGAGAATGACTCGAGTACTTAAAGTGGTAATTGAGGGTGTACAAATTTGGATATCGGATCTGATACGATCTGAAAATTCAGATATCCAAAAATTTCAAATATTTAAAATGGTGATTCGTATCTAATCTCAAAAAAAATCAAATATCTGAATCCGAATATAAAATTTAATTTGACAATTTTTTTAAATTTGTGATTTGATTTAATTTATTTGATACTTTACTATATTATATATATATATACAATAAATAATTAAATATTCTAATTTTTATTGGGTTAGAGCTTTAATGTGTTAATGAGTTACTCATTTATTGGGCTAAATGTATCTAAAATCTAAAAGATCAATTTTTTTTCGGAATTTCAATAATCCAATAATGAAATTTATTTGATCCATATACAATCCGATTATTCGGAATATTTTCGGATATCTCATCCTAAATTATCCGAAAATCAAAAAATAGATTTGATATATGAATTTTCAGATCGAATCACCAAATCAACGATTCGAATCTTTTTGCATACCTCTAGTGAAAACGTTTGTAACTTTAAACATCTGGATGATTCAAAAAAGATTTAAACACCTATTTTAAAAAAACAATATAGTTTGCGCACTTATTTTATAATTAATCCTAATTTTTTTCGATGTTAACTGGATTATTTAAAATCAAAAATATAAAATGACCTCACACTTATTTTTTAAAAAAGTTGATTACAAAGTAATACATGTTATAAATACTCTCAAATATTTGACAATAAACGTTCTTGCAATCGTTAGTACTTAAATAAGTAACCTCTAAAAACAACAATTCCTTTAATCACTGAAGTAAATTGATTCGTGCACCATTGAGGTAAGTTGGTTGGTGCACACTTGTTAATATTACAAGAAGGGCATGTCTTTGTATGTAATAAAAGGAAACGAGTACTTTAGTTTCTTCACGAGCAGATCCATGGACAGATGAAAGATGTTATTTTCTTCACGATTAGTTTCTGCTCTTGTTGAACGACCGAGAACCGAGAACCGAGAACCGAGCTTTCATTTTTCAATGGTGAAGCTACGATAACACTAGAAGATGTAGCTCTGCTGATGAACCTTCTTAGAATCTTGTTGATGGCAACACGATAACCGGAAGTAGTCGGTTTGATGTTTCGGGTTATTTCTCGACTTGTTTAGGTGAACAACACACGCAAAACTCGGCTCGACCAGATCAGTCTCAGGCTTCTTTACATTTGATGCATGCAAGCACTAAAAACAGTAAGCACAGAGGGTTCCATTATACTAACTAAAGTTACGAGAGAGATTCACCTAGGCACAAGAGATGTGCATTTTTTGTGATATTTGTGAAGTAATCAGCAACTCCCCATCATGTGTTTTCTAAAGGTACAAAAATCAGGTGTATTGGCTTGTTCTCTGAAGCTCTTATACAACCCTAAAACTATAGAATTTCCGGGTTCGGGTTTAGCACTGAATGCAAATGCAAGAGCAGAACAGAATGCGACCCAACTGATATTCAATGTTCAATCACCATCTTCAGAATAGAAGCACTAATGTAGTAGCCATTGTTAATAATATGGAGTAGGAGATGAACCAACCAGCAGCTCGAATTTCCTGTGAAATTTCACATAAAAATACAATGAAATAGGATGGTAAAAAGAACATACTATAGCGACTTCTATTTTTCATGTGATGTTATACGAGCTGAACATCAATAACAAGTGAATAATTCAAGCTACATGTTTGCTATGTGCAAGTTTACATTTCATCCGTCCGGGATACCTAGTTATGCCATCAAGAAACCAATCCAGAGGTTCCAGGGATGAATGCAGTACCGACAAGTAAAACACTACATAAAACATATGGCATTAAGATGCTTCTAATCAAAGGAAGTGCTTCCCGTTTAGCATTGGTGTAATGCTATGATTGTTCGGTTTGTAACACTGGATGAAGTAGATCGAGTGCAAAGGGCCATATATACACTCGATAAGAAACCATTTATCATTTTTAAGCTACTCTGGTCCCAGGTAGTTCAGGAAACACTTAGACTGCATTGGTTTGGCTTAGCGATACTACCATTCCTGCTAATAAATCGACCCACCTATAGTTATTTGGCATCTTTCCAGCATCATATGAACATTAAATCATTTAGGTTCGACAACGTGTAGTCCGACAGAAAACTAGCAAGTCGGAGAAGATTTGTTCTACGAATATGCTAAGTCTGTCTGAGAATACACAAATCTAGTAATATATGTGTCAAGAGTGGGACAAAACCTCGTACCTTCAAGGACAGCAGTGATGAATCTGCAGATGAAGGTTTATATCCATGAAACCCAATGTCATACGAGATGCTCCCATCCGGTTTAAACAGCCCAAAATTCTTCTCAGAACCTGCCCCGGGCTTCAAATTTTCATTAAAGAGCGCAAAAACATATGCCTTAACCACATTTTTTGGCCTGAATGGAGTTCCTTTCATCTTTGCAAGCCTCTTCCGCAAATTGTAATTATATGTCCTTGCATTACTTGCCGTTGCCGCAGCTTCATTCTCATCTCCATGTGAAGCCCATCCGGTCTCTGTGATGATGATTCCATCTTTCCAAATCCGGCTTTTTCTAGCGCAGCATAGGCAGCATCAATCTGAGCATCAAGCAGGTTATCGTAATGCAACTTAGTCTTCGGATCATCTGCTCCTTCCGTTGGTAGGAAGAGAGCATAATTGATATCAATTTGGCCTTATTATACATGTAGGCTAGAAACGGGTAAGCATTTAAACAGAACGGCGAGCCGATTTGCGAAAAAAAACTCCAAGAGTGGCTTCATGTACTGAACAACATTATCTTTAAATACACATGATGAAGGAGGGAAGGAATCGGCAAAAACAGCTTGCGAATGTGCTGTCGTAACCTGAACTACACGACTCAATTTAAGCTTATCTAATGCATTGTAAACATTCTTAACTGCGCCCAGAAGAAATCCCGAAAATTCATCATTCCCTCCTAAGACTTCATTTCCTATAGCGATCCCAAGAATCTGTGCATCCGGAAGATATGTCTGCACATTGTCCTTGACCCAATTCATAGCATGATCTGCATTGGCACTCACGTCTCTCAGATTTTCGTTCGGGAGTCCAACCACAAGTTCCAGCCCCGTCCCACTAAACGCTTTGATGACGTTGTGATCGAAATCATAAATGCGAACATTCTTTATTTTTGCAGCCTTAAGAAGCGTGACAACTTCATCAGGTGAAAGTATGTTATTCGCAATTCTTCCATAGTTAATGCCATAGGTTCCTGTGAATGCTTGCACAATCACACTCACAGATGCTGGAGAAAAGATTCAAAACAAAGCTTTTTAATCAGACATTTCATTTCGAAGAACCGTGCAATAAACAATAGCCTTAACTAATCGATCCCGACATTATAAAATCCTCAAACCGATAGAAAGATGGGTCGAAAAGAAGGAAGTGACCAAGGGACACATACAAAGAGAAGCTAAAACACATAATGCCATTAACAATCGAACATTTAAACCTTATACACTAGTAAAACCATCATTACGAATCGAAATTCGATGTTCTAAGGAAGAAACATCTCATATTTCAACCAGACGAGAATCATAATCCACCGAACTGATTTCCTATTCAATCTACTAACCCTAGCATTCAAATCCCAAACCCAACTAAATATATACAGCAATTAGAACACAATCGCAGCTTGCAAAAAGAGCAATCCTTTCAAACAAAGCATGAACAAGGTAAAGTTTCATTAGAAAAAGACAACATAAACCGATCAAAACAAACAATTCAACAAATTCCAAGATCAACCCAATTCCGACAACATAAAAAACCATAAAAAAAACAAACCATAAACGAATTGATCACCACCCTTTAAAAACAAAAGAGTAAAGGAGAAAGTACCAATTGCAGCAAGAAAGACCAGGAAGAACAGATGAACCCCAAAACTTTTCATTGCCCTTTTATTATTATTGGAATCGATCCTCACAAGGGAAAGAGACAAAAAGATGGAAGAAATTCCTTCAATGCAATGCTATAACACAGTAAAGATTCTCACTCTTTCTAATTCACTTTCCCTCCATGCCTTTGCTTTTTACTCTCATAACGATCTCAACTTCTTCTTTTTCTTCAACTAAAATCTGGGTAAATCTTGGAATGGAAGATCGTGAACTGTGAAGTGATTTTAGAGCAGAACAAAAGCTTTTCTCTGTTCTCTGTGGGATTTTGCTGACGGAGAAGGGTTTAGGCCAGATTCCCCCCCCCCCTTTTCTTTTGAACTATTGAGTGAGTACTGCTGCCTTAGCTTACTGCTTCTCCTTTTAAATCACTAAATATGTTGAAAGCGAGTGCAAGTATGCGTGTGGTAATCTTTTGAAACTCGTAGACTACCTTTTAATTGGCATGTTGTCTTGCCGCCACAAGTTCGGCCTACTAATGGCTTGGCAATGACATGATGAAGCAAACTCCAACTTTACTACTTTCATGAGTAAGTTTATAAATTTTGAGTCAAGTTAAATTTTTAAATTTCTATTTAAATTTAATTATATATATTTATAATATAATGATATTATTTAATTTTAATTTAAATGGTTTTTTTTATAACTGCATACAATACATTATATATATTTTTCATATTTTTTTCATGTGATCTATATATCATACAGAGTCGTAGGACTCAACTCAAATTTGAAAATCAGTCCATTAATTATTAAAAATTTCGAGTCATTCGAGTTATATTTTACAACTCGATTTGAACTTGATAATTTTTCATGTCGAATCAGGTTTATAAAACTACAACTCGAAATCAATTCGAATCGAGTCAAGGAAAAAAATTCAAGTTGAGTCGAGTTTTACCACCCGTAAGAAATACTACGTTTGATTTAAAAAAGTTAAATTATAAAATTTAATTTAATAATTATATTAATAATAACTCAAATTTTTTAATAATTAATAATTTAATTTTTAAGTTTGAGTCGAGTCTTTCAGTTATATATGATATATGTATATTATTTATAACAAAATATGGAGAAATATATAGGCAAAATGTATCTAAAGCCCTTGTTCTTTTAAAAAAAAACCAATGTAACCCTTGAATTATTTTTGCACCCAAATAGCCCTTCAACTAAAAAAACAAATAAAATGTAATCCTTTTATCAACGTTTTTTGTCGTTAACCGTTACGTTAATAACATGACAGTTCACGTTGTTGACATGACGATGCATGGTCAGTTATCAATTTTCATTCATCAAACGATCCTAAATCCCTATAAAATTAAGGGTAAACTACGTATTAAGAACCTAAACTATCACTTTTGGTCCATTTTAATACCTAAACTTTCAATTTTTCAAAATCATACCTAACGTTTAGTTTTCATTTCATTTTAATACCTGCAATTAAGAAATTATCACGTTTAGTACCTAAACGGCTAAACTATCAATTTTGGTCTGTTTTAGTACCTAAACTTTCAATTTTTTCAAAATTTAACATTAAATTTTGAACGGGATACTAAAATGAAACAAAAATTAAAGTCTTTAACCCCAGCATACTAAAATAAAATAAAAATTAAATTTTTTAGGTATGCTTTTAAAAAAATTGAAAGTTTAGATACTAGAATGAACCAAAATTAATAGTTTAGGTACTAAACACAAAATTTATCCTAAATTTTAAATAATTTTACATTGTGCAATATAATTAGGCATGTAAATGAATCGAATAAACACAAACGAGAGTATGTTCAGGTTCGTTCGTTTAACTTTAATCGAACAAACGACAAACACGAATAACTAAACGAACATAATTTATTGTTTGTGTTCGTTCATTAAGAAATTTAGTTTGTTCGTGTTCATTCATGTTCGTTCGTTAAAATGATAAACGAACGTAAATGAATACAAACAAACGAACATAAACAAACATAAACGAGCGAATATAAAATAAATTGAGTTTATATTTAAGAAGAGTTTTTTTCTTTGTAAATAATTTTAGGATTTATATTTTCTTTAATTGATTTGAGTATTTTTTTTATTTGAGTTTAAAATTAATCGGGTATAAAATTATTAATGGGTTTAAGGTTAAAATTTATTAAGTCTTAATATTTCAAATGGATCTAGAGAACATAAATGAACAGATTACCGAACGTTCACAAACGTAAATGAACGAACGAGCCCTTTGTTCATGTTCGTTCATTTAATTAAATGAACTCCCCGTCAAACGGTTCACGAACAATTCGTTTACATGACTAAATATAATCATATCCTCTCTCTCTCTATAATATAAGGAGAGAGAGTGTTCCTTAGGGAAGTTGTCAAAAGAAAAAAAAGGGAAGTGAATGATTTGAAGACAAAAGAAGGTTCATATATATTCAATATAAAGTACTACTCAACTTTGTACTTATGGATTCTGCACCCTTTACGCCTATTCATTACAGACAAAAACAAAGCAAAACTCCCCATTTTAAACGCCGGACATCATCCAAATCAGGGTAGTAGGGACGGAAACACGATTTTCTATTATAATTTTATATCATATGACGAATTTATAAAATTTTAGAGGAACGGAAAATAAGCATGCCCAGATACAGAGATGGAATAAAAGGATCAATCCAATTCATACACACAGCATAATAGTCGCTACTATGAGTTCATACAGCTCCACACTTGTACAACGAAAAACATTTAAGAGAGAAAAGCAAACCGAATTCGGAAGAAGCCTCGAAGTTGAAAGATTAAGCGAGCAAAATCCATGAAGTCGAACGCCGAGCTAAGAATTAGAATTCGAAGAAAACAGCGATGGAGACCAACCTGCAAACGTTAAAAAGCCGGGTGAAAAGAAAAACCGTGTGAACCATTTCTAAAATTTTCCATCATGCTAATATATGCCGAATGATTACTCCTATAATATAAGGGTTTCATCGTTCTGATTCATATAGATGCAGGATATTTGGTTAATTCGAGCTAAAACCTGAAGCTGAATTAACTCATGTCACATTGAGCAAGGCCTTTATACGATAGAAAGCAACAACGAAAGGCTGGAGCTGAATTAGCTCATGTTACACCGAGCAAGGCCTTCATAAGATAGAAAGCAACAATGAAAGGCTGAAGTTGAATTAGCTCATGTCACACCAAGCAAGGCCTTTATATGATAGAAAGCAACAACATAAGGCTGCAGCTGAATTAGCTCATGCCACACTGAGCAAGGCCTTTATACGATAGAAAGCAACAACGAATGGCTGGAGTTGAATTAGCTCATGTCACACTGAGCAAGGCCTTTATACAATAGAGAGCAACAACGAGAGGCTGCAGTTGAATTAGCTCATGTCACACCGAGCAAGTCCTTTATGATAGAAAGCAACAACGAAAGACTGCAGCTGAATTAACTCATGTCACACCGAACAAGGCCTTTATACGATAGAAAGCAACAACGAAAGGCTGCATCTGAATTAGCTCATGTCACACCGAACAAGACCTTTATACAATAGAAAGCAACAACTAAAGGCTGGAGTTAAATTAATTTAGGTCACACTGAGAATTTCTTCGAAGCGACAACCTTTACGGATTCAAAGTGACAAGCCAACAATCATTGGAGTCTGGATTTGCAAGACCAAGACATGAAAATTTGATCATTCTAACCTCTTTTAGCATGCCAACTGCTGGTGAATTAGCACCTTTCAATGCAAACCCATTCCTCCAAGGCACCAAATTTCCAATTCATCCTGCAGCATTTGATACTTCAGTTGGGGTAAATAAACAATAAATGCTTTTAGCAAATTATGTATACAAATTCTGGTCAATATCACATTCTCCAATTCCAGAGAATTATTGAATCAAATAGTTAGGGTCTGGAATATAAAACACAAATCCAATTTCTACACAATACTGAACATGGAACTTACAGTAAAAAACCCAGAAGCAAATTCTGCAAACTCGGATCACAAACTAAATCAAATCCCTAAATAACGAATCTCGTAATATCGAAATACTCACTGTTCAGGAGCGTTAAGAAAGACGAAGCCCAGATTGTAATACAAAATTGAGCAAAACCCATGGAACCGATCATCAAACTAAGCCAAAAAATAAAAAGAAAGAACACAGAAAACAGAGGAAGAGATGGAGCCGAAGATCAAGGAAAAAATTTTGGACCATTTCTCGATTTGTGCGTGTCATCCTTGCGCAGGGGCCATGCTAATCTTCTCTGTATCGTTCCAATTTTATCGGATGTCCCCGAAGGGACAAGTAATGATGGCTGCTTCTTGTAATATAAAATACTTCGGTTGTAATGTTTCTAACTGGTGTGGGATATTTAGTTGGTCCACGACTAAAGACTGAACTAGTAGTCATCGTGTGCTGAAAGGGACCTTGACCCCTGATTAAACGAGCAAAATTCTATTTTGGTCCTTCTAAAAACATTACGCTTCAATTTATACTGAATCAGTTCTTGAATTATTGTTAGGGATGGCAACGGGTGTGTCAGATTTTTGTCAACAAAATTTGAATTGAAAGTATGTATTTCCATCTAATTTGATCCGACCCGAAAATATATATTATTTATCTAATTCTAACTTCATCTGACTCGAATTTTTAGAGTATAAATTCGGCCTGATCCGATCCGGTCTGAATTTTTAGAGTATAAATCCAACCCGACCTAATCTGACATGGTATAAAATAAAGACGTAATTAAAAAATAATAATTTTTTAAAGAAATTACATTATTATCCAAAGGTTGGGTCGGATCGGATTGAAGTTTTTTACCCTTCACCCGAACTCGACTTGACCTGACCTCACCTCTTAAAAAAATTTGACCTGACTCAACACGAATCCGATTTTTTTTAAAATTAGACTCTATCAAATCGGATTAAGTTGAAACCCATCAAATTCAGATTAAATTACCATCCCTAATGATAGTAAGTTGATAAACACATTATAATTCAATTTATACTAATTTTGTAATTCTTAATAAATATAATTATTCACAAACATATTCTATTATATGTTCAAAAACATATTTACGAAATCGATCTCAATGGTTAAATGGATAATTGTTATTTTTAGAAGTCCTGGTTCGAGCACCAACGACTATAAGATATTTAAACATTTATCGATAAATGGTCGAAAGTATTTAAAATATATACCATTATAATCGCCAAAGATTTATCAAAAATACTATCAAGAAATAAAAATATTTTTAAAATTCTTAATAAATTTAAAATTACCACCAACAAACTTAAAAGATTAATAAACGCATTTAGTTCCTTTGTTATTTTAATGAAGAAAAGACGGAGAAGTCTCGCATACGACTAATATATGGTTAAAGAAATGTGTTATCGTAAATATTATTATTTTTTAATATTTTCGGTAAAAATTTATCTAAAATATTATTATTTCTGCCATAAATGTTAACGTATCCTGTAAAACGCTACATAAAATATTATTTTTTCTACCGAAAATGTTAATATTAGACAGTTTACAAAAAAAATGTTAAAAACATTAATATTTTAGATAAAAAATAATATTTTAAGTAATTTTGTATCGAAAATATTAAAATAATAATAACATTTTCAATGACCACTTTCCAGCAGATTCCAGCAACCTTATCTTCGGCTAATTCCTCTAATTTTCCCATCAACTTTACCGGGAAAATAAGGGGAATTTTTCCTTAAGAGAAAAATAATGGCAACTGCATTTCTCTCAACTGCTAATTCCTTCTTCCCATCTTCTCTTTCCCCTTCAACATCTTCTTCATCATCGTCATTAGGGCCTGCATTGATTTATCTCAACAATCAAAATGTCCAAAGAAGAACCCTTTGCAGAGCATTGAATGAATCCCCAGTTTTAAATAAGAGAGGCTTTACCCTTTGCTTCATCACCAGCTTGGTGTTGGGTGCTGGTAATGGCGACTCCAATGCCATTGCAGCAATCCTAGAGGCCGATGATGATGAAGAGGCTTTTGGAGAAAGTCAAGAAAAATAGACAGAAGAGGCTTGAAACACAAGGAGTAATCAGTTCATCAACCAAAGAGAAAGGTTGGTTGAACCATACGTAAATCGTTCCTGTCGTAACCGGTTTTCGTCCGGGCACGAAATATTAAAATTTGGCGGGGAAATTAATGTTAATAAATAATTTTGAAAATAATTTAGGAGTCGCCATCGGCCTTTTGGGTCAGGTAGGTCGAATACCTAAAAATTATCTTTTAAAAGAGCTTTTAAGAAAACCATTTTTAAAAGATGAACTGATCTGCGTTTTATAACCAAAAATTCGTTCTTTTTAATAAAAAGGGATTCGTGGTCGGTTACGTTTAGGGAAGGATTAGCACCCCTACAACGCCCAAAAATTGGTACTTTTTAAATTATAAATTGTCTCTATTATTAAAATTTAAAAAAAAAAATTAATTTATAACCTTATTATTTCAAAATTATATAAAAAAAAATATTTAAAAATATCGGAAAAGAACTTCTAGGTACCTTAAGACAGCTCTTTTCTTTGATATTGATAAGTATTAATTTAAATAATATTGTTTAATTTTTAATTTTAAAATATCAGAATAGAACATCCAGTTGTATTAAGACTGTCCTTTTCTTCGATATGGAAAATAAATAAACATTGTTAAATAAATAATGTATATATTATAATATAGTAAAACAATAATTAAAGTAATGATTGAAAATATATTAAATAATAAAAATTAAGTTAAAACATAACTAAACAATGATTAAAAATAAATAAATAATAAATGTAAAATTATGAACATAACCTGAATCATCATAAAATAAAATTACTAATAGTGTAATTAATCCTTAATTAATTAATCAGTGATTAAAATAAAATTTATCAAAGTTTAAAGGCTCTATCTCGAATAAATAAGACTTTAAGTGCTAAAATGTAATTTAGCCTTATTTAATTAATCGGATTAAAATAAACGTTAATAAAATTATAAGGTACTAAATCAGTTATTTACCCTAAATATATATATAAACTGATAATGACTAAAATGTAATAAAATAAAATTGAATGATATGATTAAAAGAATTAAAACTTGCTTTTAATGACTAATTTGTAATGTTACAAACTAGGAGTGACTGCGGAAAGGGTTTACCCATGATGGAAATTACACAGATACCCTCCCCCTTAAACGACGTCGCACGGATGAGGGTTTATAACCCTGAATGCCTGGCCCGAAGGGCCAAGCTTCTCATTTGCCTCATTTCTTTCTTTCTCAAGACGAGAGAACCAGAGTTCTCTCTGGTTTCTCTCTAGTTTCCCTCGCCGGAGGGAAACCGGCGGCCATGGGCCACCGTATTCCGCCGCTGGCCACCGCCGCCGGCCACCGTAACGGTGGTCGGAATTCACAAAAAACACCCCCAAAACGTAGATCTAAATGCCCTAAGACCGATTCCGGTCTTTGTTTTCCATAAAAGACTCCTAATCGGAGTAAATCTACGAAAATACCTTCGGTATTTTCTGTTCTCCGGCGATGTTTAGTGCTTCCGACGGTGGTCAAGGCTCCAAGGGTAAGTTTCTTTTCTTCTTTCTTTGTTTTCTATTTTTTTTTTCTGGTTGTTGGTTGCTGTTCGTTTGTGTTCTTTTCCTCCTCTGTTTTTTTTTCGTTCTGTTTTTTTTTTCGTTCTCTGCCGTCTGTGGCTGTCTCCTCTTGCTTCTTTCGCAGGTATGGTGGCTTTTATAGCCACCACGAGGTTCTGTTTGGACCGGTCCCGAGAGGGATGTCTAGGTGAGTCACCATAGCTATGCTGGTGACTCACCATGGAGCTCGATTTGGGCTGCCATCTGGTGTTCTGGAATCTACGGCGGCGAGGTGGCGTGGCAAAAGCAGCGTCGGCAGCGACTGGTTGGACCATTTGGCAGTGGAGGCGTCGGCAGCAGCGTCTGGAAGCTGGAGAGGCAGCTTGAGCCCTCTGGAAGCGGCGGCTGGGAGCTAGGGTTTGAAAACCCTAGCTGAAATCTTAAATATTGTTTAGGGTTTCTGGTTGGCTGGACCGGTTCTGGTTGGCTTGTAACTGGGCCGGTCCAGTTGTAATTATTTATTAAATAATAATAATATATAATAATAATATATAATATTAATAATAATAATAATAAATAATTATAATTATAATATAATAATAATACTAATAATAATAATAATTTTAATAATAATAATTTAAATGAAAAAAATGATGTCTACAGCTGCCCCTCTTTGCTCATCCTTGTGTTAACAAGAATAGAGCAAAGACGAAAAAGACAATAATTTTTTCATTTGGCTTCTTTCGAGCAGGATGGAAATGTTTGAAAACATCATGCACTGAAGGACTTACAGATGACCCGAAGGTTTTGAAAACATTAAAAAGCTCCTGAAGGCTTTTTGGAAACATCATGCACTGAAGGACTTACAGATGACCCGAAGGATTTGAAAACATCAAAAAGCTCCCGAAGGCTTTTTGGAAACATCATGCACTGAAGGACTTACAGATGACCCGAAGGTTTTGAAAACATTAAAAAGCTCCCGAAGGCTTTTTGGAAACATCATGCACTGAAGGACTTACAGATGACCCGAAGGATTTGAAAACATCAAAAAGCTCTCGAAGGCTTTTTGGAAACATCATGCACTGAAGGACTTACAGATGACCCGAAGGTTTTGAAAACATTAAAAAGCTCCCGAAGGCTTTTTGGAAACATCATGCACTGAAGGACTTACAGATGACCCGAAGGATTTGAAAACATCAAAAAGCTCTCGAAGGCTTTTTGGAAACATCATGCACTGAAGGACTTACAGATGACCCGAAGGTTTTGAAAACATTAAAAAGCTCCCGAAGGCTTTTTGGAAACATCATGCACTGAAGGACTTACAGATGACCCGAAGGATTTGAAAACATCAAAAAGCTCTCGAAGGCTTTTTGGAAACATCATGCACTGAAGGACTTACAGATGACCCGAAGGTTTTGAAAACATTAAAAAGCTCCCGAAGGCTTTTTGGAAACATCATGCACTGAAGGACTTACAGATGACCCGAAGGATTTGAAAACATCAAAAAGCTCTCGAAGGCTTTTTGGAAACATCATGCACTGAAGGACTTACAGATGACCCGAAGGTTTTGAAAACATTAAAAAGCTCCCGAAGGTTTTTTGGAAACATCATGCACTGAAGGACTTACAGATGACCCGAAGGATTTGAAAACATCAAAAAGCTCCCGAAGGCTTTTTGGAAACATCATGCACTGAAGGACTTACAGATGACCCGAAGGATTTGAAAACATCAAAAAGCTCCCGAAGGCTTTTGGAAACATCATGCACTGAAGGACTTACAGATGACCCGAAGGATTTGAAAACATCAAAAAGCTCCCGAAGGCTTTTTGGAAACATCATGCACTGAAGGACTTACAGATGACCCGAAGGATTTGAAAACATCAAAAAGCTCCCGAAGGCTTTTTGGAAACATCATGTACTGAAGGACTTACAGATGTGAGAAATAGTTTACTAAGTAAGAAACTATGGAAATTGTTTTCTTACTATTCAACAATTTCATTTTCAGAAAAGATTGAATGAGAAACTATGGAAATCGTTTTCTCATTATTTTTCAAAATAACATGTTGATTGGGTAACATGCCCCAATCTCAAGATAATACTCATTCTTGTGGATTGCGTCCATCTCTTCTTCAGATGTTTGCGTGATTCCTATATTTTTGGTTTTGAATACCTTCTTATTGTCAGGTATTTTTTCCTTTCTTCGTTCTTCCGAAGATCTGTAAAACTTCATGTTTGAATGCACTCAGATGTATCAATGTAATGCATTGTATATTGTGTAAATGATATTTTTATGAATGCATGAATGTTGATGCAATCTTCATTTGACTTCAAAGTGGTGAACTTGGTCTTCCTCTAGTTCATCATTTATTGCCAGGGTTACCTCTGGATATCAATGTAGCAACTTATGCTATCAAGCTTGCATTTCTGCAGAATCATCTGATCAACTTGTATCTTTACTGTCTTCTTTGATTCATGAAGGTCTCAGAAGAAATGTTTCATTTGTGGAACTCTTGCTGTAGTCAGAACTATGACCTTGATGTCCCATTTTGTCTTGGATAAAACCAATTTTCTTTGCTTGGACTTGTGTAGAAATTCCATAAAGCTTTCATTTTTGAAAAGAGAATCTATCATCTTTAAAAAGAAAATTTGTCATCTCTGAAGTGAGAATCTATTATCTTTAAAAAGTGCAGATGTAGATATGCCTGACTCAGCAGGGATTAATCAGGAGAATAGAGTCTGTTCTGATTTGACTCTTGAAACATATCACAAGGAGGATTTATTCCAATTCCTTTCATGTCTCCACATCTAATTGGATCTCGAACAAAACAACTCAAACCATATCATGTAAAGATGTTTAACAACAACCTACTATTTGATCTTAGTTGGCTCAACTAGTTTCTTGTTGTCAAAATTTTCAGCTTTCCTTGGAAAGGAATCTTCATTATATCTCACTTTTAATCTTGGGGTTGAAGAAGACAAACTTCATCTTGGATCAATAAATGGAAACCATATGATCGTAACATTGGTTCAGCATCAGAATAGCAGGTTCGTAAAACATTTGATAGTGCATTCATCCTTTCCTGTGGTTTCTACTCAGATGTTCGTAAAATATTTGACAACACATTCATCCTTTTTTGTGGCTTATGCTCAGATGTTCTCAATCATTGAAGCTCTTTGCCTAGTGTTCAAAGCTTTTGAATGATGTCACAAGACCATTTGAGAACAAAAACTCAGTGGGGATTCAAGTGTAATGTTGGTATGACCAAAAAGTTGGTCAAATTCACAAGATATGATGGTGTCGAATTGAATAGGAGACACTAACTGATCTTGATATCATCTCGGGCAAAGACAAATGTGATACTGATCACATTTTCTTCTATAATGATCTTTGTAAGAAGTAAAAACATATCAACTGTAGGATCAATGTACAGAAAGATATCCGTGGAATTTTTGTAGCTGGGGATGAAATACAAATGATAAAACCAAAATAGATGAAAACTCAATTCATCTTGGCTAGCAATGATGATCCCAAATAACAACGGGAATAACAGTAATATAAGTGAGAGTCGAGTCTCCCTTTTCAATGTCATCAAGGAAGCAAAAAATGATGTGAAAAACAGCTTCATAATCTCAATAGTATGGTTGAAACTATTTGCTAGGAATCTCAAAGAAATATTTTCAATTATCACCGACACACCGAAGGCCAAATTCAATGCTGAGATCTTAAGGAACTGAACCCTGGATCAAGTAGTCTACCTGGGGATCATCTTTATTCATGCAACCGTAATGTAGTTTATCAAAGAACACACTGTCATGTGACATACGGTTAAGAAGATTAGGTATTTGAAAACATACTTGCTGAGTAGATTTTGTTCAACAACATGATCATAATATAACTGCCTGATGAACGAAGCAATTATGTATAGTCAGTTCGACTGTCACTGTTTCACCATTTTCATTCTTCATATCTTTCTGTCTCATTGGAAATATTTTTTCAAGTCAATGATCTTGACACAGGATGATATGGGCCTTCAGCATGCCCCAACATGGGCTAATACAAGCGTGCATAATGCATCGACATTCTTGATTCTGATTGAAATGGGCTTTCAGCATGCCCCCACATTTGCTTCTTGTTAATCTGAGCCTTCAAAATGCCCCACATGGATCTGTCTGAAGGAACCTTTAAAATGCCCCAACATTTGCTGATACAGATGCCAAGAGTATGTTCAACATTACTTCTTGTTGAGATGAGCCTCCAAGAATGCCCAAATATTCATATTGTTGTGAGCCTTCAAAATGCCCCAATATTCTATTTCTGGTGGAAATGAGCCCTCAAGATGTTCCACATGAAACATTTCTATCTGAAATGGGCTTTCGAGATGCCCCAATATTCTGCTTCTGATTTACTCTTAATGTTTGTTTGACTGGAATATCATGATCCTCATGAGGTCTAATTTTGACAATGCACTGTTGTAGGTACTTGTGGATTTATTCGTGCCCCAAATCTGTTTATCTTGAATGCTCTCATTATGGTGTCAATAAACATCAGTGTTGTCAAGTAACTGGAGGAATTCTCTTCATGTTGTCACAAACTTAAGAAGTACTCAATCATTCTGACGGAAATGTCTGAGATATGTGTCTTCTGAATGAGGTGACTATTTTCTGAATCTAGAGGGATTTAATCAGACAGAGTAGTAAAAATAGCTTGGTAATCCGTTCCAGGCTGACACAGTGGCTTATCATCTTTCAGTGAAGGCCATCTCTGAAATATACTTTTCTGTGGGAGAAAAACCAATTTATGCAAACAGTAGTCTGATGCAATACAAGACTACATATACAGTGATACAGGCTCTTCAAAAATCCACACCCATGCAACATGTTGATTCTGATAATAACTCATCTGATTATGAAGCGATCTTTTAGGATGGTTTCACAGATATTAATAGTTCTTCTGATAACGAGGAAATCCTGAATTCTGATTCTGATGAGGAGAATAAACTGTTATACTTGACAAAAATGGGATTCTCAGAGGCTGAGGCTTCAATAGCCATGGAGATATGTGCTCCAGATTCATCAATTGCAAAGTTGACAGATTTTATATGTGCTGATCAAATGGCTAAGGTTACTGACGCACTTCTTATGGTAGAAGATAGGAAGTCATTATGCAATGATCCCAATTACAAGCAAAGGCGAAACTTGGGCTATGATTTGTGGAAAAGGAAGAAGCAGAGGAAGCTTGAAAAGAAGCTTCTTAATGAAGATGATCATGCAGTTCATCTTTCAATTCCAATGATCGGTTCTGAGGTTCCTACCGAATCAGATCAGATAACTCAAAGAACACTTTCAGAAGATGCTATTGAGTCTCCTTATTTCTACTATGAGCAAATTCATCTTTCAAATTCAATGATTGGTTCTGTCCAACCAGATTAGATAACTCAAAGAACACTTCCAGAAGATGCTATGAACAAATTCATCTTCTAAATTCAATGATTGGTTTTGCCAAACCAGATCAGATAACTCAACGAACACTTCCAGAAGATGCTATGAACAAATTCATCTTCTAAATTCAATGATTGGTTTTGCCAAACCAGATCAGATAACTCAAAGAACACTTCCAGAAGATGCTATGAGCACATTCATTTGTTCCATTTAATGTTTGGACTGGGATATCACAGTACTTATTCGATGTAAAGCCAGAATTTGTAGATTCGAAGCATTTTCATGCTGTCACACTGAAAATAGGCTATATTCATAATCTGCCAATTAAGAACAGAGTTTCTCTTATTCTGCTTCCTCCATGTGCTGATGCTTTTCCATTGACAAAGAAATGATGGACTTCTTGGAATCCAAAAACAAAGTTGAACTGTTTATAAACATGTACAGGAAGTGCCAAATTGACAGAAAGGATCTGTAAGGTTCTTGAAGCTTATGACAATGAGCCACCTTAGAGTGTCCAGAAGTATGTTCTTAATGAGTGCTGAAAATAGAATCTAGTATGGGTTGGAAGGAATAAAGTTGCTCCACTTGAACCTGATGAGGTGGAAATACTTCTAGGTTTCCTTAAAAACCATACACAAGGATCTGTATAGAGATATGTTCCATGGTGGTACCAATGTCCTGTCTCTTTTCTCTGGGATCAATGATGCAGAAGTTGCCTTTTACTGTCTTGGCATACTTTTGAAAACAGATGTGCAAGAGCTGAATGATGATCGGTTTGGAGCAATTGATGAGTAGATTTGTCGAATTCGACCTTGTTGTCGGTGGCATCCAGCGTAACAACCTTACTTATATAAAAGGCCTATAAGGGTAGATTCTGTTCCAATGTCTTGTTCTGTGCCCTAAGTCCTCAAATTCAAATTTAGCAATCTTCTGAAGGACATAATGGATATCATCTTGTTCATGGCTTTATGATGTAATCTTCTAGAGAACATGAATTGATGGTTGGGGAAAATAATCTGTCTGGTGATGCTTATTGCCCTCAGCATGAGATAAACGATAATCTTTCTTGATGAGATGCTAATAATGTCATAGGGAGTGTCACAAGTTCAATTCTCCTGACTTTCTGGCTTCTTGGACCACTTGTCTTCAAAAATGTGAAGTGCTTCATTATTCTGGCCTCGTTCATTCTTTTTCTACAACAGAGGTAGAATAAGCAACAATTGCTTCAAGGACCTTCCTCATTTGAGACTGTCCTGTTTGAAAAGGTTTTTTCCTCCTTTGTTTATTGAAGAATGAAAGACTTTTACAAAGTATTGCCCTTCTTAGGTTCACAATAGAATCAGATCATAAACAATGAGTTTAATAAATATCAAATAAATCAACTACACTTTTAAATCATTCAAAAATAATAGTCCTATGGCAAGTGTCAAAATTATTGACTGATTTGAGGTGTAGGTTGATTTTGGTAAAGTAGGTTCTTTCAAGTTGGTTCAGTATGTCGCTTCGGGCTTCCACTAACTTGAAGAAATGGTTGTTATGCTCATCTTGTAGAGATGCTTCTCGTTTCCAGAATCTCAGGAACGTTTTTGAGATGTGTGGTGCTTTATTAAGAGCTTAAGATCGTCTCTTATGTCGTTGTTGCACCATTCAATATTCGAGTCACCTTTTCAGGTTTTCAACTCGAATCCTCCTTTGGTTCTAAGATGTTATTTAAAAATTTATATCTTGAACCCTCCTTTTATCATTTTTCATATCATGCATTAAAGATTTTAAAAACCAATTTTTGCAAATAAAAATCAATCCTGAGAGGCGGAATGAATTCTGAAGATATTCTCTTTTACTTAGAAATCCATGTATGATTAAAATGGACTTTTCAGGTACGTAACGTAGGCCATGGCTTATGGTTACGAAAGAAATGGATAAAAAGGCCCAAATAAGTGTTTAAGGGTAATCAAACCAAGGATCAATTCATTCTGATGCCATCAATCTTGCTTTGCTTGACTCGGATATGCTTTGTTGGGGATTTTTCCATCATTTGGATCCCTCTAGACTGCCAAATTTTGGATTCGTTTCCAATTTCTCATATCTTCAGCATTTCTTGCTCTTCTTGTTCGTACTTGATCAACCTTGTAACTTGAGGCTCAATAAGTCACCCATCTTGATTCAATTTTCCTCTTTTTTTTTTTTTTCTTTTTTTTTTCTTCTTTCTTTGCTGGATGAGTATAATACTTCAATTGCTTTGAGCACCTCCTTTTCCTTTTTCATTTTGGAGGTTTTCCATTATTCTTGATTGGATTGATCTTCAAGCACTCTGTATTTGACATACTTTGTAGTTCAAAACTTTCATGACTTCATGGAAACTTGTCTTCGTAATAAAACTGTATTGACAATCTTTATTCTTGTGAGCCAGTATCCTTTACCTTGCCCCCTAATGTAGAGGGTGATCCTTGGTTAGGGTTGAATTAGAAGAAACATTATTCAGGCTCAAATGGGGACAACAAAGGATATATATATATATATTAAAGGATAAATGAAACAATGCCGTTCATCATCTCATACACAGGAACCTTTGTAAAAAGAGGTATCCACAGGGGGATGAATATTCAAGATTAACTTTATTTACATGAAAAATGTAATTAATGCATGATATATTTATTTCAATCAATCACTTTCCCCTTCTTCTTTGAGTATGCCCTAAACACTCGAAATTATCATCAATGAGTTGATCCATGATGCCTCATCTCGTCTCTTCTTGCAGTAAGATTCACGGATATTTGAAAGTTTGGTTCTTTTGAGGTCTTTTGGTTTATGATGGTTTTGTGTTCGAAAAGACAAATGTGTGACTTTTGAAGTCATGTATATGGTGGAATGTAGTATCATCAATCAACTATATCCGAAAAGGTAAACATCTGGAGTAGGTGTAAAAACAGGTGGAGACATTTCTTCAGAATCTTTGTAGTGTCAGGATTTGGTTTGAGTAATTGGCATTGGATGGGATATTGAAGATATAATTTTACCACTTGCCAATAGATCTATAACTCTTGAAAAACTAAAAGAACATTTAATCTACTTGATACTCAATAATCACAAGATTAAAATTTGATTCCTTGCTCATAATCTTAATAAGCAACACACATTTATTTATTGCACAAAAAGCGGAGAAAGAAACAAAAAACAAGTTCAAACAAGATACTGAAAATAGAAAGGTACTATACTTCCACTTATTTATTTTATTATGCCTCATTACTCCTATAATGGTATGTAATAGGATCAGGGTTCTTTTCTTCATTTGCCCCCCATTTTATTGATCATTTCTTGTGTCAAAACCCCTTTGTCAATAAGCATCTCAATTTCTTTCAACAGTGGCCTACAATCGCCTGTAGAATGCCCCTTTACCCCCAAGTGGAAATTACAAACACTATCTTGATCATAGCTATGAGCAGAAGGGTTTGATGTTATTTTAGTTGGTCTTGGTGTGATGTATTGACCTTTAACCAAATGAGGATACAAATCTGAAATGGACATTTGGAATACTTCCAAAGTTTTTCTTGATCGTTTGACTTTCTTTGATCGATCCGAATAGTTACTTGCTCTTTTTCTTTTGTAATTACTAGGACTCTGGATGCAGCATTCATTCACATGATCAGCTTTTGCTTTTTGATTCCTCAGGCTCTTGGATGTGACTTTTGAGTTTTCTTCACTGATTACATTCTCAATTAAATCTCCATTTGTCACAAGATTCTCGAATTCCTTTGTCGGATTTGCCTGCATCAACTCGCAGAAAGGAGCGGGAAGGGAATTACGAAACATACGTGATATCTCTTCTTCTAACATGGGAGGTTGAACTTGTGCTGCCACTCCTCTCCATCTTAGGGCATATTCTTGAAATCTTTCATTGGTTTTCTTCTTTACTCTTCGAAGATCCATACGTGTTGGAGCTAAGCCTTTAACATATCGATATTGTCTCAAAAATGCATCAGCTAGATCTACCCATCTCTTGATCTGTTCTTGGGTCAACTGATTGTACCAGACTACTGTTGGGCCAAAAAGACTATCATGGAAAGAGTGAATTAATAGATCATCAGAACTCAAATATCCTTCCATTTTTCTACAAAACATTCTCAAATGGATTAAGGGACAACTGGTGCCATCATATTTCTCAAAATCAGGCATTTTGAACTCATGGGGAATAATCAAATCTGGAACCAAGCTAAGCTCTCTTGCTTCTAATTCTTTGTGGGAAGTATCAACACATTTCATATTTTTGATTGCTTCATCCATCTTTTTGAATCTTTCCTCATATTGCGAATAATGAACAAGGCTATTCTTTGGATTCAATTGGGATGCCCCAGAGGGTTTTATCATTTTCAACTCTTTAATCTGACAGCATGGTTGATCTTTATCAATTATATCTTCTTTATCAGATGTCACATACTGGATAATTTGATTTGATCCATCTGGTACTGAATTTGATGTTTCTTTCCTTATATCCGGAGGTAACCCTGTCAATTGTTCTGGCCACTGATCTTGTAGTCCCTTATAAGATTGCTCCATTGTTTTCATGATGACAGTAAAGTAATATGAATGAATGACCTTGGTTTTACTGTTACAAAACCTTTCATTAATTATTAACATGTTTTTATTTAATGTATATAACAGTAAATAAAAAAATGTAATGTAAATGCGAAAATGCATAAATTCCAAAAATAAAAATGCAAATTGTGCAATTCAAAGGCAAACATAAAAGTATGAATGCAAAAATGGAAATGCAAAGATGTAAAAAGTAAAAATAAGAATGTAAATGTATGTATGAAAAGGTGTTACTCAAGAGTGATCATTTTAGAACAGATTTCATTGAACACAAAAGCTTCAGTACATCGAACAAAACTTTTACATGTAGGGGACAACTTTTAATCCTAACTTCAACAAAACTTTACATATAGGGAATAACTTTCCCATTTTCTTTTCTAAAACCAAGTTAGTTTATCAACTTATGGGCCATATTGCTTGTCTGGACTGCAGCTTCTTCCATGACATTCTGGGGTTCTTTCATCTCCTATGTCAATTCTTGGAGTTGATCATTTTCCTTTGTAAGAGAACATTTGTGTTCAAAAAGTTTTTGAACAAGATCTTCATATATGTTGCAGCTCTTTTTCAGCTTGGTGACCCCTGTTATCCATTCTTCTGGGGTACTTCCTAGGCCAGCATTTTGAAAGGCTTGACTGACCTTCTGGAAGTCTTCACGTATGGTTTCTATTTTGGTGCTCAATTTATCGTTTTCAATCTTCAAATGACGTATTTGAGCTTCAAACCTCAGCAAATCTTCTTCTCTCTGGGCGCCCCTACTGATATTCTTACCTTTGAAGACTTTTGGTATTAATCTAGCAGGACCCTTGGTTACCAAACTAGGTCGATCATTTACCATAAATTGTAAGGTTCCATGATCCAAAAGACTTTGGACTTGACGTTTGAAGGCAAGACAATTCTCGATGGTATGTCCTTGAGCTCCGGCATGATATTCACAGTGAACGTTGATGTCATACCAATTTGGATACGGAGGTGGGAACGGTTTTATATAATATGGATCCACTTCTCGTGCTTCAAGTAGCTTTTCATATAACTCTTTATATGATATAGGTATAGCATCAATATGAGAACCGCCTTTTGTCTTGGATTGAACCTGAGTTTTAGATATCGGGAGCATACTAAACTTCGATGATTTCTGATCACATGATTTCTTCTCATCTCTGAGAGCTTTTACAGTGGTCACCATTTCTTTGGTATTTCCAGACGATTTGTGAATACGAATGATGATTGTCTGTAATTTCTCAAGTTGGTTAGGATCAGAATTCCCTTGCATATCTGAAATTGCAGGATTATCTTTATTAAGCTTTCTCTCTTTCTGTGCAGGAATCTCTTCTCTTTTGGTCAAAACAGATATTCTTTCCATCATCTTGGACATCTGCTTTCTTATTTCTCGTATCTCCTTTTGATCTTTAATGGGCATACAATCTTTGGGTGTATAACTCTTCTCTATCTTCAGAGTTCCCTCAGGATGTCTTTTCTTGGCCGTGTCATATTTTGTTCGATCATAAAACTTTTTGTCCATTTATGATTTCTTTCTAATTTGATGAACAATCTTTTCAGTTAACACCTTTTGGTCATGATCATGTAATGCAAACAAAAGAAAATAATTTAAACAAATTAGAGCAAAAATATCATACATGGGAAAATAAGAAAAAAATAAAATGGTTAATACCAACTAATTGAAATAAAAATTTATTTATCATGGTATATAATAAATCCTAACCTCATGCTTTCTAGTTCCATGCTTTGTTTGGAAAAATTAACCTAATCGCGTGATTTCTAGTTCGCAGGCATTTATTCAGAAAAAATAATAAATTAAAAGCTAAAGCTTATTTCTCCTTAGTGTATACCTAATGACAAAATTTCGGCATGGTTTCAGATTGGGAGAGTTTCTAGGGTTTATTATATGCAGGTTTTCAGTTCTAGGAGTAAAGGTACTCGAATTGTCCTTGTTAGTGCCCCCTTGGGTTGCTAACCCTCAATCCTAGTCCATCACAGACTAAAGTGGATCGAGTTCAATTCGAGGGGATACATTTCTCTATGCCTGACACGAAGAATAAATTCTTACGAAGACATAGAGCATATGAACCCCGAAAGTTACTTGCTAGGTCTGACACGGAGAATAAATTCTCACGAAGACGTCGCTTTCACTCCCACTTAAAAGGGACAACTCAATTATAGAGCTTTATGTAATGCAATGCAAGTGTTGTGTGTGAGGAGAAATGTTCAAACCTTTGACAGAAAAATAAATACTGAAATAAAACATATAAATATTATATAAAAATAAAAAATTTGAAAAGAACGAATTAAAAATTAAATATATGAACTTTTAATTTTTAATTAATAGAGACAATTTATAATTGATTTTTAAAAGTTTGACCGTCCCCAGCGGAGTCGCCAAGCTGTCGTAACCGGTTTTCGTCCGGGCACGAAATATTAAAATTTGGCGGGGAAATTAATGTTAATAAATAATTTTGAAAATAATTTAGGAGTCGCCATCGACCTTTTGGGTCAGGTAGGTCGAATACCTAAAAATTATCTTTTAAAAGAGCTTTTAAGAAAACCATTTTTAAAAGATGAACTGATCTGCGTTTTATAACCAAAAATTCGTTCTTTTTAATAAAAAGGGATTCGTGGTCGGTTACGTTTAGGGAAGGATTAGCACCCCTACAACGCCCAAAAATTGGTACTTTTTAAATTATAAATTGTCTCTATTATTAAAATTTTAAAAAAAAAATTAATTTATAACCTTATTATTTCAAAATTATATAAAAAAAAATATTTAAAAATATCGGAAAAGAACTTCTAGGTACCTTAAGACAGCTCTTTTCTTTGATATTGATAAGTATTAATTTAAATAATATTGTTTAATTTTTAATTTTAAAATATCAGAATAGAACATCCAGTTGTATTAAGACTGTCCTTTTCTTCGATATGGAAAATAAATAAACATTGTTAAATAAATAATGTATATATTTATAATATAGTAAAACAATAATTAAAGTAATGATTGAAAATATATTAAAATAATAAAAATTAAGTTAAAACATAACTAAACAATGATTAAAAATAAATAAAATAATAAATGTAAAATTATGAACATAACCTGAATCATCATAAAATAAAATTACTAATAGTGTAATTAATCCTTAATTAATTAATCAGTGATTAAAATAAAATTTATCAAAGTTTAAAGGCTCTATCTCGAATAAATAAGACTTTAAGTGCTAAAATGTAATTTAGCCTTATTTAATTAATCGGATTAAAATAAACGTTAATAAAATTATAAGGTACTAAATCAGTTATTTACCCTAAATATATATATAAACTGATAATGACTAAAATGTAATAAAATAAAATTGAATGATATGATTAAAAGAATTAAAACTTGCTTTTAATGACTAATTTGTAATGTTACAAACTAGGAGTGACTGCGGAAAGGGTTTACCCATGATGGAAATTACACAGATACCCTCCCCCTTAAACGACGTCGCACGGATGAGGGTTTATAACCCTGAATGCCTGGCCCGAAGGGCCAAGCTTCTCATTTGCCTCATTTCTTTCTTTCTCAAGACGAGAGAACCAGAGTTCTCTCTGGTTTCTCTCTAGTTTCCCTCGCCGGAGGGAAACCGGCGGCCATGGGCCACCGTATTCCGCCGCCGGCCACCGCCGCCGGCCACCGTAACGGTGGTCGGAATTCACAAAAAACACCCCCAAAACGTAGATCTAAATGCCCTAAGACCGATTCCGGTCTTTGTTTTCCATAAAAGACTCCTAATCGGAGTAAATATACGAAAATACCTTCGGTATTTTCTGTTCTCCGGCGATGTTTAGTGCTTCCGACGGTGGTCAAGGCTCCAAGGGTAAGTTTCTTTTCTTCTTTCTTTGTTTTCTATTTTTTTTTTCTGGTTGTTGGTTGCTGTTCGTTTGTGTTCTTTCCTCCTCTGTTTTTTTTTCGTTCTGTTTTTTTTTTCGTTCTCTGCCGTCTGTGGCTGTCTCCTCTTGCTTCTTTCGCAGGTATGGTGGCTTTTATAGCCACCACGAGGTTCTGTTTGGACCGGTCCCGAGAGGGATGTCTAGGTGAGTCACCATAGCTATGCTGGTGACTCACCATGGAGCTCGATTTGGGCTGCCATCTGGTGTTCTGGAATCTACGGCGGCGAGGTGGCGTGGCAAAAGCAGCGTCGGCAGCGACTGGTTGGACCATCTGGCAGTGGAGGCGTCGGCAGCAGCGTCTGGAAGCTGGAGAGGCAGCTTGAGCCCTCTGGAAGCGGCGGCTGGGAGCTAGGGTTTGAAAACCCTAGCTGAAATCTTACATATTGTTTAGGGTTTCTGGTTGGCTGGACCGGTTCTGGTTGGCTTGTAACTGGGCCGGTCCAGTTGTAATTATTTATTAAATAATAATAATATATAATAATAATAATATATATAATATTAATAATAATAATAATAATAATAAATAATTATAATTATAATAATAATAATAATACTAATAATAATAATAATAATTTTAATAATAATAAATTTAAATGAAAAAAAATGATGTCTACAGTTCCTATAAAAAGTTAACTTGTGTTCGTTTATTAAGTTATATAGAAGCTTATGAACAAGATTTTTATGTTAATTTATTAAATACGAATGAACAGAAACAAAGATACGTTCAGTTCGTTTATGTTCACAAACTAACTCGTTTAAAAGCTGATTTATTGATTTGTTTATAAACTCGTCTATCAACCAACCTTTCTCTTTGGTTCTTCTTTTTCTTTTATTTTCATACATTTTAAATATTGACGATCGTTTGACCATTATTTTTATTTATATATATTTTTTCTCAGAGAAGAATTTGACATCGTCACACATCCCTATCTATCATATTGAATTTGAATACGTGATTTGTGTTCGTAAATAATTTATTTTTAATTAAATCAATATGGTTTAACATGTTGCACTAATTTACTTTGACAAGAATTTTCTAATGTAAGAAAACAATGTTCCCCTAGAAATCTCTACGGAAACCACAAGGCTTCGTCTCAAACCCTCTGATGTAAACACTAACCAAGAAGACCCGCCTTCCTCATATGCTGCAATCTTAGTTGGCAAATCCAGGGAGAAGGGGTCCTGCAACGATAACCAACAAGAAGATGAGGAAGATCTAGATCTCTCCGAGGAAGATTTCATAACTGGTACCCGGTTTGGCCTTCCCTCCATATAGTTCTCGGAACATGCATACAAGTTGATGGAAGCCAGTATGTCAAGAACAGTAGTTCTGAAATTGCTTGGCCAGAATATTGGTATTCAGGCACTCACAATTAAGGTCTATGCACTGTGGAAACCTTCGAAACCACTCACCATCATGGATTTGGAAAATGGCTATTTCTTAGCTAGATTCCAAGCTGGCATTGACTACGATAAGGCTCTCGCAGATGGTCCCTGGATCATATTCAGTCAATACTTAACGGTCCAGCCCTGGTCGATGTAGTTCAGCACCTCGCAAGCATATCCTACATCAGTCATGGCGTGGATCCGCTTTCATGGTTTCCCTAAATATATGCTTAAAAAGCAAATTCTTACAAATATTGGAAAGCTTGTAGGTAAAGTTGTCAAATTGGACCTCCAGAAAGACACTAGCAACCGCAGGAAATTCGCTAGGGTTGCTGTGTATATGGACTTGAAAAAGCCATTAATCTTTCGTGTCGTGGTTGGAGACAAAGTTCAACTTGTCGAGTACGAGAATCTCCCACTCGTCTGCTTTTCTTGGGGAAGATTCGGCCACCTTAAGGATGCTTGCTCTCAACCGGTGACCCCCCGTTGGATTCTCACGCGAATAGCACCATCAGTAATTCAATAGCTGCGGTCCCGAATGTTTCTATCCAAATGAATAATCTTAACAAGTCGAGCACGCCCCCTTCAATGGAAACCAATGATCGATCCAATCAAACTCCTTACGGGCCATGGATGATTGTGGAAAGACGTCGACGTGGACCACAAAGAGAAAATACATGGAAACATGACCCCGGGAAGGCAACTAAATCCCACGGTTCCCGCTTTGCGTCCCTCGCTGCTTCCAATCTTGCCAAAACTACTCCCGGTAAAACCGCGGAAGGAAATCAAGAAACGGCTAAGTTTACTAATATTCAAGATTCTCGCTCCGTAAAAGCTGCCAATCACCCAGCTATTTTCGATTCCTTAATCCCGAGTCCTAGGGGCAGATCCTCGGCTAATAACAAAGAAGTCAACCCTCGCGCAAATCCCCCAGTCAACTGTTACTCATCCTTCGGTGGTGGACCCCACTACTCTTGGGGCCTTACAGAAGTGTAATCATTGAAAGCCCTCCCCCGGTTCGTGTATGGATAACACGTGCATGAACCCTCCTCCCATGCATGGTCCCGGTAATTCTCATGCCATGCAAGACCCCACACGCTCTTTTGTCAACCCTATTTTTCATGTCTCTCCACTTCCAGTAGTCTGCGCTCAAAATGAGGACAAGTCCTTTCCAAAGAGGTTAGTCTAAACGGTCTCATATTTTCCTCGAACACTAATCCTATCTTTGAAAACTCGTTAGGGTTAGAAGGGCAGTCTACTCAAACCTCTCTGGATCTCAAACGCAATTCTGCTTTTAGATTCATAGAGCCCACTTCTTCTCCCTCCCCCCGGTGTCCCAAGGTCTCTTAATCAATCATCGTGTTTCTTCCTCCAAAACGAGAAACACCCCTTATACGTTTCCACACAAAATTAAGCTTAAATCCTCAAAATCCCCTCACCCTTTGACGAAAGATGCCATGAACAACATTGTTCGTGTGTTAGAGTTGCAAGGTACGACCCATCTCCCGGCGGCTGCACCCTCGGAACCCGATGCTGGTACAAGTAATTTTTCCCTCCACTCCTCTCTTATGGATTTTACCCTTATGTCGTAGAATTGTGAAGATTGCGGTGGTGTAAACTTTCTGAAGGTTTTTCGTGAGTACAAGCATGATCACAACTCATTAGTTTCTCTCCTCGAACCTCGTATCAGCGGCAGCAAAGCTAACCACGTCATCTTTAAACTCGGTTTTGAGAAGTCCTGCCGTGTTGAAGCTCGCGGCTTCTCTTGAGGGATTTGGCTCCTTTGAAATTCTTCCATCACTCGGTTAATATTTGGTCGATCCATCCCCAATTCATCAACACCATTGTTAATGTTCCTTCGCTTGCTCAACCTTTCCTAACCACCTTGGTTTTTGGTAGTCTTGATCGTCTCAAGCAAGAGCTCTCTGGAACCACCTTACTTGTCATCCCAAATTATTTTATGCAAACGACGACAATCCCTGTGGGTATCTATGAATAGATTTAAAAGATTGCCCGACGTTTCATTTGGGGTGGTTCGAAGGAACACCCTAAACCTTCCCTCATCGACTGGGAAACTTGTTGCCAACCCACCAATCACGGTGGATTGGGCATCCGCCCTCTCTGTACCCAGAACGAAGCCTTCCTTGTGAAAATGGGCTTCCATATCCTGTTTGACCCTGATGCATTATGGGTTAGATTCCTCCGCTCTAAATATAAGTTTAAGGACTCCTTGCCTGTTCACATTGATGCTAGGAATAGCTCTTTCTTTTGGAAAACTCCTTCTCGGGTTTGGAACTTTATTCGGAAGGGTGTGTGTTGGTCCATTGGCGATGTAACAATACTAAGTTCTGGACTGATGTCTGGATTCCTGGTTATCCTCCCCTCGCTGACCAAATAAGCCACAGCCAAATCTGCGATATCGATACCCCTGTTAATGCCCTTACCTCTTTCGACGGTGCTTGGGACGTTTGTCGTTTACACCAATTACTTGGGGAGGATCTTACACGCCAGATCATCGCTATTCTTGCTCCTCACCCACTAGCCGGTGACGATCGCCCCATTTTGGCGTTGGGAGCCCACAGGGCATTGCTCGATCAAAACGGCTTAGCATAATCTTAATAACGACCAGTGGAATATAGAAGATAAGGTCTGGAGCATGGCTTAGAACTCTGATGGACCTCAACGGATTAGACAATTCATTTGGCTGATCATTCAGAATCCGTTAATGACCAACATTGAGCGCACGAGACGTCACATCGGGATGAGTTCATCTTGTCCAGTCTGCGGTAATGGTGACGAGACGATCCTGCATGTTCTTAGAGACTGCCTTTCTGCTCGGATGGTTTGGTCTCAGCTGATCCCACCTCACCACTCAGGGAGTTTCCTTTCCTCTTCTCTTTTAGATTGGTTAAGTTCTAATTCTCCTGTTTCAGGTTTTACTGGCGAGGAGTTTTATTGGAGACATTTGTTCGGGATTATTATTTTGCATCTTTGGAAGCAAAGGAATAATTTTGTTTTCAAGGGCCAAATTTGGTCGACCCCTGCCATCATCCATTCCGCTTGGTCCTGGGCGAAAATGATCTACACGTCTCACAGTAGTGTCCATCATCAAACTCATCGTGTGGCCACGAACCAAAGATGGTGTCCGCCTAGTACCGATCTTCTTAAACTCAACATCGATGCAGTCGTCAACCATGCTACGTTAGATGCTGCGGGAGGAGGTGTCTTTCGTGATAACGAGGGTGCGTGGGTTGTTGGTTAGTGTCGTTCCATCTGACGCTGCTCGCCTCTCCATGCTGAACTCTGGGCTTTGTTCGACGGTCTCGAGCTCGCATGGACCCGTGGCTTCAACCGGATCGAAGTCGAGATGGACAACAAAGTTGCTGTTGACATCCTCAATAACCCAAGTCTTCCCTATGAACCCACTATTGTTCGTAGAGTTTGGGATCTCCTCTCCCGCCTCTGGGCTATCAAGATTTCTTATGGACTGTTAATTGCTGACCATTTAATTTGTGGGTCATAGTTTATGGGATTCTCTTTTACTCAAGCAACTGGGGATTATTAACAAAGCCCATTAATATACTAATTCCTTTCAAAATTGCGTGACATTTAATCAAACAATTGATAAATTCGTATAATTATATTTAATAGTTATTATTTATATATTATATCAATTTCGTCAATAGAATAATAACACATTTGGTTTATATATATATATATATATATATATATATATATATATATATATATATATATATATATATATATATATATATATATATATATATATATATATATATATCCAGGGACGGAGATAGAGATGCACATAGCCGGATTTAAATCCGATCCGGATCGTATAAAAATCGATCCGGTTTTTTCACCAAGCCAAAAAATCGGTTTATAAAAAAATCGGTTCGGATCATAACCGGTTTGAAGGGCCGGATGATGTAACCGGTGTAACCGGTTTTTAATCCGGTAAAAAATCCGGTCATCCAATTTTTTAAACCTCAGACCGGATTTTTTTCCGGATAAAAAACCAGTTTTTTATCCTGTTTTTTTCAAACCGGTTTTTAATCCGGTAAAAAATCCGGTCGTCTAATTTTTTCCTAAACCGGTTATATTATCCGGTTTTAAAATATCCGATCCGGTTTAAAAAAACCAGTTTTTCCCAAATCCAGTTTCGAATATTTTTTACGTAAAATCGAATATTCGGATTTTTTGCGCACCTCTAGACGGAGATATGTAGGAGTTTGGAGGCCACTATCTTAATTTTTCTTATCGTTAAAGAATATAAGAATAATTATCTATTTAGACTTTTGAATTTTGATTTATTTTGATTTTGTCTCCCTTTCATTTTCTATCCTTTCATTTTGATTTTGTCTCGATTTTTTGTATGTATATGTTCTTGATGCTTCCTGAACACTGATTTTTATAGTAGGTTCTGTTATTGGGTAATAAAAAAATTGATTATCCAAAAAAAAAATCCTAGCTCTGTGCCCCTGTATATATCAAACTATACTTAATACAAGAAAAAGTAAAAAAAATAAAGATGAAAAATATGACTAGAACTGTGGTGTTTTAGATATTATATATAACAAATAGACAAAATAAGTGATCTAAATCAGTGTGTATAGTGGCAGAGCGGCATATGGACGAGGGTGAACACATGCTCACCCTGAAATCTGAATTTTCTTCGATTAGTTTCTCATTTTACTGATGGTGTTCGTCCTGAAATTTTATTTGTGTCCATCTCATCCAAAAATTTCGTGTTACTAAACCTATGTGTGCCCATTATAAAAAAAAATATTTCTTGAACTGTCGCTGAATGTATAATGAAATGGTACTAAGAACAAACACTATTACATCCATGAATATATACATGCACTCATACAAATATATAAGGAAATTCTAGAGCGATTTTGACGCGTGCAATGCCAAAATGAACAATAATGGTCCAAAGAACGTCGAATTATTCGACCATCAAACCCTAGCTAAACTATGTACAGTGACAGTAGGAAATGGACATATGTGATAGTAATTGTTTAGACCTGTGGGCATCAAACGGTTCATTTGAAGACAAATAGTTTAAGCTTGTAATTCAATATATTGGAATGAAACAAAAGAAAAATCGCATCACATGATGCACATGCAATTCCATGGTCAATTTGGAGATAATTTTAACCAATCAGAGAAACGGCCACGAATGAATCGAGAAGGTGTAATCTTTTGAAAATTGTAAATCCTTCATATATAATTTAAATCGCATCACATGATGCACATTCAATATAATTTTTTTCTTTAACCTAAAATTTTACGTACATTCCTTTGTGTTGTAGTCATTGTCACCGATTTTCAGAGATTAGTAAATCTTGTATATATGAAGATGTCTAAGAATAGACAGTCTAATATAATGTAAGAAAAGGTATTACCGAAAATATTAATATTTTTTAATATTTTCGGTAAATCGTTACCTAAAATGTTATTTTTTCTACCGGAAATGTTAATATCAGGCGCTACCTAAAATGTTATTTTTTTTACCGGAAATGTTGATATCGGAAATATTCACTTTAGGTAGCGAAATCAACATTTCCGATAGAAAAATATAACATTTTAGGTAGCACTCTACCAAAAATATATAAAAAAAATTAATATTTCCAATAACATCTTTCATTGACCTTATATTAGGCTTCCGTACAACAAAACTATAATGTATGTATGTATATATATATATATATGGGAAAGTTAAGTATGTGGTTTTTTTACCAATAAACTATATACCAACCATTTTACATGGTGTGAATGCTGAAACATGTAAAACTTGCGCACCCTTCTTTAAATCCTTATATAATTAATGCTCGTAATAAAAGTTTCTTTCATTTCTTTTAGCACGTTTTCGGTCGTTTAGTTATTATATAATTAATTATCGTAATAACAGTTTCTTCATTTCTTAATCTAAAATCCTAAAATCTCAAAACCCTAAATTCTATACTTTAACCTTAAAAACAATATTATTTTAATGTAAATTAAAAGTATATGTTTATGGATTATAAATTTTAATTAAATCTAAGTCATTTACTTGTTTAAATCTAATAATTATAAATTAATATAAAATTTATTAATTTTACATAATGTCACTGAATCTTATATATATATATATATATATATATATATATAAAAAAAATAATTAGGAAATAAGTTTGAAACTATTCCCTTTAAAGAATAAAAAATTTAAAGTAAATATTCCTATCAAACGTTGAAAACCTCCAGATTTCTTTACCTTGGAAAAATATGATCCATCGAGTTGGAGGTGTGGGTGCCCTAAGCATATGCCCAGTTGCCTAGAAGACACCATGAAACAGTACTTATGAACATCGAATAGAGTTCTCATCCCTTTTTTCAACTTTAATTCATATTTTGGAATATTAATAATTGCTCCTAAATTCATTTCATGTTTAAGCACTCTCTCACATGTTCCGATCGTTGATGTGATTAAAGAATCGTTAGTGTTTCCAGAGGTCACGAGTTCGAGAGTCAGTGGCAACAGCAAAATGATTGAACGTTTATTATCAAATAATTAAAAATATTTAAAACAAATACTACTTTATAACATCACTAATGTATTTCCTGCCTGAAAGAAGCAAGTGGGATTTGGGGTTTCAATCAGTGGATGTTTCAGTGTCCTTGGCATAGGTAAACCCTGTTGGCGGTTTGTCGCCCTCTCATGCTGATGCTGATGCTCTTATGACCTGGCATGGAATTGAACATAGCTTTAAGCATCACATTGATTTATCATTTTGAAAAGGAAATATATTTGGGTCCCTATGTCATTACGGATGCTTTCGATCTTATGATCTCTCCATTGTTACTGGCCACCCTTTCATGTTCTTGTCATGGCTTGATTTGTCGGACGGTGAAGAATAATTTAAAATTATTCTCTTTGATTAGTCACAAATCTTTTAAGATTTTATCCTTCGTAAAATAAGATATGCACACGAGACAAGACTTAACGTGATTCGACTTTATCTATTTCAACAAATTACAAGTACAATAATTCATTGTAAACATAGATATCACGAATACAAATACATGATATCCCATATATCCTAAAATCCGATATATGTACCAAAATCTAATGTATCCTAAAATACTCTCTTAAGATCCATGCATAACATAAACTTCAAAAGTTTCGGAGACTATAAAAGGACTAATCTCTCCAAAAATAATTTTCTCTAATAATTTTAATGGTTAAGATATACTCTCTATTTATAGAGTCAATATTTGACCACCAAGAATCGTTATTTCATAAGAATTCTTAATTAAATAAATGTAATTATTAAATATTATTCAATCAATAAAATTGCAGCAAAATCTAATTTTAGTATCAATTTAAATTTGTGTCAATATCTAACATATATTTTAACGAGTTTAAATGTAGAACTTTATATATAAAAGAACACACTCTATAAAGTAGACATATAAATCAATCGATCTTTGTTTAATAAAATCTATTTCTTTATGTGTGAGAGCTTAAATTTAGAATCTTGTAGTTGTTAGACCGTGGCATCCCCACGATTGGACTTCTAACAGTCTCATATGATTTACTAGAGAGAAATTTGATAATTACCGTCATCATAGGTCTGACACCAATCGTCTATGACATCATTATCAAAATGTTTTGAACATTGATTTTTCTTTTATCAACTGCGACTTTTCACCCAAATTAAAAGAGTCTACCGAGAGATGATGAGACCAATTTGTTACCATCAACATGTATCGTGACCCAAAAGATTAGGTCATGACAATGTTTCAAAGAGAACTTTTGTAACATCCCAAATCAGGGTCAGTGACTAAATTACAAATTTTGAAAACTATATGCTCGATTTCGAAACAAGTTAAAAGTTCAAGGATTTAAATAGAAAAATTTCAGTGTTAGATTAAATAGTAATTTTTTGAAAGTTTGAAGGGTATAATGGTAATTCCATAAGAAAGATTTTTATTTCTCCTTTATATAGGAGATGGCACGTGGAAAGGGATGAAAAATAGAAAAGTCTGGAGACTTTGGTTCAACCTTCTTCTTCTTCTCTTCCCGTAAGCTCCATGGCAAAGGTAAGTTTAATTTCAACTGGTTAATTCTTGAGTTTTAAACATAATTTTAATTCTTGGGGTGATAAGAAAGATTATTTGGAGATTAAAGCATGTTGAAACTCCAAAATGAATGAGTTATGAAGGATTAAATATGAAGAGTTTTTAAGTGAATTTTTGAAATAGAGGGAGTTATTATATTGTGAAGTTGAATTTGACTTGTCAATGGTTAAATTAAGAGATTTGGAGTGATAGAATTGGATTTAGAACATATAGAAAATTTGGTATGATTCTTGAATGCTATGTGGATGAGTGAATTTTTAAGTTAAAGAGGTATTAAATGAAAATTAATTAGTTTAAGTATGTATATGAAAGTTAGGAATATTAAAGGTAGTGAAATATGAAGTGTTGAGCTGAAAATGAAGTGATTTTTGAGCTCAACATGTGATTTTTGGGCTAGGGGAATGGTACCCATTCAAGGGGAACCGATACCCCCTCAAACGAACCAGAATTTACAGAATGTCATGGGGGAACCGATACCCCCCACAGAAGGGAACCGATTCCCCCCTAAAGGAAGAAAAGAATATTGGTTTATTAAGTTCGTTTAAGTTGTTAGTATCGAATTACAAGATGTAGGTATCTAATAATTGTCTTGAAAATGTATAATTATGTAGATTCAGAGCCTGAACGAGTTCCGGAATCATTGTCAAGTAAGATCGATAAAAGGGAAAGATAAGAGATTTGTATTGACTAGTGAGGCCAGGTGAGTGCATACTAGTAACATGTAGTGTTTAATGGAAATAAGACTTGCGATGAGTCCATTTCCTAGAGTAATATGCATGAAGTCATGAACATGATTATGTGTTTGTTATGATTATATGTATTACATTAATTGTATGTATGCATGACTAAAGATATTGATATGTTTTATATATATTATATGATTTGTGTAAAACGCTATTATGTAATAATAGAATAACATGAAATAAGTTGTATGATAAAGACATAAGGACTGAAATGAATATGTGAAATAAGCTACAAGTTAATGAATCATTGACATATATATATATATATATAATAAGATAACCAAGTATAAGTCATATTATATGGTATAAGTGATTACATGAGAAAGGTTAAGAGACTCTACGAGGATAGTATAAATTTGAGGGCATAAACATAAGTATCGATATATAAGTTTTATAGGGAAGATTTATATACTTAAAGGAAACTACAGTTTATGAATTATAAAGTGAAGAATTACAAAACTTTATGAAAGAGTATTATAGAAGTCATGGGAAGTTGAATTAAATAAATAGATAAAACTAGTATATAGATGATTTATGTGTGTGAAAGGGGAAGTGAGATATGATAAGTAGAAACTATGTATAGGATAGAATGAGACTATTTGAACTTATAGTATAAACTTTATAAAGGAAGACTTAGGTAAACTCATAATATGATATAATTATAGAGCATTGCTATGCAAATTATATTAAAGAGTATATATGAGTATATGAGTAAGTTTATAGGTTATTGATAGGGCATATAAGGTTATATAAATGTATGATAATATGAAAAAGTGAACTAAGTTTAATGATGTTGAACCATATGAGTAGAAGTTATGTGATGATAAGTAACATGATTACATGATTACAAGATATGATACTTGAAATGAGATATATGAAAGAGAAAGTATATGTCATATGAAATATTATATGATTATGTGATTATATGGAAAAGAATACAATTATATGTGATAAGCGTTTTGATATGTGAATCATATGAAAATGTTCTACGCGTAAGTGAATCATGTGTCTATATGCATATGTGATATGTGATTTATATGACAATGAGCTATGTGAAAGAACTATGAGACTATGTGTACATGTGAATGTATGTTAACATAAATATTAATGCCCATGTTATATGTCTTGAGAGCTTTGGGGTATAGTTGGCATGCCAAGAGTAGAGGGTCTACGCGGTCTTTCGGGATATATATATATTCTTTGGAACATGTGTGAAGTCTTGTGAGACACATACTTGATCCCTAGTATATGTATATGATTCTTAAGGAATGATATGTGGTCCTTATGGACATTATTATATGGCATTACGGTGCAATTCTACGCGGCACTCCGGTGCAATTCTACGTGGCACTTCGGTGTAATTATATGAGCTGTGGTGACAGTATTAGTGCACAACCTCTATAGACTCACATATCTATGGTTCTCACATGTGTACATGGGCTAATAAAGGAAATAATATAAAAGAACCTTGCATGATAGTATGTGATTAGTTTGTAATTTTTATGGTGTGAAGTGATATATGTGATATGATGTGTATATAGCTTGGTTAAGAGGAATTGATGCAAGAACATATGACAAAAAGATAAAGAACGAAAATAAGACTAATAAAGAGATAATAATAAATACCTTACATATGATTTACATGTTTTGTGCTATGAAACCTGTTATAAGAATATGTGAATGATGTGTGTGTACAAGTGGATAGTGGTTGTATGATAGAATGTATGATTTTGTATGATATAATAAGTATAGATTATGAATGCATTAGTAGTGGTCATATGTTTTTATGCCTCACTAAGTCATCGACTTAGCGTGTGAGTGTTTCACACGTAGGTTCCAGAAAGCTAGAAGAAAAGTGAAGAGGAGCAAGACTGGTCAGTTACTTCTTACCGAAGATCAGATCAGAAAAGATGTTTTTGAATTAGATGTATTATGTATATTGAATATAGTTGGCATGTACTAATTGATTGAGTTAAACAAACCGATGTGACTTTAATGAAAGTTTTAAATTTTCTCGAGTTTTGTCATGAGTCAAAGTTTGAAAAGTCAATGTGACACCTCGAACTCGTATCCGGGTCGGGTACGGGTTGGGGGGTGTTACAACTTTTGCAATAATTCAACATAAGTGAGGGACTAAGGAACCATGGAAGAAAATGTAGAAGGAAAAATAGTTAGAAGTATAAAAACTTAGTTGAATTTAAATAAAACTAATCAACCTGTCGTTTTGTTTATACTCAGCATGAAAGCTTTGTAATAAAAATATTAGCACTACAGACAACACATGCAACTTTATGCCATTAAATGTTACAGTAAAGAGTAAGCAAAATAAGTTTGATATAATAAAGGTTATATAGAAATATAGATGATAAGTTTGATATAGAAGTAAGAAAAGTGTGCAAGGTGATGTGAAAAGATTGTTTGATTCTGTAAAATGTATGTTTAATCACATTTGAAGAAGTATTAAGGTTGTGTTTTTGGTCAAATGATGATGGAATAAGAGTTTACGTTATTGTTATAAGGTAATTAGAGATAGAATTATGATGTGAAGTGATGAGAATAGATGTTACTGTTTACATGATGAGTGACATTATATGGAATTTTATATAGGTCAAAGAAAGATGTAGAATCAAAGGAGATAAAAGACAAAAATTTAATTGGGTCCTTTGGAAGTTGAAGGCAAATATATGATTATAAATTTCGAAAGGATAAAGTAAAGAAAGAAATATGAGAACATTAGAAGATATGTTCTTATCAATGTGTGCAATGAAAATTCGAGGACGAATTTTCTTAAAAGGAAGGGAGATTTGTAACATCCCAAAACTAGAGCAATTGACTAAAATGGAAGTTTTGAATCTTTGAAGTCTGATTTTGAAAGATTTGAAATATTTTTTGGATTGTTCAGTAAATAACTGATGGAATAAGGGGTATAATGGTCATTTGATAAAGAAAGATTTTTATTTTCCCTTATAAAAGAAGTAGACACGTGGATGAGAGAAAAAAAATAAGATAAAGGAGTTAAGAGAGATTAAAGATTAGAAGTTTTTAAATGAAATTTTGGAAAAGAGTTGATAAGTAGAATTTGAAGTTAAATTTGACTTGCCAATAGTTGAATTAAGAGATTTGGAGTGATAGAATTGGATTTAGAACATATACAAAATTTGGTATGATTCTTGAATTTCATTTGGAAGATAAGATTTCGAGGATAAAGATGTGATAAATGAGAATAAATGAGTTTAAGCATGAAATGATATATTAGAATATATCTGGGTTGTGTGCATAAAATGGAATTTATGGGTTGTGTGCATCGATGCATATTCAATGTGTATCGATGCACTCTCAAATAAATAAACATCGAATGCAATTAGTGTATCGATGCATAAGGAGTGCATCGATGCATCCCCTTAAAATGAAAACATCGAATGTAATTTGTGTACCGATGCATGGATAGTGCATCGATGCACATGTTAAGAAATGCATCGATGCACTGTAGAATGTACCGATGCACTTCAAGGGAAAATAGAATTAGACCTTTCTTTTGGTCTAAGAAATGATATTAGAATATATCAATTGGATACTGATATGTATCAATGTATGATTATATAGATATCGAGCATGAACAAGTTCCGGAACGACTATCAAGTTAAGATTCGATCGAAAGAAAGGAATCATAAAATGGGATTGGAACTCAGTGAGGCAAAGGTGAGTGCATATTATTTAGTATATGATTTTTAATGGGAAATAAGACTTGCGACAAGTCTATTTCCAATAGTAAAATGCATGAATTCCTAGATAGAAGTATGTATTTGTTATGGTTCACATGTGTGCATGAGTCGATGTGGTGACATGTTATTGTATATGTTGCATGATTTGTGTAAATACATATTAATGTGATAAGTTATGTGAAATAGTGAAAATGATCTATATGATTATCTAAGAATATGAAATAAGAGGTATGATAAGGGTATAAGAAATGTTATGAACAAGTGACATACGCTATGAGTTAAAGAATTATATAATATATGTAAACATAAGGTAACCCAAGGGTAAGCAATATAATATGATATAAGTGATTACACAAGAAAGGTTATGAGTTCTATGTGATATAGGAATATGAAATCTTATGAAAAGTGATATGAATTACGTGAAAATTAAGTTATGTGATTACAAGGATATGTGATATGTGAAAGTGAATCATATGTTTATGTGAAAATGAGAAATGATATGAGCACATGTATATGTGATTATGAATTACAGGAATATGAGAAAAAAGTATATGTGATCATATGAAATGTGATAAGAAGCTATGTGCCTATGTGATAAGAATATGTGAAATGATATAAATGTAATGCCCATGTTATATGTTATGAGATCTAGAGATATAGTTGGAATGCCAAGAGTCGAGGGATTATCAGTGGTCTTTCGGGACATAGTGGTCATTCGGGACATAGTGGTCATTCGGGATATAGTGGTCCTTCAGGACATAGTGGCCATACGGGACAAATTCTATGCGCCCTTAGTGGGAATTTTACGAGCTGTGGTGACAGCATAGTGCACAACCTCTATTTACTCACGTATCTTTACCTCTCAGAAATGTTCATGGGCTAAACAAAGATATAACAATAAATACATTACATGTGAAGAATATGCTTTTGTGATATATGATGATATTTGTATTGTTTGGTTTATGAGTCATATATGTTGGTGGAAAAGATAAGGACAAGAAGATATGATTAACTTATATAAATGTTAATAATTTGGATAGTGAAATAAGATTAATGAAGTAAATGATGAGTGATCTGTATCTGTGTACATTTAATTATACGTAATGTTATATTGTTTTGTGTGATAGCATGGTATGATATATTCATGCATGGTTAAAAAGTTTCTCTTATAAGTTTAATGCCTCACTAAGTCATAGACTTAGCATGTGAATATTTCACACGTAGGTTTGAGAAGCGAAAATAGAAGTAGCGGGGAGCAAGACAGGTCAGTATCTTCCTTACGAGGATCAGATCAGAAACATATTGAACATATGTATTTTGTTTATAGAGTTAGTTGGCATGTAATTACAAGATTTTAAATTGAATATGCTCTGATCGTTTTAAATAAACAATTTGATTGTAATTATTAAGGTAAATTATCCATTTTCTTAAATGATGAAGTTAAGATTTTACGGAATTGTAAAGAAAAGAGTTTTGGAAAGCTAATGTGACACCTCGGACTCAGATCTGGATCAGATACAGGTTGAAGGTGTTATATTTAATGGTATCAGAGCTAAGTTTTAACCAATTCTAGGCTTAAATCGAGAGTAAAAGAGTTTTAAAATTTTGTACATGCCAACATAGAGTGAAAATTTCTGATATGATAGTGTAAGGAGTATGTTATATTGCTAATAGAATTAGACTACTGAGTTATAATAGAAGTATGATGATTTCGAAATGAAGTGAGAGGTAAACCTGATTGTGATAGCAATTCACTTGCCCTGGCCAGGCAGGATGAAGAGCGGACACATAAGGAAGTGCTCGTAAGATCAAATGATGATTTCAGAAAGTTGAAATCATATCAGAATAGTGATAGAATGTATTTATTGTTTTGAATTGGAAAAGTGATATGGAGTAATTTTGTTATTTTGTGGATAAGATAGAATATGGTGAACAAGTGTCAACATAAGAGTGTTACAAGATCAATGATGCAGTGAGAATTAGTTGAAGAATTCAAGAATAAGTGTATCAGTGATAAGCGTATAAGATATATATATATATATATATATATATATAAAGTCAGAGCTTATGAGTTTGAAACGAAGGGATAATATTGTGTATAAGCAAGAGTGTAAATATGATAAGGATTTGTAGTTAAGATGGAAAGAGTTAGCGTTGGCTAACCAGAGTATGTGATGAAAATGTACTGGAATTTGAAGATGATGTCAGGGTAAGTTAACCAAGTATGATGCAGATTTGAATATGGTGGTGAATTCTGAGTATGAAAATGTAAGGTAGTAAAGTAGATAAAGACTCGTATGATTGAGGGAAACATAAGTACAAGATATGATAAAGAATGATGTTCTGTAGAAGTAAAGTTGACTATCAAAATCATGAAAATGTGATAAGGAGTGATAGTTAAGGATAAATATATGTGATATAAAAGAGCAAATGAGTAGTACTGTGTATGAGTTTGAAAAGTTGAATAAGATATCGCTGAGAAATATATGATAAAAATTGGTAATCAGAGATGAGTATAAGTGATAGGAAAAAGAATATGTGTACATGAAAGGAAAGATACGATTTTTGTATAAGGATATTTCGAATTTTGAATGAATAAAGAATGAAAATGATTGAGTTTAAAGGATTAGATATAATAAAAGTTATATGGAAATGTAGATGATAAGTTTGATATAGAAGTAAGAAAAGTGTGCAAGGTGATGTGAAAAGATTGTTTGATTCTGTAAAATGTATGTTTAATCACATTTGAAGAAGTGTTAAGGTTGTATTTTTGGTCAAATGATGATGGAATAAGAGTTTGGGTTATTGTTATAAGGTAATTGGAGATAGAATTATGATGTGAAGTGATGAGAATAGATGGTATTGTTTACATGATGAGTGCCATTATATGGAATTTTAGATAGGTCAAAGAAAGATGTAGAATCAAAGGAGAGAAAAGACAAAAATTTAATTGGGTTCTTTGGAAGTTGAAGGCAAATCAATGATTATAAATTTCGAAAGGATAAAGTAAAGAAAGCAATATGAGAACATTAGAAGATATGTTCTTATCAATGTGTGCAATGAAAATTCAAGGACGGATTTTCTTAAAAGGAAAGGAGATTTGTAACATCCCAAAACTAGAGCAAGTGACTAAAATGGAAGTTTTGAAAATTTGAAGTTTGATTTTGAAAGATTTGAAATATTTTTTAGATTGTTCAGTAAATAACTGATGGAATAAGGGGTATAATGGTCATTTGACAAAGAAAGATTTTTATTTTCCCTTATAAAAGAAGTACACACGTGGAGAGGAGAAGAAAAATAAGAAGACTCTGTAGATGCTTGGCTTTCTTCTTCCTTTCTTCCCGTGGCTCCATTGGTAAGGTAAGATTATGTCAAGTGATTGTTTCCTTTCAATTTGAAGTTGGGTTTAATTCTTGAGATGAAAATAAAGCTTAAGGAAAGTTTAATTTGTCTTAAAACCATAATGTCGGAACCGTCTTTCAGTTGGGCCCGAAATTGGGCTTCGACTTTGATTAAATGGATTGGAGTCGCCACCGATCTTTTATTTTAAAACCAAATAGGTAGATCAGATACCTTATTTCTTACATGAACCGTGTCTTACCAGAAATGTGTCGGGCTCGGGAGTCGGTTACGGTCAAGGAAAGATTAGCACCCTTGAACCGTCCTTTCGGTACTACATAATTTCCAGTTGTCTTAAATTAAGAAAATTATAATTTTAAATTAAAAGGTAAAATTTGATCCTGGATTACTTACCTCTGATTAAGTGAACGAAAACCCTTAAAAAGACTTAAATGTTAAATTTGTAATGATAAGTCAAATCGGATTAAGATATAAAATGTTAATACACAAAACCAAAAATAAAAATGGTAACAAAATAAATAACATAAGGAAATCAAATAAAATAATAAAATAAACAAACATGAAATGAAATAAACAAGGAAAATAAAAAGAATCAGGATATAAAGACGTAAAGAGAGAACAAAAATAACAAGAATAAGAACAGAAACAAAATGGAAATGAAACGTACACAAAAGTAAAATAGTAAAATAAGAAAAAAAATATCAATAATATATACATGCATAATAAGTTATCATGGTTAATAAAATAAAATACAACAGTTAAGTAAAATAATAAAAATATTATGTAATAAAAAATAATATATACATATGTAGATAAACACTAAAAAAATAATAACAATATATATATATATAAGAAAATAATAATAATATAATGGTAGTAAAAAAATGAAAAAGTATATATATAATAACGTTAAAATAAGTAAATTTAATATAAATATAAAATATTTAAATAAAATGAGAAAAGAGAAAAAAAAACGAAAAAAATAGATTGGCTCTCAAAAAGTGACTAAATCGAAAATAAACTAAATTGGGTAGCCAAATTTCGAAATAAAAAGCATGATGTAATTCGATTGGGGGTCAAAATCGATCGTTAATAACACAGAAGAACCAAGAGGGTAATTTACCCTGTTTCTTTGAAAACACGCGAATCCCTTGGGGATCCGCTTGGGTCATCGGGTCGGCCTGGTCGGGCTGCATAAAACCCAAAAAATTAGCCCCAACCCTCATTTTTCTATTTTCCAAATTGAGAGCCCCCCCTTAAACTCCCAAATGCTCTCCAGTGTTCTTCACAAAGTGAAGAACACGACCAACCTTCAACCAGATTTCCAGAAACCGGCGGTTGCTTTGCATCACGCCACCTTAAAAAATCAAAATTTTTTTTATAAAAAATGAGCCTTGGGGGCTTGATCTACAAAAGAAGATACTGACCAAGCCCCTTCTTTCATCGGCTAAGAGCGCTCTCTTTGGGTTTCTTTCGAACCAAAAAACAACAAAGACATAAGACAAGAGAAAACAACATGCAAATGTATGAAATTTTTTACCTTCCTTTTCGAAATATTTGCAAGAAACCTTCGAAATGACTCTGAATATTTGGTTGTGATTTGCTAGTAACTTTGCTTGAATTCAGTATGAAAATCCGTCCTCCAATACAATAGAAATTACATGTTATTTATAATGTTCAAGCACCCCTATTTTTGGGTATTTGATTCCTAGTTAAAAACTAACATTTGTGACTTGTCTACTGTTGAACCGAGATGATCGGTTGTGGGTTGTTGCCTCATGCTCTCCTTGCATCGAAAGAATCAGAGTTGGTGGCGTGCAGCGTGGGGACTTCGATCGAGGAACGGCGCTCTAGGGTTTGGCTTGGAGATTGATTCAGGTCTCGTGTGTTACTGGGCCACTAGGGTTACATGTAGTCTTCCAAACGGGTTGCTTGTATAATGGGTCATGGGATTTGAAACGATTGTACTCAGGCCTGTACAAGAGAAAATATGATGTAAATAAACATACATATACTATAACTTATAATATCATGTAATAATACTATATATATATATGTTATAATTTGTACGGGCGAAATTAAGTGTCATCACATAAGATGAAGGAGTTAAGAGAGATTAAAAATTAGAAGTTTTTAAATGAAATTTTGGAAAAGAGTTGATAAGTAGAATTTGAAGTTAAATTTGACTTGTCAATAGTTCAATTAAGAAATTTGGAGTGATAGAATTGGATTTAGAACATATAGAAAATTTGGTATGATTCTTGAATTTCATTTGGAATATAAGATTTCGAGGATAAAGATATGATAAATGAGAATAAATGAGTTTAAGCATGAGTATGTAAGTTAAGAATAAGAAAGGGATGATATATGAAGCAATTAAGTTGAAAAGAGTGAATTTTCGTGCATAAAATGGAATTTATGGGTTGTGTGCATCGATGCATCTTCAATGTGTATCGATGCACTCTCAAATAAATAAACATCGAATGCAATTAGTGCATCGATGCATAAGGAGTGCATCGATGCACCCCCTTAAAATGAAAACATCGAATGTAATTTGTGTACCGATACATGGATAGTGCATCGATGCACATGTTAAGGAATGCATCGATGCACTGTAGAATATACCGATGCACTTAAAGGGAAAATAGAATTAGACCTTTCTTTGGGTATAAGAAATGATAGATTAGAATATATCAATTGGATACTGATATGTATCAATGTATGATTATATAGATATCGAGCACGAACAAGTTCCGGGACGACTATCAAGTTAAGATTCGACCAAAAGAAATGAATCATAAAATGGGATTGGAACTTAGTGAGGCCAAGGTGAGTGCACATTATTTAGTATATGATGTTTAATGGGAAATAAGACTTGCGACAAGTCTATTTCCAATAGTAAAATGCGTGAATTCCTAGATAGAAGTATGTATTTGTTATGGTTCACATGTGTGCATGAGTCGATGTGGTGACATGTTATTGTATATGTTGCATGATTTGTGTAAATACATATTAGTGTGATAAGTTATGTGAAATAGTGAAAATGGTCTATATGATTATCTAAGAATATGAAATAAGAGGTATGATAAGGACATAAGAAATATTATGAACAGGTGACATACGCTATGAGTTAAAGAATTATATAATATATGTAAACATAAGGTAACCCAAGGGTAAGTGATATAATATGATATAAGTGATTACACAAGAAAGGTTATGAGTTCTTTGTGATATAGGAATATGAAATCTTATGAAAAGTGATATGAATTACGTGAAAAATAAGCTATGTGATTACAAGGATATGTGATATGTGAAAGTGAATCATATGTTTATGTGAAAATGAGAAATGATATGAGCACATGTATATGTGATTATGAATGAAAGGAATATGAGAAAAAAAGTATATGTGATCATATGAAATGTGATAAGAAGCTATGTGCCTATGCGATAAGAATATGTGAAATGATATAAAGATAATGCCCATGTTATATGTTATGAGATCTAGAGATATAGTTGGCATGCCAAGAGTCGAGGGATTATCAGTGGTCCTTCGGGACATAGTGTTCCTTCGGGACAAATTCTACGTGCCCCTAGTGGGAATTTACGAGCTGTGGTGACAGCATAGTGCACAACCTCTATGTACTCACGTATCTTTAGCTCTCAGAAATGTTCATGTACTAAACAAAGATATAACAATAAATACACTACATGTGAAGAATATGCTTTTGTGATATATGATGATATTTGTATTATTTGGTTTATGAGTCATATATGTTGGTGGAAAAGATTAGGACAAGAAGATATGATTAACTTATATAAATGTTAATAATTTGGATAGTGAAATAAGATTAATGAAGTAAATGATGAGTGATTTGTATATGTGTACATTTAATTATACGTAATGTTATATTGATTTGTGTGATAGCATGGTATGATATATTCATGCATGGTTACAAAGTTAAAGTTTCTCTTATAAGTTTAATACCTCACTAAGTCATAGATTTAGCGTGTGAATGTTTCACACGTAGGTTTGAGAAGCGAAAATAGAAGTAGCGGGGAGCAAGTCAGGTCAGTATCTTCCTTACGAGGATCAGATCAGAAACATATTAACATATGTATTTTGTTTATAGAGTTAGTTGGCATGTAGTTACAAGATTTTGAATTGAATATGCTCTGATCGTTTTAAAGAAACAATTTGATTGTAATTATTAAGGTAAAATATCCATTTTCTTAAATGATGAAGTTAAGATTTTACGGAATTGTAAAGAATGAAAAGTTAATGTGACACCTCGGATTTAGATTCGGGTCGGATACAAATTGAGGTTGTTACAAAAATGTTTTGATCAGTGATTTTTCTTTTATCAACTGTGACTCTTCACCCAAATTAAAACAGTCTACCGAGAGATGACGAGACCAATTTGTTACCATCAACATGTATCGTGACCCAAAAGATTAGGACATGACAATGTTTCAAAGAGAACTTTTGCAGTAATTCAACACAAGTGAGGGACTAAGGAACCATGGAGGAAAACGTAGAAGGAAAAATAGTTAGAAGTAGCAAAACTTAGTTGAATTTAAACAAAACTAATCAACCTGTCGTTTTGTTTATACTCAGCATGAAAGCTTTATAATAAAAATATTAGCACTACAGACAACATATGCAACTTTATGCCATTAAATGTTACAGTAAAGTGTAAGCAGAATAAGTTGCAGGAAAAGACAGTAAAAGAAGAAGCACGTTTTTCAGGGCTATGAAATGGGATGGAGAGAGTGCTACCCGCGGCTAACAAGCTAGGCAGAGAGTTGCAGTTGCAGAGTCCTTGGCGATTAAATGGAAATGTCATGCATGCATGCACTTCATTTCCTTTTTCCTTACATGTTGAGGTAGTTATGCGGTATGGCGTTTAAAAAACGATTAATATACGGTATGATCGATTAAATAAGTGATTGGTTAAAATTTAAATCGGTTATGTTATATTATTTAACCGAAAATATTATAAAGTACAATAACATATTAGGTAACGCTTATATAATGTAAAAGGTAGCGCTTATATTGACATATTTTATAAGTAAACCGGTATATTTATACCGATAACATTACAAATTTACCTATTACATTATAATATGTTGAAAGTGTTCATACTTTTTTATAAAAAGATCGATACTTTTTTTAAAGTTATGTAATTTATATTTCAATTTTTTAATAGTGTTTCATGTTTTCCACCTACAATATTAATTTAATAATTTTATTTACACAAAAAATTATTTGATTGTTTTGATATTTTATAAAATAATATTTAGAATGTAAATTTAACAATATTAACCAAAGATAATAATAAATATGTAATATATATATGTTTATTGCTTTTAATTTAATAATAACATATATCGTAACGTAAAAAATAAATCATTAGACGCCTATAATTACTAAATTAATATCTTAAAACTCACTCAAAAGATAACCTTAAATTAATGTTTTCCACAGTGAAAAAAATATGGACACTTTTATAAAAATGATAGATACTTTACAATATAAGCACTACCTATTACATTATATAAACGCTACCTATTACATTATATAAGCGCTACCTATTACATCATATTTTTACCTATTATATTGAAAGTGTCCATACTTTTTATAAAAAGGATCGATACTTTTTTTAAAGTTATGTAATTTATGTTTCAATTTTTTTAATAGTGTTTCATGTTTTCTACTACAATATTAATTTAATAATTTCATTTACACAAAAAATTATTTGATTGTTTTGATATTTTATAAAATATTATTTAGAATTTAAATTTAACAATATTAACCAAAGATAATAATAAATATGTAATATATATGTTTATTGTTTTTAATTTAATAATAATATATACCGTAACGTAAAAAATAAATCATTAGACGCCTATAATTACTAAATTAATATCTTAAAACTCACTTAAAAGATAACCTTAAATTAATGTTTTCCACAGTGAAAAAAGTATGGACACTTTTATAAAAAGGATAGATACTTTACAATATAACAGGTAAAAATATGACAAAACCAGTTTCATTATGACAAAACCGATAAAATTTACCTGATATGTTGAAAGTATGGACACTTTTATAAAAAGGATAGATACTTACTGATAACCAAAGTTTACCGGTTACCAATTTTTTTAATAGTTTTTCATGTTTTCTATCTAAAACATTATTAGTCTGTCAACATAATAGGTAGCGCTAAACCGAATTTATTAAATATCTTTTAATGCATCCGGTAATACCGTATATTAGCCGTATATTAACCCGCCTTTCCTGAGACAATCCCTACATGTTGGGTAATAGATACATGATATTATTATTAGGGTAAACTATACCAATGGTCTTTAATATTGAGTAAGTTTTCGTTCTCCTCATTGAAGTTTCAAAAGTAAAAATTGGACACTAACGTCATCGATTTGTAACGAAATGGTCAATAATATTATCAATTTGAAACAAAATGGACACTTCACCTTTATCTATGTTAAATTGATGACTTGGTAACATTATTAAAAAGGTTAATATTTAGGTTTACCCCTAAACTATTGCTAAAACATCAAATAAGTTCTTAAACAATGATTTTATATCTAATTTATCTCAAAATATTTCTAATTTATAGTTTTTTTTTTCAAACACCCCACCACCACAACTATATTTGAACCACATTCCTTACAATAAAAACCACACTGCATAGATAGATGGAGTTTTTCCATTAAAGACAAATACATGGGTATTTAAAGCCATATATTCAATTAATTTTAATGCAAAAATAATGTTTTTGGGATGGTTTTCGTTTTGTAAGGAAAGTGTTTATAATATTTAAAGACAAACGAGATTTTGTTTAAGTGTGGTTTTCATTTTGTAAAGGAAGTGGTTAGAATATAATTGAGATGGTAGGTGTTTAAAAAACAAAAAATTAGGAATATTTTGGGATAAATTAGATATAAAATCATTGTTTGAGGACCTATTTGATGTTTTAGCAATAGTTTAGGGGTGAAACTAAATATTAACTTTTTATTAACGTTATCACGTCATCAATTTAACAAAGACAATGATAGAGTGACCATTTTGTTACAAATCGATAACGTTAGTGACCATTTTATTACAAACCGATAAAATTGGTGACTAATTTGTTACTTTGAAACTTTAGTGGGGAAAACGAAAACTTACTCAAACAATAGTAATCATTGGTGTAGTTTACCCTTTTTTATTATTATTATCATTTAAAATAAAAGAAACATCATTTATGTTTACTTCTAGTGGAGAGGCAAAGACATTCTGTTTCTCTCCAACCTATTTCCTATCTTAATTGAAAAATCTAAAGTTAAATTCGACTTGAAAATTCCCAAGTTTAGGATTATAAAGTTCCACTCGAAATTAAAAATTAAAATTCAATTTAAGCATGAAAACATTTGAACTTGATAGTTCGATTGAAGCTGAAGCTCGATTCAAGTTCGAACTCAAACTCAAACATGAATCTTAAGTACCTGAAAGTCTCGTATTGTAATTTTTAATTAAAAAATAAAATATAAAAGTTAATGATATTATTAATTTATTTTTAAAAATAAAAACTAATATTTTTTTTCGAGTTGCTCGTGAGTTTTTCGAGCCGAGTATTAAATAGCTCGCTTTGACTCATAAAAACTCAAGTCGAGTTTATTCGATTCGAGTATTGACCGAGCATTGATCGAATCAAACTCGAATAACTCACAATCTATCTCATTTCATTTATTAATAATTATAGATGCTCTCTCATATAATATTACCCTAATATTTATCTCTATTAAGAAATTTCTCTTATACTTGATTCAACAAGGTGATTTGAATTTTGATATTACGAATAAAATAAATTTAGTTGGGAGAACGGATCTTATAATAAATTTTAACTATGATTTATTCATATTAGTCGACTAATATGAATAAATCATAGTTAAAATTTATAGATGCTCTCTCATATAATATTACCCTAATATTTATCTCTATTAAGAAATTTCTCTTATACTTGATTCAACAAGGTGATTTGAATTTTGATATTACGAATAAAATAAATTTAGTTGGGAGAACGGATCTTATAATAAATTTTAACTATGATTTATTCATATTAGTCGATTAATAAATCAACTATCAACTTATAAATCAACTATCAACTATCAACTTATCATATTTCGATATTTCTCATAGTACCTTTTTTTATTAATCTGAGGTAAGTCCAAAGCAGTATCTGTTCAAAAATAAACCTCTTTCGACATTAAAGGTTCACACCCCTTGCATCTATGATGTTCGAATCCGGATCTTCAAGAAATAATAACTATTCCTTTACCACATAGGTAACTTGTTTGTGCAAAAAAAATCGTAGTATTTGCTGAGAAAATGTTCGATTTCATTTAATTTTATTAAGATTAATTTAAAAATAAATGTTCAAGTTATACTTTTGTAATTTACTTCAGATGTCTAGAGGTTTTTTTTAGTCAAAGTAGATGTATAATATTTTTATTACTATTTAAGGTCAATTTTTTCATTATCGTTAAAAAATATGTTAAAATTAATTAATCAATTAGTATTTGAAACGTGGACTAATGTTTTTTTTAAATGAAATTCAAATTTTTTAAAAGAAAAGTTCAAATTTTTCCTACCCGAAATTAATAAAATCTTAATTCCCAAATTTTTAAAACCTTAAATCTTTGATCCATAATTTCTAAATCCTATCTATTGACGTCGAAATCGGTCACCATTGTCACTCCTTCCATGAATAATCTAAATCGAACGACGATCAACTATGCAAAGGGGAGAAGAATAAGAAGAAGAAGAAGAAGAAGAAGGGCGGTGGCGCTAGTTTCGTGATGAATGCAATCGTGCAGGCTCCCTACCAGGGGTGGACTAAGGAAGGAAGGACTAGAAGCAATCATCACCTTGAAATTTTAAAATTATCATATATTTTAGATTTTTTTTCTATGTAATTTTTTAAAAAATCTATTTTCGTCCCAAAAATTTTATAAATTCATCCCTTCTTAAAATTTTAAAAATCCCTTCATGAAAACATAGAATCATACGTCGGTCCAAACAACATAATAAATGTACCAAACTCAACCACTTAAAAGGATGTAACCCTAAATAAACCTTTATGAGCCCTAGACTTTTGTATCTTGTCCTCCACCGAAACAGCTGGCCAGCTATTTCCTCCTTTTTTATCGAAATTATTGAATGAGGCTCCACTAGCCACTATGGCTTGGCTGGCTCTTGCTCATTTCTTTTGTGCATTGGATAATGCCTTTTCATCATATGTATAGGACCAGTTACATAACGCCTGCCCATCTGAATTATCTTTAATAAGTACACACGTTTCGAGAGAAAAAGCTTTTTTATCCATTAGCTTAATTCATTATCGAAAAATTCATTACCTTCCTTCTCTTTTTTCCTTAGGTATTGTAATATTATCGGCGTTTTGGATTAAAATATTTTTAAATTTTTATTTTTTTTCAAAAATATCATTCTTCTGTCATTGAATAATAAAAATTCTACGAAGATTAAATTATAAATTTATCTTTAAATTATTTTAGATTTACAAAAAAAAATCTATAATTAAAATTTTATATGAAGTTCAGGGGTTAAAAAATTTTATCCTTTCATTAAACCTTTTTTATATTTTTAATTTTGTAAAAAAAATTATATAAATATTATGAATTTAATTTTTTAAAGAAAATATATAAATATTTTACAATTTGTAATATTATACAAATATATAATAAGGACAATTTGGTCAAATATACATTTCAATAATATTTTATTCATTTAACCAAACATGATAATCTTACATTCCTGCTAAACCAACCAAACACAAAATACAACATTTCCAGTAATCCTATTCCTTGGTAATCTTTTGTTCCCACTGGTAAACCTACATTCCGTGAACCAAACGCACTCTAAAGATAAGTTAAACCCCATGCCATTAATAAATAACTTAATTATAAAATAAGTGTCCAAATTATACAGTTTTTCTTAAATAGGTGTTTAATTTTTTCCCGAACATCCAGGTACTTAATGTTACAAACGTTATCACTTTAAGTATCTCGATTGTAATGGTCGTTAAATAACACATGTCACATTTATATAATTTTGAATTTTTTATTTTTTTAAATAAAAGACATTATTAAAAATTTAAAATAAAAAAACTTCCCCAACCCGTGTCTCCTCCCTTGCTTTCCATGGCCAAACGACCAAATGACAAAACGGTCAAAGGTTAAACGACCGACTAAACAGCCAATCAAATGGTCAAACAGTCGACTGCCACATCCGTCTAAATGTCTGAATACCAAGATCGACCAAAGGGATTTAAGGGATTGAGTATTTCATATTTTAGGGACGATTGAGGTGTAGGGATTTGGGAATTTTGGGTTTTTAGATGATAGCAAGGGTTATGACCGGTCAGTGTGTGGTAGGGGTGTGCAAATTAATCTATAATTGTTAACCGTAACCTTTATCTGGTGTAACCGTCACATTTTACAGGTTAATTAATCGAATCATTAAGATTAAATGGTTTCGGTTAACCAAATCGTTTAAAATAAAGATTAATTACGGTTGGTTACAGATTTTGATAAAATGGTTAACCGATGGTTAGCCATTATTAAATTTTAAAGATCGCTCTACACAATTTAAAAAAAAATCACTATACAAATCCTATTAAAAATTGAAGATTAATTTTATAATTAATTATATTTTCTTTAAAGAAATTCTATTTCAAATTAATTTAAGAGACTCGTCCTTTTATTTTTCTTTATTGGTTTATTATATATATTTTCTTTCTTGGTTACGGTATCGTTAATCATATAATAATGATTTTGAATGATACCTGTTACCGTTATATAACAACCGTTGTTCCAATAATAGACTGTTATTTAAATATTTTCTCGCCTGAATCAACATATGAGTTTGTGTGAGCCTTATAATAATGATGAATACAATAATTAAAGTGATCTACCATGATTTTACGATTCAAGAATGTAAAATTTTATCCTAAAGGACGAATTTATAATATTTTAAGAATGAATTTATAAAATTTTATAAAATAATGTACCTAATAATGGTTAATAAAAATTTTAGACTTGTGATAGAGGGTGGACGGACGTTCATTTTGAAATGAATTCTGGGTTTCATATTACCTTTGCTCACCGTGCTTGTAATATTTTTGCTCACAGATTAGTTAATTAGGCTATTATGACTGGCGGATCTTTGTTTTTTGACTCGGTTTATCCCGAGATTATTTCGAGTAACATAATGACCAGTGTAATTGATTCTTGATATATGACAGTTGGGTACTTTTTTCCCCTTGTTCGGTTTAGAAGGGGTTTTTAATGGGGCTCGTACATGGTTACCTTAAAAAAAATAGTATTACATTATCAAAATAGATGGACTAAAGGGCGACGAAGTGTCGATTTTATAAGAATTTTAAATTCTCGTATAATTTAAATATTTTTTGTTAATAATTTTTTTTAAAAAAATTATAAATTTATCTTTTGATATAAAATTATATATTCGTCTTAAATTACAAAAATATTTGATGATTATTTATTGCAGAGCAGACATGGAAAGGGACCGAACCCTCACCAGCGTCCGTAGGAATTGGTAGTGACTGTATCTGGTGACCAGTTATTTATTTGACTGTATTTGTCAAGCTCTTTGTAATGATATTGATATGATAAATAAATAATTACAACTCTATTCTGTTTATCATTCTATAAATTCTTTTTATGTGTTTTTTATAGATGAATTAATTCCAATTTCATGTGTATAATATTGGAAAAATTATTAAACTTATTTAAATGCAATAACTTATTAAACTCCGAAGCGAAGCTCTTCCTATTCTACGCACTGGAATTTCGAAAACAAGAGATGTATGGGGGAAATCAGAGTCCATAAAGCAAAGGTACCGTGGCACAAAGTTATTTGGTTTCCTCTACACATTCCGAAATTGAGTATTATTTCTTGGATGGCTATTCTGGATCGTCTTCCAACTAGGGACAGACTATTTAGAATTGAAATTGTTTCAGATGATTTATGTATCCTTTGTCATGAATCGCCTGAAACAAGAAACCACTTGTTCGTTGATTGCTCTTTTGCTACTTCTATATGGAACTCTATCACGAGCCTCACTAATATGTATAACATCCATAATACTTGGGATTTAAGGATCCGTTGGGCTTTGCTGCAATGGAAAGGTAAATCTCTTCTATCCACCATACTGAAACTTTCTTGGACAGCTTACATATACTCGATCTGGGATGACAGGAATCGTCGAATCTTCAGAAGAGAAACAAGATCAACTGATCAAGTTCTCAAGACCATCAAGGACTATGTTCGAATCAAACTCAGTGATAGAAGCATCAATAGAACAATCTTTGCTAATGTAAATTTATGTAATTATTGGGGTATAGAATGATCTTTTGTTGTAACTGATTTTTAACCCAATTGGGACGTTTTGATGTATCTTACTACTTTTTGGATTAATAAAATTTGCTTATCCAAAAAAAATATTGGAAAAAAATATAAAAATAATATTGAAGAGATTAATTCTTTCTAATAAATTTTTTCCCAAATAATAATTCCATTTCTATTGATCCTAATCAAAACATGTAATGTATAATATAGTCTCAATTAAAAATACTTATTATATACCAACAATCAGTTGGTCTAGTGGGATGACGCAATAGGTCCCTTAAGCAAGGTCAAGAGTTCGAATCCTGACGTTTACGAATGGAGAAAACTGAGATCAGTATACTGAATACTATTTGTGTTAATTTAACAATGAACGATTAAATACCCTGTAGTTATTGGTGCTTGAACTCGAGACCTTTAAAGAAAAATAAAATCTTATATATATATATATATAATAGAGTTATAATATAAAGATCATTGGTGGTTGAATCATTTTCTGAGAAATTGAGAAAAAAATGGAACAATAGAAAAAAAAAAAAGTTAAAAATAATGAAGAATGAAAAATGGGATGAAGAAAATTAATGATAGTTGTCATTTACTATAACAGTTTGATTAGAATTAATTTATAATTTATTGTTGAGTTAATTGCACCATATATCCCTAAATTATACTCTTATTTTAAATTGGTTCTTAAACTTTTGAATATTTTGATTCCATCCTCAAACTATAGCTTTCATTCTAAATAAGTCCTTAAACTTTTGAACATTCTAATTTCATCCTTAAACTATGTCCCTCTTTCGAAATTGTCTCCAAACTTTTTAATATTCCAATTTCATCCCCAAATTCATCCAAAACTGTAATTAGTTTCATACTTTATCCTAAATTTTGTTTTTTTTCCCAAATATATAGTAATATAACTTGGTCTAACGATTTTATTGACAAGGGATGTGATATACATATGGATGAAATTGGAATGTTAAAAAAGTTTGGGGATCAATTTAGAATAATAATCATAGTTTATGGATGGAATTGAAATATTTAAAAGCTTAGAGATCAATTTAGAATAAAAGTCAAACTTTGAGATCATGTGATGCAATTAACACTTTATTTTTAAAAAAAATTCTAACTCTAATCCTAATACTATAAAAGGGGAAGAAAAGACTCTACGGAAAGGAGGAAAAGTGCTCCTAGTAGGTTTATAATCCAAGAGAATATGAGAGAATAAATATGTGTATTTTTTTAAAATAATCTGAGGTAAGCACAAGATAATATATGTTTAAAGATAACTCTTAACCTTTTGACATTAAACGCTCACACCCCTGACATCTATGGTGATCGAACCTAGGTCTTTAAAGAATAACAATAATTCTTTTATCACAGAGATCACTTGATCGTGCAAGATGTGTAGTTTAACGAAGAGGAATTTAATTAAAATAAAATAAAAATGATTATAAAATAAAAAAATATAAAAAATCCCGAAAAATAAGATACCCAATATCAATGCATGGGTGATACATGGAGATGATTCAGTCGCCATTAATTAGTTTCCTACTGCCTTGGGAGGTTCAAACTATAAAGTAATGCAATATATTGTAGAAAGAGAAACATACCAACCATATATATATAAAATAAACTCAGTGACCGAAAAAATGCCTTATAATATACGATTTTAATCAACTTGTCAAAATGACCAATAAATCGCAACGCGAACTCTAATTTTTCAACTCAGTTTCCAAATTCGCAACACGATTTTGCGATAGTCCAAGTTCGCGTTACGATTTTGCGATAGTCCAAGTTCGCAACGATTGGTGGTATTGCATTTGTTTCTTAAGAATTTTCTCTAAAAAGATAATATTCGCGCGAACGTGTCGAAGACACGTATTACCACGACCACGACGGCGGCGGCAGTGCGCGAGAGTCTCCCTTGTTCTCTTCCACTCAACAAGGAAGTGAGAAATCCAAGCCTTAAATACCCATTCCCAATAGTGTTTCCAATACTATGTGGGATTGAACATTGCCAACACTTGAGAATCTTTTACACTATCGCAACACATTCTTTATTGTTTCAAACTAAGACCTTACAAATGGCTTGAGAATCTTTTACACTATCGCAACACATTCTTTATTGTTTCAAACTCCACGTGAATTTGGAATAGTTAAAATGTAAACTTATTTTGGATTTTTCACTATCGCAACACTTTTTCACTATCGCAACAACACGTTTTTCAAACTCTCGCAACACATTTTAACTATCGCAACACATTTTTCAAAATCGCGTTGCAAATCTTACAATCGCGTTACGAATCTGGATATTCGCGTTGCGAATTTGGAAACTGAGTTGAAAAATTAGAGTTCGCGTTGTGATTTTGTTGGTCATTTTGGCAAATTCAAAAATAATTGATTAAAATCGTATATTATAAGGCATTTTCGTTCAGTGAGGTTATTATATATATATATATATATAATATGTCACTTCTCCTTTACACAATAAAATCTCATCCTACATGAAATTAATACCATACTCCTTTACTAAAATCATGCACCAATTGTATATTAATCCAGGTACACCAGATAAATTCTAAAACCCTCCATTTTGTGAAGTAAAATGAACTCTTCTCTTTACCAAATGAACAAACTTTGGGTCATCATTGAAAGGGAAAAAAATATTGATATCAAGATTCAGGTGTACTGCTATCAGCCATTCTCAAATACAAGGTCCACTTAAAACTATATATATACAAGAACAAGCACAAAATTTTATGTTAATAACTATGAATTTATAAAATTTTAAGGTCGAATACATTATCAATAAAAATATAAAAAATTAAAATATATGATAATTTAAAATACATATGATTCTATTGTTTATATGCCAGATTTATGTTTTTTCTTTCAAATAATTTTGTTTCCAAGATTCGAGTTGGATTCTCTTTCTAAATGTATAATGTTTCTTACAATTACACTAAAACTTATCAGTTAAAACCCTAGTTTAATTCGATTAGTAACGTTTATTCTTCTTACCATTTGTCAAATTCAATGTTTACCATAGAAAATATATGTTTACTCGAAATATTTAGAGTTTGAATCTTACTATTAGTAATACGAATCAAGTATTTAAATAGCGTTCAGTTATCGGAATAGCAGTCGCTATATAGCGGTAAAGATGATGTCCGAACCTATTATTGTATGGCCGCAATGAATGGTTTTTACATCTCTAACTAAACCATGTTACCCATAAGAAAAACCACCTTTGTTTCCTCTCAAGTTCATGCATTTGATGCTTGCCGTGGGCACTAGTAATACATTTTAACCTTTTTTTTTCTCTTACCCTATGTGATCAGCAGCATTTTCTTTTGTATTTTACCCTCTTTGGATCTTATCCATCTCTTTCGTCCCAACCTCTCTCTCTCTCTCTCTCTCTCAGAATAAAATTTTCTATAAATGAAGGACATTTAATATACTGTTGTGATACATAGCCCGGTTTTAAAGCAAAGGAATTGAGAAAACAAAGGCTCTTTTCTCCTTTTTATCTTCTTCTCGAAAGACATGTCGACGACCTGCGTCGAGGTTGCGCCGGAGCAGCTCTGCTATATCCCTTGCAACGTCTGCAACATAGTGCTTGCGGTATCTGATCTCATACATACATACCAACATACATACATACACCTACATATAAATATGCATATGCAATTATCCATGTATATATGGTACAAGAAAGAATAATTTAGATCCTGATAAAAGCTGCCGTTGTTTCGGTGAAATCTATTGCTTTTCTTCTCTGGGGTTTCTTGTTTTTTTTTTTCAGCAGTAAGGTCTCAGTCGTTAAGACTTTACTTTTCCTTCTTCTGCTGCTGCTTCTTTTGCAGTCAAAGGAAAAGTAATAACACAAAGACCCATAGGGCAAAATCAAAAGAGCTTGGAGATTGCTTAATATTTATTTTATAGTTGTTGATTTGGACGGAGAATCGTAATTGGTCAATTTACGGTAGTCTGCCGGTGGTATAAAAAAGACAAGGAAGAACAGTTTGAGAATGTGAGTTCAGAGAGAGAGAGATCCGTTTCGTTTATGCCTTTGCTCTTTTATGCGTGTTGGTATATATCAGACCTAAAATCATGGTATCGATGGTGATAATCTGATGAGGACAACTCCTCAACTCCCTTTGTTGTTACATACCTTTCTCTTGCTAAAAACACTGCCACAGCCTGCTTCTTCTGCTAACTCAGTTTCTTTAGCTATTGGGGAAAATCAACACAAACAAGATCTACTCTTCTGGCTTTGATCATTTTCCCAGGAACAAAAAACTTTCTTTCTATCAAACCCCAAAACAAGCTCGAATTAAGATCTCGACGGTTAAACAGACAATTGTTATTTCTAAAAATTCTGAGTTCGAATATCAGGTTCACAAAGATGTTTGAGTGTTAACTATCCATGAGAATCTTTAAAAAAAACCCACAAAACCATAAAGAAAGCTCATCCCTTTACTTCTTCTTGTGACTTTTTTGATCTGGGTTTTGATTTGCTAAGGGTATTTTATGAATAAGCAGGTGAGTGTTCCATGCAGCAGCCTGTTTGATATTGTGACAGTCCGATGCGGGCACTGCACTAATCTATGGTCTGTGAACATGGCGGCTGCATTTCAGTCACTGTCATGGCAAGATGTTCAGGTGATATGTATGGAGATATCATTTCTTATTTTTTTTTTTCATTACTCACTGGAAAATGGAAACCCTAGCAGCCGCCATGGTTAAACCTATAAACACAACTGTTCCCTGAAGATTTTTAGGGTCTGCTGCTTTGGGTAGCTTTGACTTGATTGACATGTAAGCTTAGGGTTCTTAGGTTTAGCGATTTTTTTTTTGCTTTTTTTTTTGTCTTCAACTGTGGAAACAAAGGAAAGAAAAAAGAAACCCTTTGGTTTAGGGGATCTGGGAAAACTGGGTTCTGTTCCTTAAACGACACTACAATTCTAACTGACTCAGTCACTTCAATGCTGGTTTTGGTCCTTTTCTCTCTCTCCAAACATCATTTCAGATCAGTTGACTAATCTTTTATCTCTTCTTTTAATCCATTTTTGGCCAAAGCTACACCAATGCTAAATGGGAAAGCAAATGGTTCATGTGTGACCTATATGATACTATAATCTTAAATTTGAAATTAACCCATCTAGTCATCTTAGTCTTAAAAGAAAGTATTAAATTTTTTTAGATGTTTTAGGTATGAACAATATTTATTTGATGTATGTATTATTAATAGATTAAAAAAATTTAACATATAATATCTTGTAATTATTTTAAACTATTAAAAAAGTTAAATTTATATTTTTTTTATAAATAATGAACCGAGGGTTGTTGGGATGTTGTAGTATCAATCATAAATTTTAAATTCTCATATAGTTTAAGTATTCTTTTTGTAATTTTATTGATGTTTCTAATTTCACACTCCCTAAAAATTTATAATTTTGTACCCTTAAATTTATACTACAACTTCTTAGATTCAGTGGCGGATGTACATAATCACCCTAGAATCTAAATTTTCTTACGTTAGTTGTTCATTTTATAGAAAGTGGGGAACCTTAAAATTTTATTTATGTTTATCCCATATAAAAAATTTTCGTTATTAATACACATGTGCCCACCCTAGAAAATATTTCTAGATCGTCACTACTTAGATTTGTATTCTTGACATAAATTTTACTTTCGTCTTTGTCTATAGGCACCCAGTTATGCAGCACAAAATCACAGGATGGATCTGGGTTCATCTTCCAAATGCAACAACACCAAGCTCTCTTCAAGAAATGTTACCGAGGAAAGGGTTGTTAATCGACGTAAGTTAACCAAATCTGTGTTTTAAACTACACTCTTTCTCTTTTTCTTTAAGTAAATGTACTGCTTACTTTCACTTTCAGCTCCTGAGAAGAGGCAGCGAGTGCCATCTGCATACAATCAGTTCATAAAGTAAGAAACACACTATAATTCTAATACATGATAGGGTTTCTGCGATATATTTGGTTTCTTATTCAAATATAATATTTGAGATTATCTTTCGGGTTGATACCTTTTTATGCCACATATCTGCATGAGTCAAGCGACATCGATTCAAATAGTTTTATATTCAGCTACTCGATTAACATATGTTTAAAAGGTACCAACAATCAGTTGGTGTAGTAGGATGAGACACTAGATCCCTTAAGCAAGGTCAGGGGTTCAAATCCTAGCGTTTGCGAATGGAGCAAACTGGGTTGGGAGGATCGCCCTCACCTCTGCAGTACCCGATCTAGATTAGTCGGTCAATAGATTAAATACCAGTGATTAATTCAAAAAAAGATATGTTTAAAAGTTATATTTAAACATTTAAAAAAATTTGATATATGAACATGACAACTCAAAAAATAGCATGTTTCTCAAATTCTATACAGTGTGGATTGAGTTTCTTTTCTTCAAATGTTTAAATATAGCGTTTTAAATATGTAGTAACTGAATGATTGAAGATAAGACCAATACACATAGGTCGTTGTTGTCGTCTAACTCATACTCATGAGAATACGTGTCTTTGAAATGTACTGGACAAAATTCATATAAAATTTTCATTTTCTACTTCTTTCTCTTTTTATTTCATTTTAGTCCAACCTATGCAGTCACGTAGACAGAAGACACTTCTTGCAACAAAAAAAATACATTTATCATACGTAGCACAAAAGGGTGTCAATTCGAAAAATAATCTCAAACGGGTGTTATTTTTTGTAATAGTTTGTTTGGGTGATAAATTTACCATAGATTAATTTTATATGGAAACTGCTGTAGAGAGGAGATCCAAAGGATCAAGGCCAACAATCCAGATATCAGCCACAGGGAAGCATTCAGCACTGCTGCTAAGAATGTAAGTTCATTTTTTTATTAGCCTCGGGTAAACATAAGTAATATATGTTCAAAGACTCTCAGTCATTTGATATTGTATACTCCTACATACTTCGTGCTCGAACGTGAGACCTTCAGAAATAACAATTTCTTTACCACCAAGGTGGCTTAATTCATGCAAGTTTGATCATACACACTGACTTCTTTTATTATTTATGTTCGTAGTGGGCGCACTTCCCTCATATCCACTTTGGCCTCATGCTTGGAAATCAACAACCAAACTAAGATGGATGATGAACAAAAAGTTATGTTTTAAGATTGAAGAAGTACCCTAAATCCCCAGTGAATTTAAAGCTATGGTTTGAAGAAGACGAAGGACATGATCCTATGTGTGTCTTGAGGACATGGATTTATCATTTCCTTATTTGTATTTGCTTTATTTTGTTATTATTTCTTAATATATTTGAACTAAATTATGTTCGTTTGTTTTCGTTTATGAAGTGAAAACATGTAATATAATAACAAAAAAGAATAAATTCCTCTAGGAAAATTAATGTATATGTTCTTTGTATATATTCCTTCCACACATCGAAGTCAAAAATGTTTTGACCTTTAAAAAATAAATGGTATAATATGTAAATTAGTCTCCACCATTTATTCAAATAATCATTTTGACTATTCAGTTATTAGGACTTATTAGTGATTAGTGTAGTGTTCTTAGTAAGAGTTCTAATTAAATAGGACTTATTAGTGAGAATTATATTATAAATACTATGAAATGACCATCCAGCTCAGTTGGTAGAGCACAAGGTTCTTAACCTTGAGGTCGTGGGATCGAGTCCCACGGAGGGCATTTCATAATTCAGAGGTCTCTTACGGAAGCTGCTCTCAATCTGGTGTTGGGGGTAGCCTACTATCTTACCTCCCCCTTACCCCATATATATGGGAAAAAGGGACAGCCATAAGCTGCTCTCAACTTGGTGTTGGGGGTAGCCTACTATCTTACCTCCCCTTACCCATATATATGGGAAAAAGGGACAGTCATTTATATTATAAATACTATGTTGAGGTTATTAGGGAAATTATTATCATTGAGAATTTTTTTTAGTTGGTTGCTGGAAAATCCGAGAACCCTTTTCTTTATCCCAAATTCAATTGGGTTATCATTTTTTCCATTCTCCATAGCTGTTTAGTATTCCTCTCCGTTGCACTCCTTCAGATAATTAGCAATTGGCTTAACATACTTTTTATCAGTTATTACGAGAGTTGAATCAGTAAATACGTATTAAGCAGTTTAATATTACAGAAGCTACAGCTCTGGAGAAACTGAAAAAGATCCCGAAAATAATACTCTTTTATCATTAGTTTGTGATGTTTGCTTGGGGGACAATGGACTGAGATGATAAGAGTATCTGGGATGTTAGTGCTGAAATAGAGTTATGAATGGCAAACCTAGGATGGTTAACTTTCAGGGTTTTTCTTGATAAGTCCTTGCATGTTAATTCTATTTATTCCCTTTTGATATTGCATGTTTTTTATTGATGGTTGTTGACTGTGTTTTTCATCATGACAATTCACTAATATCTGTAGTTTCCTTTTCATGGTTGCTGAGAGCTGGTCAGCACTGAATCAGAACCAAGTTATTCAAAATTATGTTTAAACACGGTTCAAATGCATAGGTTTAATTTATCTTATGTAGTTAAATCTCATGGTAAAGTAATCCCCATCAGGTGTTTGGCAATGAGGGTTATGATGGTGCGGCTGCTGATGTGCGGTCATGTGGAGTCATTCTCTTTGTTATAATGGCCGGGTATCTCCCATTTGATGAGATAGACCTTCCAACCTTGTACTAGAAGGTTATTTCCATCATTTTTGCACCGTTAATTTACACATTGATAATTTGCAATGTACTTTATTATTAGTAAATAAGTTTTCCAACATTTGTAGAAAGATTGCTATTAAGCTATTTGTCTAGAGCTATGTTGCAATGATGTAGTTTTTTCTTCCATTCTTTTGAGTTGCGATGAGTGCTTTGCCATGTATACATGTTCCCATTTTGTACTTATAAATCTTTTTGTCAGACTTGCATCCAGTGCTGAAACTGTAATTCATGCGCCTTTGCATATAGAATAATGGAGGCTGCTATCTCAAATATGTAATTGTTTATATCAATATTGTAAAATCCTACCATTTAGTATATGTCTTGCTAAGATGAATTGAACTTAATGTTGCACCTTGAGCATTTAGTAGGGGTGCTGATATAACTGTGAAACTTCTAAGCAATCCTTTTGACAATGTGCAGATTAGTGTTGCCCAGTTTTGTTGTCCACCTTTGTTTTCTCCTGAGGCAAAATCATTGATACAGAAGATCCTTGATCTCAATCCTAAATTGCAACTTCTGAAAGAGTTGTACAATGTTCTTTATGTTAAGGATGAGGTTCAACGAGGGTAAGTTTCATTTATAATGAGTTTCTTGAGTTATATATATTTTATTCAAAAAATGCACCTTGTGGTTCTTCCTCTTCTTTTTCTGTCCAAAGTAATGCATCCTTAGGCAAAAGTGACTCCAGTTCCAATCGGCTTCGAATATTTAGAAAATCATATATTTCAGGTTAGTTATTATAATTTCGAGTTGAATTTATCTTATTTATTTCATGTTTTCATTTACTAATTTTTGTCTTTTATTTTTCAGAATTTTGATGTCAATTTAGCTGCTTCAAGGAATGGACTATATGATGTTGATTCTTACATCAGTTTTGCCCCTTTTCGCTCATACTGGATAATCTGACTTTGATAATTTGGAGTATTGAAAAAATCAAAGTATTTGATCTCCGGTACTTTCTCGCATGGCGAGAGATATATTGGCTATTCCAATTATTTCAGTTGCATCTGAATTGTCCTTTAGTATGAAGGTCAAATTTTGAACAAATTAAGAGCTAAACTCTTACTTTAAAATGTTGAGATTATTATAACAATTCGTAATTGGTTGTATGCTTTTGAGTCGGAAGATAAGGATGAAGAATATCTTACTGTGGTTAATGAGTCTTCTATGTAAAGGTATGTCAAATTGTTTTATTTTTTTATGATAATGTCATTAATATTTCAAATTGTTTATTAGTTATTTTAATTTTCCTTTTAATTTTTTAGGTTGTTTAACAGTCAATGAAACCATTGGAATTAGAGATTTTGTCTTGTTTCTTTCCTTTACAGGTAATTTCTATTTACTAATGACTTATTATATTTATTATGTTTAATAGTAACTGAAACCATTGTTTACTAATGTTTTTATTTTTTGTAGGGTACTTTGCAAGTTACAACAAGCCTCATTCTAAATGCTTTTTGCTGCTTTTTTCCTCATTCTGCTTGATATTGTTTCTGTTATTATAAACTATGTTGAATGCTTGATTCTGTAAGGGTTTGGTAAAGTCGGAAATGTTTGGTACTGTTGACTATCGTATTCCCTTCGACTTTACCACTGACTGCATGCTTATTTAATGCATAAATGTTAGCTATTGCTGCATGCTATTTGCTACATGTTGCCTGTTGATGCCTTCTAATTTATTTTGTTGGTCTGACTTAAATAAATTGTTGTAACTTGTCATTTTTTCCTATATTGTTACTCATGTTAAATTATGGGCTGAAAAGTTGCTTGTAATTTAACAATATTGGCAGCATGTAGATATTTTGATACAAAAGCTCGATAAAAAAATTTCTACTAGCAAATTTAGGCTTTTAGCCTTATAAAACTTTTGTTACAAGATCAGATAACTTAAAAAACACTTTTTTCATTTTATTGTGATCTTATTGTATTTAACTGTAATAAATCAAATGTTATTCAAATTTTAGATCAAATATTATTTACGTTATCAATATTAATTAAATTAATCTTTTATATTATGTTTTATATATGTTATAATTGTTAGATAAATTTTCTTTACATAAATTAAATTATATAACTTAAATTTAAAATAATTTTATTAATCAAGTTTAATGTCAATAAATTATTCTAACTTGTAATCATTATAATTAATTTAATTAATAACGTTCAATAAATAAATTACTTAATAAAATAAAATTAATGATTATATTGAAGATTTATAACATAAGAATTATAAAATAATTATTATAATTAATATTTTATTATAATATTTAAAAATTAATCATGTTAATTAGTATGATTTATTATAAACTTAAAATCTTATAATTTCAACAATGATATATATAAGTTAGGTAAATATCAAGTCAGGTAAATATCATATCAAATCAATAACAAGTCGGATCATTTACAGGTAAGGGCCATAACAGGTCAGGTTGAAAACAGGTCGAGTAATACCAGTTATTTATCAGGTCTATCTCGGGTTTGGGTTCGGGTTCATATTACTCGAATTCAATTCGAGTTCGGGTATCATATTTTCGGTTCAATTTGGATTTAGATCGTTCTCAGGTAGGGTTCAGATCTACAATTTCTAGGTTCAACTCGGGTTCAGGTCAACACCAATTCCCACTCAAGTCAATTTTGGATCGTCACAGCGCATATGATAAAATGGTTAGATATCTAGAGTCTCCAAACATAGATATAATGAAAAAAAAAGTTTAAATGATCAATCAAAATATAAAAGAATACATTCAAATTCCAACGATTTTGCATCAACAATCACCGAGAAAGCAAATTAAGATCAAACAAAGACGACAACAACAACAAAACTCTATTCCCATATGCAATGGGGTAAGGGGAAGGTAGGGTAGTAGGCTGCCCTCAACGCCAGGTTGAGAGCAGTTTCCGTAAAAGACCTCCGACAGTCAAAAAATTAAAAATAAAGATAAAATGCAATGTATGTATAAATAAATAAATAAATAAATACATATTTGAACAATCTCCATAATGCAGTCTTCATATGAGTGTATATAATGGGAAGTAATCCCTGCAAATAAATCCATACGTAAAAATCTATGCATATAGACAGAAACATAAGACCCGACTAAATTTAAAAAGAGGAAACCTGAAGAGGAGAATACACAGAAGTCAACGATAGCAAGTTACGAAAAGGAATAAAGTCAAATGGGTTAAAACCTAAACTAAAACAACACTACTTCGCTACCCTAATTTTAATCCTTCATAAATTCCAATGACATAAAAGTATAAAAACTAGAATTCATGGAAATTACTACAAATGCATTAAAAAGAAGACAGAGATATTACACCCTATGGCTGTGACTCACACTACTCGGCTACATTGGTCTTAATTCTCCATACTTTCCTATCAGAGGTCATGTCCTCGGTAAGGGTTAAATCTTTTAAATCAGATCTCAAGTAGTCTTCCCACTTCCGCCTTGATCGTCTTCTCCTTCTGACACCGTCGACTGTAATCGACTCTACCTCCGACTGCATCCAACGGTTATCGTCTAAGAACATGTCCAAATTAATATCAGAATTCCTCCAATTTCATCCATTCAGTAAACTAAAATCAAAGCAAACATCCTAAGCCCTCTCACCTTTAATCCTCCTAGCAGGCTGGATATCCTTAGGCAAGATCGTGACCCTCTTTGCATGAATAGAACAGAGATTCGTGTCCTCAAATAGTCCGACGAGGTAAGCCTAGGAAGCTTCTTGAAGAGCCGCCACAGCGCTGCTCTGAAATCTCAGATCGGTTTTGAAATCTTGAGCGATTTCTCTCACCAGCCTCTGGAAAGGGATCTTGCTGATCAGAAGCTTAGTGCTCGTCTGGTACCTCCTGATTTCTCTCAGCGCAACGGTTTCAGGCCTGAATCAGTGAGGCTTCTTCACTCCTCCGATCGCCGGTGTTGATTTCCGAGGGCTTTAATAGCTAGCTGCTTACGTGGAGCCTTGCTGCCGGTTGATTTCCTTGTTGTTTGCTTGGCAAGAGTCATTGGCGGAACGATTTACTAGGCGATCAAGGTATGGATGGGCGTGCTTGTATTGCGAGAAAATGAGGGAAAATTTGAGAATAAAGCTTTGACGTGTCATTGTGGCGGGTTTGGAAGCAATTATATAGGGAATTTTGGAGGAAAGTTCTACGTTACGGCGCTATAATATAAGGTTAAAATAAGGTGTTGTTGATTTTGTTATTGTTTAAATAATTAAATTGATAAAAATTTATATAAAATATGATTATTTTTATTTAAAATATTATTATTTTTACATAAAATATTATTTTTTAACATTTCTGGTAAAAGTGTCTAAGAATAATAAAATTGATAGTGCCTAATAATGTTTCCGATCATTTTTTAGCACCTAATAATGTTTTCGTCATTTTTTCGAAATCTGGTTAAAACGTCCAATAATAACAAAACAGTAGCGCCTAATAATGTTTCTGGTCATTTTTTATCGGTTTTGTTATTTAAACAATAACAAAATCAGTAGCGCTTTTTTTAGCCCTATATTAAAGCTGCCGCATGTGAACATTTCCCATTTTGAAAAAACAGGAAGAAATGAAAATTTGAGAAAGTTATACAGTGCATCACCTTAATACAAGGCTAAAATAAGGTTTTACTGGTTTTGTTATTGTTTAAATAATAAAATCGATAAAAATTTATCTAAAATATTATTATTATTACCTAAAACATCATTTTTTAACATTTCCGGTAAAAGTACCCAAGAATAATAAAACCGATAGCGCCTAATAATATTTTCGGTCATTTTTTTTCAGAAATCCAGTTAAAACGCTTAATAATAACAAAATCGGTAGCGTCTAATAATGTTTCCGGTAACGTCTTTTTTAGTCGTATATTAAAGCTGTCGCACGTGAGCATTCCTCGAAAATTTGTGCTCGTTAAGAAATATTATAACCGGGTGATTCCAAGCCGTTGATCGAATTTATTATCGACGGCTATTAGATTGCTAAAATTCTGACCCACGTGCAATAAGAAACGACCAATAGGGTTTCTCTTATGTTCTATCGGAATTTTATGAAGGGTAACTACGTATCTTATCATCTAATTATCATTTTGATTTTGTTTTTATCATCTAATTATTATTATTTTCAAAATCATCGTTAATATTACATTTTGATTTTATTTTAATCACTTGTCGTTAGAGAATTAACAATAAAACAACGTATCACCATAAGATAACATTATATCATAATTAACAAAAAAAAATCATATTAACAGTTCTGTTAATTTGATGATCAAAATAAAAGGAAAATATATCGATGATAATGGGATTCACTATACATATTTATACTAGTCCGATGACACAACGCTCTCGATGGCTTGTGATTGATCAACCTCCAAAGACTACATATTTTTAATAATTTTCCCCTCAAGTTTTGATGGTTTAATTGTTTTAGGTCACTAATATTTTTAAATTTGTTGCAATTAAATTTTTATCCCTCTCAAAAGTTGTTGGTTAAATTATTTTTAAGACCTTTTAATTTTAAAATAATATTTTAACCTTTAATTTTCTTAGTTTAATTATTCTTTAAGATCCTTCAATTTTAAAAAATATATTTTTAAGAGCCATTAAGTGTATATTAATTTGATTAATATTGCCTATAAACAAGAATATTATTTAGATTTTACAGTTAAGAAGAATAAAATAAATCAAGGATATTCTAATCTCGAGTGTTTTTAATTTTATCTATCAATAGGTTATATGTGAATCATAATTGTGGTTACAATAATTTGTAGTTTTATTAATCAAAAGTTACACAGTTTTTTTAATAGTATTGGATGATTATAAGGTAGTATATATTTATAATTTTTCTTAACTTTTGACAATACACGTACATTATAGACATAACAGCTCGAATTCATAACTTTTAAGGAGAAAAATACTCCCTTTATTCCTTTGACCATCGAGGCTTGATGGATTCACAAGCAGAGACGGAGTCAAAATTAAATATTGACAGAGATCGAAATATTAGATTATTTAAGAAAAATATAAAGACTTATTAGGTATTTAAACTCGAAATTCAGCATAAACAAGGACCTTAGTGATTAAGGGGATTGTTGTTATCCTTGAAGTCTCGAGTTTAAGCACTGCTTATGTAGGGGGTATGAGTGTTCATTGTCAAATAGTTAAAAGTCTTTGTACATATACTACCTTTTATTCACCATAAATTTATAATAAAAAACTCAAAATTCACAAGACAACTTCTAATTTGTCTAATATTTAAACTTACAATGACCTAAATTGTAATTACACTAAAATTTTGAGAACATGTACTTATCATTCTTTAGTTCGACCACTACTTGATTAAATATTTAATATTTTTTTATATTTTTAAATTTAAATATTATTTTTACATTAACCAAAATACTATTAAACCAAAATTATATCGAATATACAAATTTTAACAGGGGTCTGAGGCCATTGGACCTCCGTCCATGTTCACAAGTTACATATTGTTTTTTGAAAGAAAAAAACAATTAATTTTATTAAGAAATATATCTAAAATTAAAACGAGAGTTTACAATTAGAATTGAAAACTAAACACATAATAATGATATTTTCCTATATCATTAAGACAAAGAAAATTAGTCACTTAAGATCATCTTAAGATCTATATGGACCATACAATAAAAAGGTGAAAAATTCATTTAAAAAACTTCAAATAATGAGTAAATACGAACATATATGAATGTTACGACAAACAAACCACAACAAGGGATTAAACTAGTGAAATATCACCGAAAACGTAAATCAGAGTCAAGTATCATTAGAAAACCATCTACGAAGAATGATGTGTATCCAAATCTTATTTGAGGGTCCAAAACAGGGAAGATCGGCGGGATAAAAAATGAATGTCATCTTAATATGTTATGGTAACGTCAAATCTAACCCTAAAAAAAATAAACGACAAAAACGACCAAAAAATAAAATTGAAAAACGTACCAAAAGAAAAAAAACGTGTCATGAAGAAAAAAAAATTAGTACCATAAAGACAGAATCATTAAAATTTAAAAAATATATAAAATAGAAAATAAAATTGAAGAACAAAAAAAATCGATGATGACAACCAATATCAAGATTAATACCGGAAAAAAAAAAAGAAAAACAATAAGATTTATGATATATGTGAATCATAATTTACGTGTTAAGTTGTAGTAAACTTTCATAATTTTTTGCAGTAATAAAGTCACAAATCAAAAAAAAATCATTTAATGGTTGGATTAATTGATACATGTTATCATAATTTAATTAAGTTTTTAGATTTAAATTTTTGAAAGTATAATAACATTAAATAATTTACGAAAGAATTTTCGTTTTAATTTAATCAATTAGATAAGATTAGGGTAAAGTATGCAAATAATCCCGACTATAAGATATTATTTTATTAAATCTCCCGATTATTAAAAATTAAAAAAATGATATTACGACCATAGAATGTTGCTTTGTTAAGTCTCTCGACTATTAAAAGTTACAAAATGATCACTCGACTATTCATTATGTTTCAAACTCGTCTTTTTCTATTAAAAAATTGGTAGTTGTCTAAGCCGAACGTTAACTTGATGATTGGAATATGATAGTCATTTAAGATTATGGGATCAGATTTTATCATATCACAATCAGCAGGTTAACGTTCAACTTAGAGTATCGTCATTTTTAACGAAAATGATGATTTTGGAACATAACGAATAGTTCGGTGATCATTTTGTAACTTTTATTTATTTCCGTAATATGTTTTTTGTCCATTCTTATAACACATATTTTTCTTCAAGATTAAATTTGATGTTTACTCTCTAAACCTAAATGATGCTTATTCAGATTATCTATACATACTTTCAACTTTTGAGTAGAATATTGACATGCGCTTAGGGATGCAATGGGTCGGGTCGGGTCGGTTTTTGGGCCACCCGACCCGACCCGAGAAGAAAGGGTTCTCCACCCGTGACCCGACCCACCCGACAAAATTAATGTTTCACCCGACCCGACCCGAATATATGACTTAGAAACCCGACCCGACCCGACCCGAAATAATAAAAAAAAATTAATTCAATGAAAACAGTGACTTAATTGAAAAAAATTATATATGGAGGGATATTATTGTAATTATCCCTAAATATTAAGATAAATTATATATTTTTCGGGTCGGGTCGGGTCGGATTTTTTTACCCTAAACCCGACCCGACCCGACCCGAACAATGCATTTAAAAAAAACCCGACCCGAACCCGAAATTTTTTTAAAAAAATCCGACCCGACCCGATCCGGGTCGGAACCCGTCGGATTCGGGTTGAGTTGCCATCCCTACATGCGCTCGTAATCATTAAAGATGTGTCATGATTAAATTATGATAATTTCATTTTATTTATATTTATTATTTCTCCGAGTCGTTCAATTAAGTTTTTAACTCTTACGTTGTATAATTTTTTTTGTTAATAGATAACAAAAAAATTATCACAAAAAACCCAGACTTATACTGCCCTAAATAGGGATAGACCCAGGCAAGGGCAGATAGGCACGATCGCGCCCCTAAAATATAATTTTTTTTTATATTTTAGATATTTTCGTCCCTTTAAATTTTATAAGTTTGTCTCCCCTTTAAATTTTATAAGCTCAACGTCTCTAACATAAAATTATGCATCTGTCTCTGATCCTAAAATTCTTCCAACCACCTTTTATGATTGTTGATAACTTTATCGATTAATAAAAATATTAAAAATTCAATTTATGAAATAAATATATAATTGTAAAAATAATAGTAACATATTTTATTGTTTCTACATTAAAGTGTATATATGGTGATGTCTCAGGTACGATAGTCTTAATATACAATTAGAGAAAGACACAACCGGAAATATTAAAAAAATATTATCATTTTTGGTAGGACCTTCCCTGTGATGTATATTAAGATTACCGTACAACATAACTACCATATATGGGGATGTCTCGGGTTTACCGAAAATATTAAAAAAATATTAACATTTCCGGTAAGATCTTTCTTTAACCGTATATTAAGACTGTCGTACAGTAGAACTACTCGTATATATAATTTTTTTTCAAAACCTATTTATTATTTTAACCACCACCGTCATTCTTTATCCCATCGTGTAATTAAGATTCTCTGATCGTTAGGGATGGCAACGAGGCGGTTTCAGGCCAGGGATTGGTCCCTCCGTCCCCGTCCCCGTTTAAAAAACCCATACCCGACTGCGCTTAAAAAACCAAGGGGATTTAAACGGGGATCCCCATCGGGTAATCGGGAAAACCGCGGGGAAACATGTATACCTGTTTAGTATAAACGGTTATTTAAACGGGTAATTTTCACCGCGGGGATAATCGAGGTGAAAATTACCCGTTTAAATAACCGTTTACCTTAGATGGTTATTTTTCACCGCGGGATCCTCTTTACCGTTTAAATTTCACACGATGACATAAGTTATTTAAAAAATAATGTCATTATCGGATCTAAACTTACTTGAAACGCCAAACACCACCAAATGCATCCAAAATATAAAAACAAAACAATTCAAATAGACAAATATAATGACAACGACTAATAATATAATGTTTCAACTTTCATAAACGAAATCTTAATCTCCTTTATATATATTTTTAATTTAAATTAAATTTATTAATATTATATATATATATATATATATATATATATATATATATATATAATTATTTTAATATTTATCAGGCCGAGTATTGGGCCGAGTATTCGGGTAATCGGGGCGGGGATTACCAAACCATCCCTGTCCCCATTTAAAAAATTCAGTTTTTCCCGTCCCCATTTATCATCCCTGAACCCGACCCGTTTAATTCGGTTTCGGTTTTCCCCGACGGGTTCGGTTTTTTTTGCCATCCCTACTAATCGTGCGTAGGGATGGACATGAGTTGGGTTGGATCGGGTTTTTGATCCACCCAACCCGACCCGAAAACAAGAAGTACTCCACCCGAGACCCAACCCGACCCGAACCTGACCCGATATATAACTTAAAAACTCGACTCGGAATAATAAAAATTTATTTTTATTCAATAAAAACAATGACTTAATTGAAAAAATAATATATAGAGGGATATTATTGTAATTATTCTTAAATATATAAGGTAAAATTATATTTTTTTTGGGTCGGATATTTTTTCACCCTAAACCTAAATCTAACCCGATCCGAACATCACATTTAAAAAAACTCAACCCACCTGACACAACACGAACCAAATTTGTTTTAAAAACATCTAACCCGATCGGTCGGGTATCATGCCCATCTCTAATCTTGCGTGAACTATTTGGGTTTGTCATATTCCCAACGGGAATAAGGAAAGTGGGATGTTCCCACACACAGTAAGTGACAAGTGGACATGTGTGATCAAACGCTGGGACCGTCACTTATTAATGGCTGGGATTTTTAAATAAATATTTATTTTCTTCTTATTTCTATTCTATTTTGAGGACGAAAATTAAAGTGTTGATCTTATAATTAAATGATTGAAAAAAAAAATTCAATGTCTGAAAAAAGACACGTGTAAGTGCTATACAATGGGAAACATAAAAATCTCTTTTTATATTAATTTTGGGTAAATTACAATACACTTCACTCAATTAATTAGATTATAAATAAGTTAAGATATTTTAAAAAGTTACAAATAAGTCAATTGATTATAATAAACATATCACTCTATTATTAAAAGTAAAACATATATTAATTTTTCAGATATAATCAAATCACCCAATTCTAACTAAGAAATAATGTTAATTACACACTTAATGAAGTAATAACAAATTTAATTGCAATCAATTAGAAGTGAACAAAATTCAACTCGATGTTAAAAAAGCTCAACTCGAATCATAATATCATAAACTCGATTCGACTAAAAATTTCAAATTCAAATCAAGTTATAAAACAAAATTCAAATAACTCAAATTTTTAATAAAGTAATGGATTGATTTTTAAATTCGAGTAAGTCTCTCAACTATAGATGATATATGTACATCACATATGAATATATAAGGATACTTATCATATATGATTATAGAGAACCATTTAAATTGGAATAAAATAATATCATAATATTACAAATATTAATAATTAAATTTAAACAAAAACTCAAATAACTCAAAATTTGAGTTATAAAATAAGACTTTACTCAATCTAATACTCACCCCTACAATCAATAATAGTATGACCAATTTATAATTTTTTAAAATATAATAACTTATTTATAATCTTACTATTAATTAATTGACATGTGGTGTAGTTATCCTTAGTGTCATATCTTCTTTTTCTAATTGAGGCTTTGGATTTTGATATTCATCGATGATGACAAAAACGTTGCGCTTTGTTTTCAGGGAACGACTGCTGACTACACAAATTTCAGTAACCAATGGATTTTTATTTGTGTGAATTCCCGAAACTGCCCCTTTCACTATTTTTCTTTTTGAACGCCACTTGTTTTCACCATTAAATTACGAAGAAATGAAAGATTTAGGCTGCTTTTGGTTTACGGAATGTAATATTATCAGTGGGAATAAAATATTACCAGAGAATAAGATTACTGGGAATGTTGTATTTTATGTTGGTTGGTTTAGCAAGAATGTAAGATTACCGTGTTTGGTTAAAAGAATAAAATATTACTATAATGTATATTTGACCAAATTGTCCTTATTATATATTTATTTTTTAATAAGTTGAAAAATATTTATATATTTTCTTTAAAAATTTAAATTCATAAAATTTATATAATTTTTTTACAAAATTAAAAATATAAAAATGGGTAATGAAAGGGTAAAATTTTATTTTAACCCTTGAACTTCATATAAAATTTTTATTATAGATTTTTTTTGAAATCTAAAATAGTTTAAGGATAAATTTGTAATTTAACCTTCGTAGAATTTTTTTTATTCAATGACAGAATAAGAATATTTTTTAAAGAAAAAAAATTAAGGGTATTTTAGTCCAAAATGCTAGTAATCCAACAATACCTAAGGAAAGGGAGGTAATGACATTCCCGATAATATACCCCCAAAAATCCACTATTAGTAATGTAAGATTACCGGGAATGACATTCTCAACCAACCAAACAGGAGAATGTGAATTTCATTCCCATGAGAATCTCATATTCCTCCAACCAAACACACCCTTAGGGTTAGTTTACTACTATTTTTTTAATGTTGAGGGTTCAAGCAAAAAAAAAACAAGACTTAAATATAAAATAAGTGCTTAAGTTATAACGTTTCTCCCAAATATGTGTCTAAATTATTTTTTGAATAATTTTGGTACCTAACGTTATTAACGTTAACACTTAGATGTCTGGACCGTCAATAACGTTAATTTCTTCCGTTAAGTGACACGTGTCACAATATGATGATTTTAAAATTTATTTTCAAAAAAATAAAATATTACTATATTGATAAACAAAATTATAATTCCTCCTAAATTAAAAAACCCCAAAATCCTTAAAATCCTAATATTAATTTGACATTGTTGCCCTTTTCGACCACAACCATCATCGTCGAATTAGGTCATGCCATCTTCCTAATCATACATTGTCGTAGTTACCGCTTATTGGCTATCAGAATCGTGTGGAATTGTAATTTTCATCCTAATCATACATGGGTTGAAATGAATGTTTTCAAAATTTTGGGGTTATTTCATTTTTGTGTTTTTTTATTAAATATATAATTTTAATTTTAAATAAAAAAAATTAAATTATAAGATTGCGACATGTGTTACTTAACAAAGGAAAGTAACACCATTGACGGCTTGAGCACTTAAAATGGTAACATTAGACACCGAGATCATTCAAAAAGTAGTTTAAACACCTATTTGTAGGGGTGTGCAAAAATACCCGGCCCGTCGACCCGTCGGCCCCGCGAACCCAAACTTAAAAAAATCGGATAATTTTCTAAAAAATACTCGACCGGGTCGGGTACCCGACCCGACATTTCTCGGGTCACAAAATTGAGTTTTCCGGGTACCCGGTTAGTTTTTTATACATATATATAAAATATAATGGATTATTTATATTATAGATTATTAGATTTTGTATTTTGAACTTTTAAATTTTATGTTCGGATGTTGGAGTATGTAATTTGAAGTTTAGAATATTTAAATTTGTGTATATTTTTTTAAATTAATAATTTGAAAATGAAAAAAAACTGGATACCGGGTATCCGCAACATCCGGGTCGAGATACGGGCCGAGAAATTATCGACCCGGATGTCGCGTGTACCTGAAAATCCGGGTACCTGGATTTGCACACCCCTACCTATTCGTGAAAAACACTAAAGTTTAGACATTTATTTCATATTTAAGCCTAAAAATGTTAATGATCTAGTATGATAAGATACTAGATCTCTTAAATATAGTCAAAAGTTTAGATTCGTGACATTTATGAATGAAATAAATTAGATTAGAAGAGTCATATTACCTATGCAGTATCTAATATGAATTAACTCATTCATAAATCATTTATAAATGGTTATACTAAAAAAATTCCAACGATAGGCCCATATCCGTCTTTTCATTAACCATATAATAATTAATTCAGCATTGTCCTAATAAATATATTATCAAACTTTCCACAAAATTACAATTATAAGGGTAAATCCGTCTTTTCCTATTAAAAACTTCATTTTCCAAATTTCCCCAATTATTCCTCCCTCCCTCTGTATATGAAACTACCCTTACCCAAAACTCTCGCTTCTTTAGAATTTCGGATACAAAGCTCTTAAGCATTCGAAACGCACGCCAATGGGAGCAACCAAGAGCATTTCCACCGCCATGGAAGCTAACCAAGCTAAACAAACCGTCGTCAACGGCAATTCATCTGGCGGCGATTCAATCCCCCACTCTAACGTCTCCGTTGATACCGCTCTTTCCTTTCCCCTCATGGCCACTCGCGTCATGTACGTACTTCCCCTGTTTCTTGTTTTCCCCCAAACTTACTCATTTCGAGTTCTTAGCTTGTTTTAGGGTTTAATTGTCATTTGAGAACTTCGGATCTTCTATAGTTGATTCGTTCTGTTTAAGCTTAAGTATCACTAGCTTAAACGCCTCAGAAATTCGAATTTATTCTGGTTTTGTGACGTTTTGCTCTGTTTGTACATCTTTTTCAGCGCGTTGTTCAAGGATATGTTTCCGAAATGGGCTGAGTTGAACGAGTCCTGCTTCTCCGTCGAAACTGTATCAGGCGGCATCACAAATCTATGTGAGCATTTTGCTTTTTGATGTTTGTTAGTATATTGTTTTTATGGAATCTTTTGCTCTATGTAGAGTAGCGAGTTAAGTTTATTAGTAGTATTTATATTTATCTGATCGGATTTTCATACTCAATTTACTGTTGTCGCGTTGTAAAATTGGAAAACCAAAAAAAATAAAAAAGAAAGGTCTGTATTCTCTGGCTGCAAAACCAGCGTTTGGTTGCCTTTTGTGTTTATTTTATTCATTTATATTTTCTGCTTCTGTTTGCTGCTTTTGGTTGATTTTGTGGCAGGTTATTCGCTAACCAATAACAATTTAATGCAGTGCTGAAGGTTTCTGTGAAGGAAGAAAATGAAGAAAATGTCTCTGTAACAGTTAGATTATGGACCTAATACAGATTATGTCATCAATCGGGAACGTGAGTTGCAGGTATTTTCCGATGCTTTTCGCTACTGTTTACAGTAGAAAACTTGCCTATGGGAGAATCGCAATTTTAATTGATGGATTTTGGTTTTTATGATATGAAGCGCTAAAACATTGCTTATAAATTAGCTCAAACCTTGTCAGTGTTATGCCTCCTGGTTCTGAATCTTCGGTGGAGTGTTTTGGTGGACTAAGCTTTAGTAACCTATTCTAGCCAATTTGTGATTTCTTTTGAAAAGTCTTGCTTACATGTATGTATTAGGGTCGGCCAAGGATATGCTAACAACTTCAAGTTCAAAGGGAATTGAAAAGATGGTTTTGTATGTCTTTTGGTGTTTTTCAAACTAAATTATTGCTAGTTATGATGGTTTATCCAGCATTATTTTTTATTCCATTAATACCTTTTTGTTTGTTGGCCTTCTCATTTCATTCTAAAATTGTATCTTTATATTGTGTTTAGGCAATCAAATACCTCTCGGCTGCAGGATTGGTGCCAAGCTGCTTGGTGTATTTGGAAATGGGATGGTACAATCTTTTATACATGCACGTACCTTAACTCCATCAGGTAAGCATGAGTGATCTACTCTGAGAGTTGGCCTTGCAGATGATGTTGTGTTCTTTACACATCAGTTATTTGGGAGGGTTTATGCCTGTGAGCATCTTAGTCTCATGTTCTATGCTGACAACATCAGTAATAAAGTTCTCTGCCTCTTGAACCTTTTATGGTCCAATTATTTCATGACCATCATCAATATTTGGCCTAGATGCTATAATTAATTAGTCGACAAGGCATTGGCTTCTGTGGCAACTAATTTCTACCATTAATAGTTAATACCGACAATTGTTCTTGTAATTAAACTGCAAGTTATTGTTGGACCTGCTAGCTTTGTACTAATATGCTTTTTCCCTGTTTTTCCCTTTGCCAGACATGAGAAAGCCAAAGCTGGCTTCTGAAATCGCTAAGCAACTTCGAAGGTTTCATCAAGTGGAAATTCCAGGTTCTAAAGAACCTCAACTATGGGTTGACCTCTTTAAGTTCTTTGAGAAAGGTTTGAGAACCAACTTCTTTTACGTGTTCTTTACATAAAAGAATGAGATGGGATGTCTTCGGTTGCAGTGGCTTCAATATTTTATCTTCTTTGTTTTGTTTATCTTCAACTTTTGGCTTTTCGGAGAGTATTGCATGTCTGGACTTTGGACTCATTACGTCTGCTTTTAACAATTGTCATTAGCAACTTCCGGGGTGGGAACATTGAGTTTTATTCTTAAGATTATTACCTAGCAGTATTAGATGTATATCTTACACCCGAGGCTTTCTTTTGCAGCATCTTCTCTCCAGTTTGAAGATACTGATAAACAGAAGATATATGAGACAATTTCGTTTCAGGAAGTGCACAAGGAAGCTACACAGCTGAAGGTAAGATCTCTTTTTATGTTATAGTTTATTCATCTGGTGCTGATGAAGGGAAGATGCTATGTATTTCTGATTATATGTTTTGATTCAACATGAAGAAGTTTATCCCTTGTTTATGAGAGTGTCTCTTAATGACGGACCAGGAATTGACAGGTCTTCTCCATTCTCCAGTGGTGTTTGCTCACAATGATTTACTCTCTGGAAATTTGATGCATAATGATGAACAAGGTATGTTTGAACTTGCAATTTTGAGTTTGTTCACTCTGCTAACCTGCCACCTTTCTTCTCATTCCATTGACACTCAAAGAACACCCATACATGCTATTCATGTGTAGGTTGTAATGTTGTATCTATTTACAGTAGACACATCTTGCATTCTACATGTGCTGGTCTCTCTCCCCTCTATCTCATAACACACCCAAACAGATGTTTGTGACACATCATGTGCACACCTTTGCACTCATATTTCAAGACAAGTCCAGTGTCCTTATCCCTAGCAAATTTCCATATGTTGATATTGGGTTTGGTTTTTGCTCTTTGTACAATCAATAGATAAGCATATACTGGTAGTGACAAGTGAAGCAACACTGCTGGTTAGGCATAATATTAAGTTGGTAGATCTGGCAATGTTAAGTTGTAAACGGGAAGGGTGGTTGGCATAGGCATAGATGTCAATATGGGTTCAGGGCAGTGTCTTTATCCAAAGGAATTTTTGGTTCCTGATATTGGGTTTGATATTCAAATTTATGTAATGGAACTGAACCAACACTGTTGCTTAGACATACGAAGAATAAGAATATCTCTAAACTATTGCATAGTATAGTTCTTAAAAACAAAATTCTATTGCATGTTGATTTAAGAATATTCCAATCTCAATATGAGATTTAGTAGGCATAGGCTGCTAGCAATGTGGTAAATCCTGCAAAAGTGTATTATGTTTTGCTAGATTTTTCGTAAAGATAAGGCATATGGATCATAAGGCATTTTCGAATCTTATTACTTGAAACTGCATCAGTTGGGTACTAGTCAGTATCCAAGAAATATCGTCAATATTATCATCTGATATGAATACAACCTCATAACAAGTTCACAGTAGAGTGTGGAATGACACTCATTCAAGGATGTACTATTTGACGATACGTTTTTCACCATGCTAGACTAGGGTTGTAAATGAGACGAGACAGATCGCGAGCTACTCGAGATCGACTCGGTCAAGGCTCGATAAATACTCAGAACGAATGGAATCGACTCGAGCTCGAGCTCGACTCGAATTTTTAACGAGCCGAAATGAACTACTTGATACTCGACTCGAAAAGCTCGTGAGCAGCTCGAAAATATAATATATTATTATATTAAGATTTATTTTTTTAAAAAATAAATTATTAATAATATTAACGTTTATGTGTTGATTTTAAAAAAAACACAGTAAGACTTTCATGTATTTAAGGTTCAGTTTCGAGTTTGAGTTTAAGGCTTCAATCTAGTTAAGTTTAAGATTTTTTTTTCATTTCGAGCATTTTCGAACTACTCACGAGCTTCAATTTAGGATTTCGAGTTCGAGTCGAGCTTAAAAATTTTAAGCTCGCGATTTTTCGAGTCGAGTCAAGCTCTATTTCAGAGTTTTCGAGCCGAGTCGAGCTCGAGTATTGTCGAGTCGAGCTCAGCAATACTCGAGCTCGACTCGGCTCGTTTACACCCCTGTGCTAAACTAATGGGAACAGGATGTCTCATGAAACCCATAACCGAAAGACAGAAGAATGCGATATTGTGTCGGTGCCTAACGGATGGAATTTAAGAATATATATATATATATATATATATATATATATATATTTTCCCGTTTACCTATAAATTGTTCCTGTTTTTTGTGTGCTGACTTAACTCTTGATTTTGTTAATGTCCAGAAAAGCTCTACTTCATAGACTTTGAGTATGGGTCTTACAATTACAGAGGCTTCGACATTGGGAATCACTTCAATGAATATGCAGGCTATGACTGTGATTATAGCTTGTAAGCTTCATCTATATCCTTTGCGTTGCGATTCTCTGTGCTTTCTCGTGCAACGACGATGAGTTCTTGAATGGATTGGCACCTACCTACTGATTATTCAACATGGTGTCGATGCAGGTATCCTAGTAAAGACGAACAATATCATTTTTTCAGGCATTACTTACAACCTGAAAAACCATACGAGGTATGTATATCTGATTGGTGCATTTTGGTTTGACAAAATTGCCCCATAAATCGAATATTGCCGTAAATCGATCTTGTTTACATATTCGCCTTTAAACAGGCTTTTGGACTAGGGGATATATTTAGATTTTAAATTTGTACTGTATGCTTTGTTTCTAGTTTGAAAAAATTTACAGTAAAGCTCCTTTATCAACCACAGGTATCAGAAAAAGATCTTGAAGCTCTCTATGTGGAGGCAAATACATTCATGTTAGCTTCACATTTACAATGGGCGTTATGGGCCTTAATCCAGGTATCTTCATTCCCCAACTATGCTTTTTCATGCCCCGGAAACCATCGCATCCATCCGAGTCATTTTCTTTCCTGCTTATCGTAGGCAAGGATGTCTCCGATCGATTTTGACTATATCGGGTATTTCTTGTCGCGGTACAACGAATACAGGAAGCAGAAGGAGACGATCGTCGCCCTTGCAAAATCTCACTTGTCAAGATCTGGAAAAGCGTAAGATTGTTAGTGTTTCATGAATAGCCGATTTCTAATTTTCTATATGGCTTAGCTCTGTATGTCTAGCATTTCGATTCCTTCCGTGTTAGTATTCTTGTAAAACATTTGAAAGAATAAATTGATTTCGGGTGAATGTCGTAAGATATATCCTTTTGTCTTCAATGATCTTGCCGGATGTCACTGTTGTTAACAGGATCGGATCAAGGTGTATGTTAGCCGGTAGTCGCCTCTATGTAACAGATGGTTAAACCGGCATGTAGTAATTTGATGAGGCGGGTAGAATTGAACAAGCAGTTTCAATTTTCTATATTAACAACTGTGTATCTAACAATCTAGCAAAAACAGAAATCATCATTAATACCAATTCATACCTAATGTATATCGAATCCGACGCTGAATGTTTTCAGTCACGAGAAAAGTAGTCCCGGCCAAGCTGTTGGCGCCTCAACCCTCATCATGTTCAATGGGTACCAAAAGGCTTGAACTACGGAGGAAGCCCTCTGCCGGAATAATTTACGGTTACTATGCTTGGAGAACCTGGCAGTGAACAATGTGGCTTTTCAGCCGGTTCCAGCCGGCAAGGCTAGACCAAAGATTTGTAACCAGGGTTTTGAATTGACCTTTCCCTGCTATAGTTTCCCATAAATGTTCAGCACCAGATCCTCTCAGATCGTTGGATTTTGAAATGTCGACCAGAGATATACTCATATTATTTCGAACGATGCAAAGTTTTCCATTAAGCGGAACAAGAGCTGCCGCCTCCAAAGCCCGAGAGCTGCCCAAGTGTATCCTACTGTCAATATGCTTACTCCAGGAATCGCTCATTTCATCATACACCCTCAGCTTGCAACCATCCTTGCAGTCCAAAGTGTAGAGGTTCCCGTTTAAGGAAGCACGCGGGTTCCACCAGCCTGCAACCATTCCATTAAAGAAAGGATACCAGCTGTCCGTTTCGGGACGGTAGACCTCACTCATCACTTGTCGGTGAGGCCCAAGTCCCTTCAAGAACCACTTCTCCTCGTATACAACCCCAATGAAAGGCACCATGGCTGTGCTCATATCTGAAATAAAAGACCATCTATTCTTGGCGGGATCATAAACTTCAGCCGATCTCAATGACCGATGCACCCCCTCGTTCTCTCCACCAGCAACATACAAGCGATTCTTTATAACACATGAACCGAAAAAATGTCTTCGACGGAGCATATCTGGGGCACGGTGCCATTTCTTTGTCCTGACACTGTAAAATATGACTCGTCGCATTGATCCCTTTAATGGATCTTTGCCACCAAACAAATAAAGGTGACAACCACCAAGGACGGCACATCCAAACCCAAGGGCTTCAGAATATTCCTTCGGGACTGGAGGGAGTGGCTGCCAGAGCTGGTATATGGGATCGAAGGCATGCCAAGAAATTTTTCCGTCTCGATCTCTCTTAATGATGTAAATCCATTCTTCTGTAATCCCAAGGCTCTTACGGAGTGAATAAAAGAAGTTACCTGATACAAGTCTATACCATCTTTTGCAGACCAAACGTAGCTTCCGATGCTCTACACGGGGAACCCTTATTAGGCAAGCGATAGCAAGATCATCGGGGAGTCCCGGGAGCAGAGGGGATTGGTAGCTGCTCATATCACCACGTGTTGCTTTGCTTCTTGTCGGATGGATGGATGGTTTTATACTGGGCTGGAGACACATCTTTGTACCAGGTACATATCATTTTGCTCCAGCAACAGTTTTGAGTCCAGCATCTAATCGGCATAAACAGGTCGTTGTATCAACCTGCCAAGAACATTTACAATTGATGAAGGATTATTATCATCCCTAAAACGAAACTTGTAAGATGCACTAGGCTGGTGTCCGTATCAACAAAACATGGGTACAAAACCACCAAGGTGCCAGTGATGTAATTCATTTCCAATGATAGAGAACGGGTCTAGCATGTAAAATCTGGCTAATAATGTTTGCATCTTTTATGTTAAACCTGAGCAGATATCGAACTTTGTTTTTTACCAGTACGATGAATCTGCATAAGACAACATCGAACCGTTTGGAACAAGGCTAAAACCGAGATTAAAACCAAAGACAATTGCACCAACATAAGATGTTGGTGGAAGTATCATGTCAAAGATGAGACAATTAACCACACACACAAGCTTCAACCCGTAAAAGAGAACCAGAAATCGATGGAATGCTCCGAACCACAATATACCAGTAGAAGAAAATGGATTTTCAACATCAAGGACACTAATGCACTTTCTAAACTAAAAGGAACCGATCATACATATAGCAACTCGGTCTATATCGCAATCATTTGAACCCGGAAAACCTCCTCTAGTAGGTCAACTCTTCGGCTTCGACATTCTAAGCCCTTAAAGGATTCAGAAAACCAACTTTAGGACATATCCATGAAGGATGTAAGTTCAAGGAAACATGTTTCTGAGTACATTTCTAATGTTATTACATTAATAATTTCAATAACATAACAATTCAGTCTAGAGCAGTTCAATTAATATGATTAAACCACTAAATGAAACCCCTTTTAACAGATAATATGATTGAACAAAAAGGAAGAACTTACCAATGGAGGATGAACCATTCTCTCCATGCTTTTAGCTAAACACCAAACCCAGAACACAATCTACTAGGAAGATTCAAGCCCCTATCTCACAATCATCACCATGAATTTTCCATTTTCTTTAGAAGCGCAATCTATGTGATTAGTGTTGAACCAAAAAAAAAATGAAATTGAAAAAGTACCTAAAACTTAAGGATCACACACCACAAAAATCTCAAACCCAAAACTTTGTTTTACCAGATAATCTGCAAACCCCATGTGTAAAATCAAAAACCCACATTCAAAACCCCCATGGTCTCAAAAGGGAGAAAACAGAAACCCCAAAATCTCATCTTTTTCTCGCATGAAGAACTAAAAACTTCCAATGAGAGACAGAAAAGAGAGCACTGAAACAAGAGATAGAGTGCCAATAAATTGTTTGGGTGGAGTTGAGGGCCCATCTATCTACCTTCAATGGCACAGCCTACAAGAATTTATTCAACGAAGGAAAAGAGAAAGGGCAAAAGAAGGAAAGAAAAGCAAAGCTAAAAAACATCAAGAGGAGAGAAATATGAGCCCTTCCATGATTACTCTTTTGGTGATTGGAAGAGAAAGAAATTGTGAACAGCCAATCACAAATAGTGGAAATAGCTGTTTGACTGTCATTCAAGTATGAACAGGTGGACAAAGATTTTTGTCAAATTTTATTAGGTAAACTACGCATTTAATATCTAAACTATCATTTTTTGTCTATTTTAGTACCTAATTTTTTTTAAATCATGCCTAATGTTTAGTTTTCATTTTATTTTAGTATCCGGCCTTTAAAACATTAACGTGTTTAGTACCTACAGTTTTGGTCCGTTTTAGTATATAAACTTTTAATCTTTTCAAAACTTAATGTTAAATTTCAAACGGATACTATAATGAAACAAAAACTAAATTTTTAACGGTGGTACTAAAATAAAATAAAACTAAATTTTAAGGATGATTTTGAAAAAATAAAAGTTTTGATACTAAAATTGATAATTTAATTACTAAACACATAATTTTTCATTTTTTTAACTTTTAGTTTTTTCTTCAGAGAACTGGAAAACACTCAAAACCAGAATCAATGAACTGTGGGTCTCCACAACTCCAACAATTGGGGTTTCTTTTCTTCCATTTTTATTTGGTTTAAATGTATGTATGGTCCCTGTACTATTCCAAAATTTAAAATTTAGTTTATATACTTTTTTTTTGTAAAATCAAGTTTTTATATTATTTAGCGTAATAAAAAAATTATCCAACGTTTACACAAACAATCACTCTGCCCCTATCCTTTTTCAAAGCATTTTAGTCTCAACGTTTTTACAACAAAATGTCCTCTAAGTGGAAGAAAATTGTTAGTTTACTAATAGTTAATGCTTCCTATTAACGTGGCAGATTCACGTGTAATGTCATGTCATCAAAAATATTTTTAAATATATTTTTATAAGTGTATATGTATTTAATTATGATTATAGTTTACTCTAAAAATAAATTTTACCAAAATGACATGGACTTACCATGTCCGTATGAAACATTGATAGTTAGTTAACTAACAATTTTTACCTAATCAGAAGAAAATATTTTTGGGGAAGGTTCTCGTGAAATTCATCTAAATAAGGGGTTTAAAACCTTTGAAACCAACTATGGTCAAACTACTCTTTTTATCCTTCTCCTTTTTACCTCTACTTAAAACCATCACTTATCCTTAATTCTTGGGTCTTACTTGAGCTCAATACCTATATAACTCGATCCCACTATCTTGGAAAGTTTAATTGGATTGACTTAAAGATTTCGGGTTAACCCAAACTATTAACACGGGTTGACCCAAACTACTAACACGGGTTTCAGGGTATTATAATTATACAAAAAACTATGGGTTTAATTCGATGGGTTTTCAAAAATTAATCTTTTCAGTATTCAGTAGATTTAGAGTTAAAATTTCGATAGGGTAGTTATGTTGTACGAAACCTTAATTTAAGGCTAAGGAACGATAATAAATGAGCACGATAAAAAATGTTATAAAAAACCATAACATTTTTAATTGGGTTTAACATAAAATTTTAACTTTTTAACATTTTTTATTGAACATAAAATATTATTCTGAAGGTAATATTTTCGGTTGTTAACTGAAAATATTATAAAGAATGTTTTTAACCGAAAAATATTAAGAAAAAAATAACATTTTAGGTTGCGTCCAACCTAAAATATTATTATTTTTTTAATATATTCGATCGTGTATTTCCTTGTCTTTAAATTAGATTGTCTTTTCTTAGACTTTCTCACTCTCGATAACTAAGATCAACCAATTTGGGGGACAAGACATGGTTGAACCTCTTTCTTTGTAATAAAGTCTTAGGCTCTTAGCTGTGGGGTTCCACTTTTCTTTTGGACATTTCTCGTGCAAAATTCATGCATTGGATTGGGTTCTCAACATTGGATATAGATCCACATGAACATTAGAACAATCATCACAACAATTTCGACCAAAACATTATAACGATACTTAAAATCTAAACAAATTGATATTTGATGAGGTTTCGAGTTTAAATTACTTTTAAGAGATCGTGTCAAGTGGTCTCAATAGTTATTATTCTTTTGGTATTGAAATTTTATTCCTCGTACTCTATCAAGAGTCATATAAAGTTTGAGTGATATATGTTACGTTATGATAACTTGTATGATATAGGTCGTGGGACTGATCTCTTATCTCTTAGTGCACAAATGTCTATGTTTGTGCACAAGTCCTCCCTTCGAGGCACTCCAACTCTAAATTGTATACCACTCTCGACAAAATACATGAGGTAAAACTCTGACGTATGAACCAACAACCAGTTGGTTAAGTGGGATGAGACACTAAGTCCTTTAAGTAAGGTAAGGGGTTCAAATCCTGACGATTGCAAATGGAGCAAACTGGGTTGGGAGGGTCGCTCTCGCCTCTACAGTACCCGATCTAGATTAGTTGGTCAATAGATTGGATATCAGTGATTAATTCAAAAAAAAATCTCTGACGTATGAATCGATTTATTCGAAGTAAGATGAAACGAGAGAGAAAAGCCCATGCTAGATGTATACAAAAAATCCAGCTGCACTTGCCTTCTAGGGTTTGAGTTTTCTCTTTCTTTAAGCTAGAGAGAGTGATTTTGAATTATAAATTTTCGTTAGGGTTAAAAATATAATTTTACCATTATATTAACCGGTAACCTTATAATTTTTTGGAAGGACTAATTATGTATGATTATAATGGGCTAATTATACATCTTAATTAGGTTGTTGATTCACATTTTATATTACTTCAAAATTTTCATTCATTCGACACATCATAGATTATATGATATGGGATATCTTAAAAAATATAGGTAAATTTCAAATTTGACAACTGAACTTTCGTATGATTTCTATTTTACTCACCGTACTTTCAAAATTTTCGATTTACTCACTCAACTTTATAGATCAAATTTTTTGATCACCATGCTGTTAAACTTCTCACATCGTTTGGATGTGGCTTAAAGAAATTGTTTTTATTCGTTAAAAGACACAAGGGCTATGACAGGTCAGAAAAAAGTAAAGGATTTTTATTTTCCACGACCACCTTATTTGTCTTCATTCTCCATCACTCATTTTCTCCATCACCCCGTAATATTTATGTTTAATAAAATAAAGATTACCAACCTCCAGTTGGTTTAGTGAGATGAGACATTATGTCTCTTAAGTAAGGTTAGGGTCGAATCCTGACATTTGTGAATGGAGCAAACTGGGTTGGGAGGGTCACCCTCGCCTCTGTAGTACCCGATCTAGATTAGTCGATCAATAGATCGGATACCAGTCATATGGTTGCAAGAGAAAGAAGATGTGTTTTAAAGGATTTTTAGGAGAGAAAAGGGATTTTTTTAGGTGTACACTTAGAAAAGGAATGGTTTCTAGTAGAGATGGGTCTTGAGAGAGATGGTGAAGAGGACAATGAAGAAACATCAAATATGACATCTAAATCGTTTGAATAAAAAAAATTACGGTTTAATACACTTTTTAGTGTCTAAATTATACTTCAAAATAAATTTGGTGTTTGAAAAATTTCTCGTTAAAAATAAGCGTCTATTGTTTTCAACATTATACTTTTAGGTGTTTGGACCGTAATGACCGTAATTTGATTGTTATTTGTCACGTGTCCAGTGTCGGATCCAGAAATATTTTTCAAGATGGACACATATGCGAACAGCATAATTTTTTTAACGGGATGAGTACAAATAAAATCTCAGTGTGGGCACCGTAAGTAAAAGAAGTAACTAATCGAAGAAAACTCAGATTTTAGGGTGGGCATAAAAATTTTCAAGGTGGACATCATCAGTAAAATAAGTAATTAATCGAAGAAAATTCGGATTACAGGGTGGGCATGTGCCCACCTTGAGCAAGCTATGACTCTACCACTACATGTGTCACACATATAAATTTTTAAAAATTATTTTATTACAAAAAACTTAACATTATAATTATAAAAAAAACTCCCAAATTTTACATCTTTTGTCTCCAATCGGCCACCTTGGTTCGTGACCGTCATTGTTGACAATATCAGAACCGTTTCGCCGCAACGACCAAAACTCAAACCCACACCTATTGTTAAATTGCGTCGATCGTAAAAAATGTTGTTAAGGGTCGTCAGATTTTTAGGTTTTCGTTGTTTTGTTCGACAATTTCAACGGCTATAACTATCTATACGTTGCACGACCGCCATCATTGAGTTTCTCGTCCTGCTCCGAACAAAACTCGACCAATGATAACCCTTCGCCGTCAGAGGTAGAGAGATGGGAGGGAGAAGGACGACGCGGGGAGGGGATTTGTTTTTAAAATTTTATTTTTTTTTTGAAAAAAATATTTTATTATTAAAAAATTAAATAATATAAAAATATAATGATATACACCTAAAAGTGTAACAGAAAAAATGTTAAACATATTTTTAGCAACAAAAAAAAATAAGACACCAAATTGTATTTTGAGATAACTAAAACACCTAAAAGTGTATTAAGCCTAAAATTATATTAGAATAACAATTTTATAGAAGAAAAAAAATAGAATTATATAGAACCAAAATAGGTACGCTTTAGTTTGCTTAAATAGCATAAGAAAGACATAATGTCTGATTCAAGAAAAAGAGGGTAAACTACCTATTCAGTCATTCAACTATTATTATTTTCTATTTTTTTTACCGAATTATTAAAAATTTCATTTTAGTCAATAACATCACAATTTATTTTATTTTGGTCACTTATCAACGATATGGTAAAGATAACGAAATGCCTAATGCCTTAATTGTTTTTGTCTCACTCACGCATGTGTGTATATCTGGAAATGAAACAAGAACTGGTTGTAAAAAAACTGTACAAGAGAGCTAAAATTCTCGAGACTGTAATATGAACACAACACTATTTCCATTATATTCTCTTCGTTTCGGAGAAAGCAAACAAGACCGAAAAGCAACAGAGATGTTGTATGTGGTTCGAGTTTCATCCGAAAGAACAATCATGTCTATCGCTAAATGATACCGCACAATATCATCAGATGAAATCGAAAGTTAACAGTAAAAGAGACTTTCCCTCTGTATTTGATCATAGAACTCCAAATCCAAACAAGGGGAATCAAGCGTTACCGAGGCATGGTATAGGAGATGAGATTATAGTTCATGACTATCAGGCCGTATCGATCATTCATCAGCACCAACGGGGAGAAACCGTCACGATAAGCTAAGGCAGAATCCTAAAAGAAAACCCACTCCAGCCAATAGCTGATACTGCCAACCATCTGTTGTTTAGATTCTATCTTCATGTAAGTCGGTACTGTGTCTTTATAGCAGAATGCCTAGTCTATACGGAAGGAATCATTTTGCGGCCTTAACGTCTCGATCATGATATGAGGGTATAGAACAAGGCCGGCCATAAAAAGTGTGAACTACAGGAAGAAAAATAAAAAGAACATTAAACAGTTTCCAAAGGTCATATATCTGTAAAGTGAAAACAACAAAATAAACACCATGAAATGTACCATAAGAGGAAGGGTCATAAACCCCAAATAGGCCACAGAGCAAAGCAGAGCCTGTATTAAAAGAAAGTTAGAAAAGACGAATGTATCCGTAGATGCCACAATGAATCTATGACGAAATAACACAATCGTTTTCCTTACAAGAAGAAGGAGACAAGTCCGAGCAAGGTAAGAAATGGCAAAGCAAAAGTGCTTAACAATTCCCACTTTTCGTCAAACCTTCTTACACTCCAGGATAACATGCTTGTACAAAAGAAGAGGGCAACACTCAATCCGATCCCAATTAAGCCGAGGTATAAAGGTATTCTGCATAGGAATTAAATGTGAGATGAATGGCTTCATATAAAGTGGAATCACATCCATGAATATATATACAGCACCTTTATGTAGAACAACTACAAACTGCAAATGAAGCAAATGTTGCAACTCATAACTAGAAGCAGTATTAAGGCTATTAAAAAGTTAAACTAACCATTTGATAAATGAATAACGAAAATCTTGTTATCACAAATTTACAGAAAAAAATAGAAGACACTCGAAACAGTTAGAATCGGTTTGCAGCCAGAGGAGAAAACTGGATAAATCAAGAGCATGGAACATGGAACAAGCTTGGGGTGAAGCCACAATGTCATTGCACAAATTTTCTAGAAATTTTCCATTGGCAATAATCACAGAAGAAATCATAAGAAAAAGCAAATTGCATTCTTGCAAAAGTTGATATTTTTAGATCCCGGTTCCTAACAGAAGTCCTTCAACGCCATTACAAGGAAATGATCAATACCAAGTTAGCACTTCTGATAGTTGATAGTACAGCTGAATGAGGCTTGAGCCATAACTTTTACAAGGCTATTGACACCCCCAGGACAATTGCATTTTAAATGCAAAGGTCATAGGTAGACTGTTAGTTACATTATAGGATGAACTTCACCTTTTAAGCAATGTGTTCAACATGTCGATAATCTGAAAAACATGATGTAAACATATATTTGGTCATCTGATCTCAAAAGTTAAAAAGATTTTTATATCATGATCTATGTTCTGATTCTTTTTTTTTTTTTGATAAGAATTTCAGGCCTCGTTAAAAACCCCCTTCTTGATTGTTGGAGCTAGTAGTGTAGCTCCTTAATCAACAGAAGGAGGAAAGAGTGCCTAAGGATTTTATTGCACATAAGAGATTACAAAAGATACAACTTTCAACACCTATAACAGAATGAACAAAAAAACCTAAAACCACCCATAAATAGCACCACTAGACCAGCCAATTCCTCATTAGGTAAGACAACAACCTCTAAATTGGCTGTCCTATTAACCAAATCTAACAACACCTAATGCAAAACAAACCAACATTACAACCAAAAACTTGAGAAAAAAAAACGCCTCTGAAAACATATGCCAAACAATTAAGTATCAATTGGAGGATCAAGTTCTAATGAGATATCGCAATCTTCGGGGACCCAAGAGTTAGGTTTGAAGGATGGATCAACTTCATGCACCATAATCTTGAATAAATTATCACCGACCTTCAATTCCAACAACTCATCAATTCTCACTTGATCTTTGTGAGTATTTGGATTTTAGCCCGATCAAAAGATGATGGAAACTCGCAACTTTTGTCGATTGATAATAATTTGCCCCACTTTGTTGCAATGCTTTTGAAAGTATCCCAATTCCAAGCGTGAAAAGGAATACCTTCGCAAACTAACCACACGCGACGACAATTCACCACTAGGCTCTCGGACCAAGTTTCCACTTTGGAAAACCATTCTGTAAGAGTCTCTAGATAGTCATCCTTCACGATTCTCACGAATCAGAGTCTTCAAAAACCATTAGAACTACATTTGCAGCAGCCCTCATAAGCGTGAAGCCAGCAAGTCCTTTGGCTTGAATTTGGTTAGCAAGATTACCAATTTTAATGAAGTTCTTGCACCACCCCACAAGACAGTTACTCAGCACATGTAGCTTATCCTCGTCCACAAAGCCCTCAACTTCAGAGAATTTAATCCCCGAAATATCTTCCAGCCCAGACTTACGGCAAACAACAGTCGATGACTTTCTCCAGTAAGATTGTCGGGGTCTGTACTTAGCCAAAGAGACTCTAACTTTTCTTCCATAAATATGATTACCATTCATCTTTGAAATCGTTATCTTGGCTTCTTTAATTGTTGCAAAGCGAATAAACCCAAAACGAACCCCTTGCGAGTTTTTTTTTTGGAATGAAGGCATCAATAACTTTCCCGTAAGTGCAAAAAATAGACCGAAGTCTCTTCCAATGTATCGTCTCTGGAAGATTTTCGATAAAATCGTGTAACAACCATTTTTGAACCCATTCCCGAAACTTGGTTGACCTTCTTTCGACCAATTATGAAAACCACTTCTACTCCTTCTCGCTACTTCGAGAAAATCTTCATTAGAGAAACCTTTCATAGTGCTCTCCTTGGTTCCATCTTGATCAATATCGGTGTTAGGAAGAGTTGGTACTGCCTGAACTATTGAAAACTTCCCGACCCTATGATTTCCTCCTTGAGAAGAAGACCGACCAATGTCATCTTTTTAACAGGTGGCTGACAATCCAATGTTGCTTTATCAGAGCACTGCTTCAGAGGATTGGGTGAATGTGGACTGTCACCTGACCTCTCTATTACGTTCCCAAACTTTGCTGATTTTGGGACATAGAATCTTTTCTGAAAGTAGTACCGTCGGGCTCAACTGTCCAACCAGCTTCACGAGCCAAGGCAGCTAAAACATCATTCATAGCAGCATACTGGGGAATAGGGAAATTACCGAACTGCCTCAAACCAGCCAGCAAACGTCTGGTGAAAACTCGTCTGTATCGTTTCCGAATCTTTGCGTTCTCCTTTTCATTTCCTTTGAACGTTTTTCCTTACCAGAAAAAGATGAAGTGTTTGCAGCGACGAGTCCAGCGGTTTTGAACTGCCTACCTCGTGATATTGTATCCTCCAGCATTTTAAGTTCCTGTTCTCGCTTCTTCAAATCAGCCACAAGAGATTTGAGTTCCTTCACTCTCGCTTCTAAATCCTTGGCTTCAAGAGGGAGAGATGAAATCCTAGTCGTTGAAGGAGGAGCAGAACAATGACCTGCAGAGGATGCATCCACCGCATCTGATGCAGCAGACCTTGGAGCATCCACCACGTCTGTTGCAGCAGACCTTCGATGTCGCCTGGGTTGGGACGGTGGTTGAGGTGCCATGGATAGATCGAAACTTACAGAGCAAAAAGCAACGATTCTTTACGCAAGGAAACGCGGGTTCTGGTCACGGAGAGAAGACGAGTTCGAAGGTGAGACAGTGTCGAACGTTGACGGCGGGATGCGACGGTAGATAACAGAGGAAGCTGTGAAGATTTGCGTCAAATGGCAGTGATTTTCGCAAATCTAAGACCAGATCCGAAAACACCGTTAGCCGACGAACCTCCCAGGAAAAAACGCGTCAAAAGTAGGTCAGAGGAAGGCGGCGGACAGCTGACGGAGGCGGCGGGTGGCGGACGACGATGGAGGACAATGGGTGTTTGACGGAGGAGAGAAAAGATTCAAAACGGGCTCGTGAAAATTCAAAATTTGAAATCACCTGGGTTAGAGAGAAGCTGGAGCTTCTCTCACTAACACGTGCATAAAATAAAATTTGAAATCTATGTTCTGATTCTGGTCATAGAAGATTGTAAAAATGATACGAGTAGCATAGCTTGCAAGGTGATGCTAGTAAAATTCAACTGCCTAGAACATGAAACTAGCTAAATAAAATGTATTTTACAATAAGTTTGTATCATATCCATTATGAAGTCCCTGGTTAGAATTGCCTTGTCACATCAAAGGAAAGCACATGGATTATGATGAATAATAAAACACACACACAAAGAACACATGGTGTTTCGATATCATCAGAGAATATCAAACAAAAGTCTTCATCCTGAAGACGTATCTAAGAATGTTGATGTATGTAATGATGTTAACATATATAGTATAATATTGAACATGAAGAAAAAGTACTCAACTGAAATAAAATAGTCAATAAGCAAATTCAATTAGTTAATAATTATGGATACTTCTTCCAACTTTTGTAAATAATTTGACCATTCACACTGAGCTTGGTTTTATCATTGGATGTGCATGCACACACATGTACAAAAATATACATGGTCACAACAAGATTGACAAAGTAAAGAAAATATAGAATATTAGACATTAAAAGTTTCCCGATGATCATAAAGTATTAAACATTAAATGTAATATTTAAAAGAAAAATTGCCTAAAAAGATAAAGCTTTTCAAAACAAACTTTTCCAGACATTTAAATGAATCCACAAAAAAGAATCTAATATCTCTACAACAACAGAGCTTCCTGAATTCCTCTACAACTAAGCTGATGCTTCCTTTATTGTGTACATAAATTTCGTGCTAAATAGACCTAAGCAATAAGCATAATTACACATAAAAACAATCATTCAAACCCAAAAGATTAACTACTCAATTAGACTTAGGAACAAAGTGCAAAGCAACACTTAAAATGGATACTTGGAGCTCAGCAACAGCAATGTAGTTCTACTTTTAAGTCCACCGGTTTATTGGTTCAATCAGTTCTCCCATTTCAACTACAATATCAAATGACTCCAAAAAACTTCAACTTTTGAACCAATTGAAGCAACATTTCCAACAATCCGAGGAACCCTTTAGAATTGTTTTTTTTTAACTAGTTTTACTGAATTTAATTCCAGCTTTAACTAGCTCCAAGAACTTCGACATTGAAGCAACCAAAGCAAAACTAATAATGAACCTTGTGAGCACCATATTAGCATTTATTCAGCATCCAAATAACAGTTCTAGCATCAAAAGCACTTAACTAAACCTAATTCTCACAAATCAAACAACAGACAGAATATTTGACTATTCTAAAACACACTAAGTTAAAAAATTCAATCCACTCAGCTACCTTCTGATTCGCTCATCATGCCACAACAGATATATCAAATTGGAGTGCCTATCACCAAAGTAGATTATGAACAATGCTGATGCAACCCAAAGCACAGTTTCCAGAATCTCAGTCCAAGTTCTAGTTCTCAGAGTTTCTTGTGACAAAGACTGCAACCTGGAGCATGCATCGTCCTCAAGGTCCTCATTGCTCGATGCATATCCTGACTATGCCTTTGCCTATATACCCACAGCAACCGGTGTCCACCAGACATTTTTCTACTCCTTTCTCACAAGATTAATCCCCCAAAAGAAAAGAAAAAAAGATCAACCTTTTCAAGAACTAAAAAAAACCCCACTTCCTGGAATGGAATTCCATTAAGAAATCTAGTAAGACGTTGTACTTCTTCAACTGTTAAACCCCACTCCAAGGTCCAAACATAACCACTTTCTGAATCACAATTCTAAGGAATTGGAAATGAAAATTGAAGAAGATTCAATGAAAAATGAAAACCTAAAGTAGAAATGAGACTGGTGAAGGAACCCAGTCGGCAAGTTCCAACTTTTATCGTCTAAAAAAATTCAATGTAAAATCAAAAGAAGGAATGAGAGGAGTAGAACAAACCCATCAAAAGCCCCACAAAATCTCACAAAACCCAGATATAGATATAGATTCAGCTTCACTCGACACACACGTAACAATTTTCCTCCGGATTCTGATCACCGATGCCAATGAAAAAAAGGGGGAAATGGTGCAATAAATGATACTAATAACAAAGAAGGATAGCTTTGTGTTTTGGTATTTTTCAGTTCTGAGCTAGAGAAAAAATTGTCCGACAAATCTTAGAAAATGTATTGCTTTTACCTTTTACGAGTGACGATTGACGAGAAAGAGAAACTGATTCGTTTCTTGTACTTCAATGAAAGAATGTGTTATCCAGTTTTTTTTTTTTTTTAATTCTACCTTCGGTTGAAGTTAACTTTTGTTATATATTGATGACATGGCTAGAGTTGATTGGTGGGGATGTCAAGGATTTGTTTGCTTTAGATTAATCATTTCTCGATAGGTCGATTCTACGGTGTGACACTCTTAATATATAATTTAAAAAATACGTTATCAGTTTTATTATTATTTAAATAATAAAATTGATAAAAAATACCTTAAAAATATTATTATTTCTACTTAAAATATTAATGTTTTTTAATATTTCTGGTAAAGTGTCCAACAATAACAAAATCGGTAGAAAAAATAACAAAATCAGTTGCGCTTTACCGGTTTTGTTAACAAAATCGAAAAAACACCAAATAATAATAAAATCGGTAGAAATAATAATGTTTCTGGTAATTTTTTTTACTGATTTTATTATTTAAATAATAACAAAACCGATAATATTTTTTTAATCGTATATTAAGACTTCCGCACGTAATCATTTCTGTTAAGGCAGATCGTTTTGTGTTCTTAGTTTTTACTTTATAGATGCTTGAAAGACAATATTGGTCAATGTTTTGAAAATCGGACCGGATCGGCCGATTCAACCGGGAACCGTTGTCTAGTCCGGTTCAATCTAGATCGATTGAACCGCTACTAGTAAACCGGACGGAACCGTTCAAACCAGACCGGCTGAAAACTGAAAAAACCGGGAAAAAATCGGAAAAAACCACCAATTTTATTTTATTTTTTTAAAATTAAACCAAACGACGTTGTTTGTTAAACGAGTCAAGTCAAACTCGAGTATTGCTGAGCTCGACTCAAACTTGAAAAATTTAAAAGTAAGCTCAACTCGACTCAAACTCACGAGCTAAAAATTATCAAGTTTAACTCGAACTCGAAATATAATATTGAAACTTGAACTCGAAAAGGCTTGAACTAAAAAAAAAATTTAAAAGCTCGATTGAAACCTAAAATTCGAGCTTGATTGAAGTGAAAGAATAGTTCACTCAATGCTCACCAAAAGGCTCCATGATTTTGAATGTCAAATTACCTCTATTATTTATAGAAGTTAGTTGGGATGATCTTTTATGTTTCTTAACCATGTGGGATTGTTTTTAAAAAAAAATTAAACCAAACAATATCATTTTGTTATGATTTTTTAGGGCCAAATTTATTTTTTAATTATAGTTATATAATTATATTTATTATTTAATATGTTTTACCTTAAATATTATATTGTAGTTAATTTGAATCATTTTGTTTCACTTAATTTTATGGTTTTTAACTTATATATGTTATGACTTGCTTTGAATATGAATTGTGATATAAAAAATTATTTTTTATTAAATATTTTTGATATTTTTATTTAATTTTTTAAATAATTATGACGTTGTCCGGTTCTTTCGACCGGTCAGACCAGTGAACCGATAGTATGACCGGTTCACTAACGGTCCGGTTCTAAAAACCATGATATTGGTTTTAGTCCGGAGAATTCATTAAATTATATTTAAATAATTATTTTAGTTAAAAATTTAATTTCTTTTAATAAAAAGTCATTAAATTTTAAGACGATACATCTTAAACTATATATTTTTGGTTGAAAAATAACCTACGCTTAATGCATTAATTGTTGATAAGAAGAATGATTTGTAAGAGCCTCTCGATCTCCCAAATTATTCATCTTCCTAAGCTCGTTTACTCGATCTCTCTTTTACGAAACCATAAACCACATCTCTTCGGTCGAACTAGAAAAGGGGAATCACAAACAAACAAACAAAAACTTCATAATTTATTTTCCCATCGATAATTTAGTATAATAAGTGTAAAAATGTTATAATAATTAGATAAACTCTAAACCCTAAATTTTAAACCCCAAATAAACAAACAAATAAACTCTTCGGTTATGGTTGCAAAGCACATGATTTTTCTTTTTTTTTTTAAAAAAAAAGAAAAATTGTTGACCGGTACGGTATTAACCTAACGATCTACAATATTAACGTGACAATTCATAGTGATTGATAATGTACTATATGAGTTAAATTGATAACTCAAACATAACATATAAATTGTCATGTCAATATTGTGGACCGTCACGTTATCACTGTAATTTGTCACGTCAGTACCGTAACGATCAAAACACTGAAAAACATTGGTTAAATGATCACATGGTAACCAAGTGCATCAAGGTGGAGTATAATGCATCCAAAGTTAAATGCCCCAAAAACTTTCTGTAATCGGATGCACCGTCATGCATGTCCATTTGAAGTTTCCAACCCTCTGGAAAACCATCTTCCATTACCAACCACCAAGATATGCCACCTTTAATGTCTCCTGGGTTCATGTTCTGGAGGTCTGTTTCGGGGATTGGGACTCCGCATGAAGAATGGACTGAGGAACTTTCATGATGAAGACTGCCCAAGAAGATGTCCGTGAATGCCAAGTGGGATGGGTCATCAAATGGAGATATGGGACCCTGCATACCTAGAGATATCATGGAAAGCTATATTAGAAACATGAACAAAATCTAAAGAAAACTTGTCATAAACCATGTCAAATGATTAGTGAGGAAAATACCACAATTTCCAGCTCCATGAGAACTCTGCTAGAAAAGATTCTGAGCCAGAGACAGACAGAAACGACCCAGAAGACTAGGTTCATCCTTTCCTTGACCTATACTTAATTGCAGATAATTTTCTCGTATTTAGTTACTTTCACTCCAACAGATTGGTTGAATGCTTCACGATTCAACATCTCAAACACCTGAACCGAAGGGTTAAGTTCAGAACTTCTATTCCCCCAAAAGAAGAACGATACCCGGTGACATTGTAGCTTGGTTGCAGCAGATACGGCAAGATCAGACAGGACCTCATTAGGTAAAGGCTTAGGCCTGGTCATGCCAGCGACTGTTACAGCATCATTAGCTTCCACCTTCCAGAGCAATGATATGGCAATACAAGGCACCTAGGGAATGCAGATATGGGCACACGATAAGGGTACAACACTACATGGACACAGCGACAGAGGAACTTCTAGAAATCAAGACACAGATACTGCCATAAAAAATATATAAAAAATGTATGATTGATACTGTTCAATCAAATATAAAAAAAATGTTTGATTCTCATGTCATCAAATAAAATAAAATTATTTTTAAATATATTTTTAAAAGTGTATGTGTAATTAATTATAATTATAGTTTACTTAAAAAATATTTTTTTGCTGAAGTGACATCACACATGGACTTACTTCCTCCGTATGAAACATTGACAGTTAGTCAACTAACAATTTTCATTCAAATATGGGACATTTTGCTCTAAAATGGAACGTTAAGGGCTAAAATGCTCCCAAAAAAATGATAGGGGGCAAAATGACCATTTGTGCAAAAATTGAGGGGTAATTTTGTTATTATGCCTATACAAATTGGTAACTAAACTTGGAAACTTTTCTCAAATTGATATCTGAACTTTGCTTTGTCTCAAATTGGTACTTTAACTTGGAAAATTTTCTCACATTGGTACTCTTTTTACTTGCATCTCAGCAAACAATCAAACTGTTAACGTGACATTGATTGGTCAAAATGATCGGATTATCAAGTGATGTGTCATAATATGATTGATCGTCGAAATATCACGATAGCATCGTATACTAATTTAAGATACAAGCCTGATAATTTCACTTTCGTTGGTGTGTTATCTGCTTGTAGTCAAGCTGGTTTGCTTGATCTTGGACGTCTGTATTTTAGATCAATGGTCCAAGATTATGCAATTTCACCCGATTTGCAACATTATGGATGCATGGCGAATCTTCTAGGTCGAGCTGGGTTGTTTGATGAAGCAGAAGCTTTGATTCTTAATATGGAAATGAAACCAGATGGTGCAATCTGGGGTTCTTTGCTTGGAGCTTGTAGGGTTCATAAACGCGTCGAGTTAGGTGAATCTGTGGCCAAGCGCCTTCTTGAGTTGGAGCCTGAAAATCCTGGGGTTTATGTTCTTTTGTCAAATATATATGCAGGAGCTGGTAGATGGGACGATGTAGCTCGAATAAGAACCTTTCTAAATAAGAAGGGAATGAAGAAAGTTCCCGGTTGCAGCCCTATTGAGGTTGACAGAGTTGTTCACGAGTTTCTCGTCAGCGACAAAGTGCATCATCGCTGCAAAGAAATTTACGACATGTTGGATGAAGTCGACATGCTTTTGGAGAAGGCTGGATTTGTACCCGATACATCAGAGGTTCTTCAAGATATGGATGAGGAATGGAAGGAAGGGGCCTTGAGTCATCATAGTGAGAAGTTAGCCATTGCTTTCGGATTGATCAGTACGAAGCCCGGGACAACAATAAGAATCGTAAAAAACCTCAGGGTATGCGGAAATTGCCATTCGGCTACGAAGCTGATATCGAAGATCTTCAATAGAGAAATTATTGCCAGAGACAGAAACCGTTTCCACCATTTCAAAGATGGTTCCTGCTCATGCAATGACTACTGGTGAAACACAATCAACTTGCAGTATCAGGCAAGAACTTCTAGACCACATCCAAATCCAGCGTTGATGTATGGATCATAATGTTGGACAATCAAGAAAGATCACGTAAGGAGGATGGAGGCCGCAGAAATGAGAATGCTTCGTTGGTCATGTGGTAAGACTCTGTGGGACATGACACCAAACTCTGCAATTAGGATGTCTTTGGGGGTGGTGCATGTATCCGAAAAATTGAGGGAGAGAAGACTACAGTGGTTTGGACATGTCCTTAGGCGACAACCGTCGGATGCGGTCAGGAGAGTAGAGTCGATTACAGTCGAAGGTTCCAGAAGAAGAGAACGACCAAGGAGGAAGTGGGTAGACTGCTTGAGATCTGATTTGAATGATTTAGCACTTACTGAGGACATGACATCTGACAGCAAAGTATGGAGACTTAAGGCTAGAGTAGCCGAGTAGCATGGGTCACAGCCATGGGTGTAGCATCTCTGTCTTATTTTTAATGCTTCTGTAGTAATTTTCATGACTTCTACTTCTATACGTTTCTGTAATTGGAATCTATGAAGGCCCAGAACTAAAGTAGCGGAGTAGTGTTGCCTTAGTTTAGATGGTAACCCATTTGACTTTATTCTTTCTAGTAGCTTGTTATCGCTGACTATTGTGTATTCCTTCCCTTCATGTTTCCTCCTTTTAAATTTAGCCGAGACTTACATTTCTGTCTATATGCAGATATTATTACACAGGGATTACTTCTCATTACAAACGCGCATATGAAGACTGCATATGAAGACTGTTCAACTATGTATTTATTTATTTATTTATTCATGTATTGTATTTTATCTTTATTTTTAATTTCCTTGACTGCCGGAGGTCTTCCACGGAAGCTGCTCTCAACCTGGCGTTGGGGGCAGCCTACTACACTACCTCCCCTTACCCCATTACATATGAAAATAGAGTTTTGTTGTTGTTGTTGTTGTATACAGAGGATCGATTGCATTAGAACCGAAGATTTTCCAAAGCAATGTGTATCAACGTCTGCAGCCATTAACATTAACTTATTACAGTAACTCTGAGCAATAGGTCTTTGATATAGTGATAGAGTTTAGGATTGTACAAACAAATTTATTAAAGAGACGAGTGGTAGGAACATCCCTTTCAGAATCAAGCATATAGTTTTCTATGGAATCAAAATAATTAAGGGAAAATTATCTTTAGTGTGATGAACATAACCACCACATGGCTGCCATGTGAAAAAAGATCCACATGTACTTTACATATATAAATAGTTTCTAAGATATTTCTCCACTAACACCTCTCTATCATTCATCTATTCATATAGAGGAGGGTATGGGATTTAGACTTTCGATCTGATCCGATTTTATAAGATCACGTTTTTTCCTCTAAAAGTCAAGTTCGGGCATGGCGAGTTTTAGGAGAATGTTAATCGAATTTGGGATAAAGTCGAGTTTAGAATAAAAAATATACAACCTAACCCAAAATACTTTATGGCAAAAGATGTCTCTTTTTTAATTTTCATTATTTTTCTTTTTCACTCTCTCTCCCCTCTTAAGAAATTTTTCATCTCTATGTTTTACTATTTTTAAATCCATAAAAGCATTAACGAAAACCACACCGATCGTTAGCAGCAACCGCATCGCCGTCATCGATTGTCGTTTAACTTCAAAATTTCTTAGCGTCTTTCAAGTCTCCTGATTTAAATTTTGTTGTTTGTAATAGTCTGTTTCACCAGAAAATGCCTTAATGTCCGCAAATTTATTTCAAAACCTTTTGTCTTCTTTGTTTCTTATCTCCTTGCTCCGCCATCAGATCAAATCGAAATAGAGTTATAATGTTTCCCTCAACAAGAAGACTTTATTCACCATTGAATTTGTCAAAAGCATCTCAGTCATCGAAAATCGCCGCGTCGAATATATGAGTATATTTTCTTGTCATACTTTTATTGTTTTTGGGTTTTAATTCTTTTTTTTAACTCTTTTTCCTTTTTTCAAGTTTTTTCTTTATTTTTTTTAGAATCTTAACTTTTGATTTAATGATTTAGGTTTTACAACGATGTAGGCCGAAGGACATGATTCATCAAACGCATAAAAGTACTGGGTGCATTAGTTAGGCCAAAAAGCATCGGACAGGAAGCACGCCCACTGGAGACTCGCACACATCGGACAGTAAGCACGCCCTTTGGTGGGGGAGAGTCGATCAACATTAGACCTTCGTGTGTGTGAGCCTCGATCACCATCTGCAATCCCAGGCAGATTGAGGTGAGTTTTTACCCCCTAAATTTTGGGTAATGAGACTCCTTTAAAATAAGATCGAGTTAAATATCATTAAATCAGGGTTAAAACTCGACCCTACTTGACCCATGCACATCCCTCTATCATAATACCATACACGTGTATTGTTTGAATCCCATCATGTTTTAGAATTTATTTTCAAATCAAGATATCTTCCATGTCCATTTTACTATTGTCAAAACTAATACTTTTGGGGTTCATGATTAACCCCATCGTTCCATATCTTTTAACTGCCACAGAACTGATCCATCTCTGCAAGGGGACCTTTGTCTATCAGAAAATCTTACAGAAGAGTGGGCCAATGAAAGAAAAGTCATGTCAAAGAATCAAGTTTGTCTCAAGCTCCGTAGAACCCCCAAACCTCATTTACCAACAAGCAGTTTTGCAAAGCAACCAGAATCAGCATAACGCCCACCAAAGATATCTTGGTCCCCCCCAGCCATGTCAACCTTCTTTAATGCCAATAGTGATGTACACATGAGCTAAAACCCTCAACCACCATAGCTGAGCCCCCACCACCACGTTCGGCTTCACCTCCTTTTCGCTCACCGACACTTTTCGACATTATTGAACCACATTCTCACGCATGCCAAATGTGAAACAAGTTGCAGACTAAGGGGCAAAGACACGTTGGAAGAAAGGGAATTCTATTTGTTCTTTTAGACAGAACACAAAATGTACATATATTGGATGTTTTTTTAACATCTCGCGGTAAGCATTCGGAATCCGAGCGCGAGAAAGGGCATCACAAATGCAACATGGCCTGAATCTTTATTGCCAAACCACACACAAATCAAGAATCAGAGGGAGAAGTACAAATCCTACCTATAAGTGTCTATAACAACAATGACAACAAATGGTTCAACCCCTAGGAATGCAATAAACACAATCCAATGTGAAAAAAAATGTAGATAAAGTAGAGTTGTTGACGAAATGTACCCTTTACCGTTTGCCGAGAACTGCACAGACAGAAACCGGCTTTTGTCGGTGGATGCGAAGAATATTGGCCGAGTTTTAGCACCTTCTGTTCTCTCTAGCTCATCTGCTCTCCGATTAAATCTAGACCGACTAGGAGAAAAGTCACGCCCTGAAAGAGGAGGAAGTAAAAATGTACTCCCTGTGCTGCTAACAGGCTCCTAACCGAAGCTGTAAGTAGGAGGAATGCGAGAGTGAGCTCTTTCCTGTATATCTTATTGACCTTCTTAACAGGTAGAGGGCCCGCCTCTTTCTGTTCCTTCAATCGGTTTAATTCAGCGAGCTCACTTTCCGAAGCCCCTCTCTGGATTTGCAGTTGGTTCATTGTCTTTGATTCCCTCTCGGCAGAATCCAGTAAGTCGGATTCCGATGACCTTCCCGCTTTTTTGGTCACAACCCACTCATAGGAGCTACCCAACTGGAATAGTCCCGATACCATTGCGTTGAATTTGGTAACGGACATGGTGTTTTCGAATAGAAGGTAAGGAACAATGAAAGGGAATGATTTCGGGGCAGGAAGAATGTTGAGGAATGACATAAAAACAGGTACATAACAAATAACCCAAACCGGAAGCTCGGCCTCCGGTACGAACATGGTTAGAGGAAGCATTATGCAGAACAATGTGAAGGAGTAGAACGGGAGGATAAGTTTCCTCAACAAAAAGAATAGCAGTATTAAATTTGCTTTCTTCCATATCGCTATCTGCAGAATTACAGCATTAAAGGTACTTCAGTATACTGTAAGGAAATCATAAACTCCATGACCGAAAGTTGTGCAACAATTTTACCTTGGAAGTTATGATCGCTGGAAGACATAAGCGGAAGAGGTGCATAGGCCCCGAATGCCAGCGATGTTGCTGCTTCCTGTATGCTTCATACAACTCGGGGACTTCACAAAGGACCTAAACGTTTTACACGGTAACTGAAAGCCATCAGGACACTACCCGAATCTTTCACCGAGGTGTTGTACACTTAATTTTGATCATTCCTAGATATTACAATTGCATAGAATGAGATTGTACCTTTACATCATTAAGGAAGATGAATTTCCAACCATTGAGATGTGCTCGAACAGCTATGTCCATGTCTTCTACGGTTGTCCTTTCAAGCCAGCCTCCGGATTCCTCGAGAGCTTTAATTCTCCAAACTCCAGCAGTTCCATTGAAACCAAAGAAATTTAGAAAAACTCCATTAACTTGCTGTTCGACTTCGAAGTGGAAACATAAGTTAATGTTTTGGAGACGAGTCAACAAATTCTCGTCCTTGTTGACGAAACTCCATCTAGCCTGAACTAACCCCAACTCAGGATTGTCCTGCAAGACAAGGAAGACATACAAGATAAAATGCCTGATAAGCTGACAACAGACAAGGAACTTAAACCGAAACGATTCCGGTTCGTTTCTTTTCACCTTGAAATGTGGCACGGTTTGCTTTAGAAAATCCGGGTTAGGTTGAAAATCAGCATCGAATATCGCCACAAACTCGTAGGCCTGCACGTACTCGCAACTCATTGCAGACTTAAGATTCCCAGCCTTGTAACCGGTTCTTATCAACCGATGCCGATAAACTATATTGACAGCCTTTTGGCTCCATTTAGCAACCTCTTCTTTAATTAAACACCGGATGCTTTCATCGTCGGAATCATCAAGAACCTGAATCAATAACCGATCCTTCGGCCAATCGAGTTGGCAGACAGCAGAGATAGACTGCTCATATACCTGTATGAAGTCACAAGAATATGATGCTCTAACCACCTAGGAGACATAGAAACCTATTGTAAATTGTGAAGTTCTTTAGTACCTCTCTCTCGTTACACATTGGGATTTGAACAAGAACCAGGGGATACAAATCGGCGGATCGTTCGACATCGTCGGACTCAAACGGATCCCCCTCGATTCGAGGTTTAATCTTCTTGTATTTGATCCAAAAGCAGCCTAAGCAAAGCATCATACGATCTGCAGATTGGATGAGGAACAGAGCAACACAGAATTTCGACAAAGCTTGAATAACCGGTGCAATGTAATGGGCTCGAACCGACAACCAAGTGAAATAAACCAAGTGGAGCAGCCCCTGGACATCACTGTTCCTCGGAATACGCAAACCCGGATTCTTGAAATAATGCCATCCATTGATGTAAGCAACGAGTTCGAAACCCAGAATTGTAAGGGAAGTTATTAGGAAGAGTTTGATGACAGTGAAGAGAAGCTTCCCTTTCCCCATTTTTTCACTCGCCATTGCAACATCTTCCCTAAAGATCAGCCTTTTCTTGATGATTCCGAGCAATGCCCAGAAGAAAGAAGCGATCCACACTACACAGCCGACAGCACGGTGAGCCTTGAGGAGCAAAACCCAAGTCACTTGCTTCGCGTTTTTGCCTCGGCTTTTCTCCGCCGGCTGGAATGCAGCATCGGGACCGTCGATTTCTACCACCGAGTAGTTCGGGTTCTCCATTTTCACTACCACCGGCGTCCTTTTCTTCGTCTCCTTCAGCCACCAGTTCGAGAAATCGAAACCCGGAGCCATTTTTTCAGGTTTTTTACTCAAATCTCAAGAATCAAAGTAATGAATTTACTAAAACAAAAGAAACCCAGAATCAGATAGTGAAAGAAGGAAACTTTAGAGCACCCATTGTGCAGATAAGAGAAGAAAAGGGAGAGTTTATAGAGTTAAGGTAGAAGACGACACAGACAACATGGGAAAAAACAAAATTTGAGGGAAGGTATATGATGCTGTAAGAACCCGAACATCACGCCATGTGGGTTTTTTTGGCCTAATAATCCAAACAAGCCTAGCCCCGAAATCCTTTTAACTTCACCTCCATAATTTACTCTTTTGTTTGCTTCGGTGCTTATGTCTTTTAGCTTAGAATCTGCTAATTCCACGGAAAATTCAGTTAATCAAAAGATTTGCTTCAGACTACTGTTAATTGCAAAAAGTAAAATCTACGTACAGGAAGGATGAATGTACGTATATAAAATCGATTATACAAATATGTTAAGAATGTACAATTATATTATAAGAATTTTAAACAGCGCCAGAATTTGTTTTTTTAGATACGAACAGTGATAGAATTTGATGATAGAGATTAGGGGTTAATTTTAAAATTTTAAAAAATTCAGAGGTTTAAATTAAAATTTTTAAAATTCTTGAAGGGTTTAGTTTTTTTTTTCTAACAAAACTAGACTATAACTAAAATTTTTGAAATTTCGAGAAACTCCGCGAGAAATTTTCAAAATTATGGAAATGAGTCTAATTAAAAACATTTAAAAAATTTAAAGTCTAATATCAATTTTTGAAATTTTGGGAGATCAATTTAAATATTTTAAAATTTAAGAGTCTAAACTATAATTTTTAAAGTTTTGAGGCACAATAACCCCATAGTTCCTCTTGTGTTCGGCCTAGGGTTGTAAATGAGACGAGACAGATCGCGAGCTACTCGAGATCAACTCGGTAAATACTCGATAAATACTCGGATCGAATGGATTCGACTCGAACTCGAGCTCGACTCGAATTCTTAACAAGCCGAAACGAGCTACTTGATACTCGACTCGAAAAGCTCGTGAGTAGCTCGAAAAATATAAAATATTAAGATTTTATTTTTAAAAAAATAAATTTTTAATAATATTAACATTTATGAGTTGATTTTTTTAAAAAATACAATAAGGCTTTCATGTATTTAAGGTTCATGTTTGAGTTTGAGGATTCAATATTGTTAAGTTTAAGATTTTTTTTTATTTCGAGCCTTTTCGAGCTGCTCACGAGCTTCAGTTCAGGATTTCGAGTTCGAGTCGAGCTTAAAAATTTTAAGCTCGCGAGTTTTCGAGTCAAGCCGAGCTCCATTTCAGAGTTTTCGAGTCGAGTCGAGCTCAGCAATACTCGAACTCGACTCGGCTCGTTTACACCCCTAGTTCGGCCACTGATTTTAGAGAAAAAAAAAATCTCCTTTTTCGTCTAATTCTTTTTATTTATTTTATCCACTCAAACCCTTGATATTAAATCATAAAGTTAAAAAACACTCTAATATTGCTTATTATGAAATTATTATCTATTTTTTTTGAATTAATTACTGATATCTGATCTATTAACCGACTAATCCAGATTAGGGTATTGCAGAGGCGAGGGTGAACCTCCCAACCCAGTTTGCTCCATTCGCAAACGTCAGGATTCAAACCCCTAACTTTACTTAAGGGACCTAATGCCTCATCCCACTAGATCAACTAGTTGTTGGTTATTATTTTCTTTAAAACTCGTGGAATTAAACCTAGAAAATCTAACACTTTGGGTTTAAAGACTTTCTCAAATTTGAAGAGTTCAGGGTATTCATTTGAAAATTAAAACAATGAGGAGCATTCTTCTAAAAAAGACGAATAATATACCTTATAATTAGTCACATCAGATGGTTAGCAAAGAATATTAAGTAATAAAAAGGTTGAATCTTTCGATGAAATTTTATCAATTTTGAATAGATTTTGTGAAAAACCAATAAAAAAGAAGAAAAGAGAGAAATACGAACATTTTAGTATCACTCTTGATGTGACTGGTGATCGATAACATGAAACCGAAGGAATTAATGATTTTCTATAGAAAATGGGGAAGTTAATGATCACGTTATAACACCGCTAATAATTTAATGATCCAGTGACTAAAATATCAATTCAATAAGTTTAATGGTAAAATGATTTTTTTTATAATTTAGACCAAAATGAAATAATATTTAAAGTGCAATGACTAATGGTGAGTTTATCCTAATAATAATTATATAATAAGACGGTGCTTTTTCTGGCTTTTGGATTTGGGGCTCAGCACTCTCCTTAAATGTCAATATTACCCTCAGTCGGCGCATTGGATATTTGGAATGAAAGTAAACTTGACTGTCTTTTCGAATCTCGAACAAATCCCCCTTTTCGACCTTGGGGCCCATTTACCATGGCTTACTTTTATTATGGGTAAACTACAATTTTAGTACTCTTTACTATTTGTTTTATTTTAGTACTCTTTCGCTAAAAATTTAACGGCACTGTATTTTATAGGCAAATTACATCATTTTATCAGTCATCCATCTTCTCACTCTTATTTTGATACTAAAGTTTAAAAACTTTTAATTTAACTACTCAATTTTCAAATTACTCTTAATTTAATCACTCTAATTATTTTATTAATATTTTTTTGTGAAATTAATTTTTTATTAATATATAATAAAAAAATAAAAAATTAAATTGAAAAATTATAGTGATTAAATTAGGAGTAATTTAAAAGTTAAGTGATTAAAATAAAAATATTAAAACTTTAATGACCAAAATAGGAGTAGAAAGATAATTGAGTGATGAATGATATGATTTATCCATAGAAAAAATGTCACGTACAACAATTCTGTTGAGTTTTTAACTGCGATGTACTAGAACAAAACAAAAAGTAAACGATGTGTATGATTTTAAAACAAATAAAAGTTTAAGTATCAAAACAAAATAAAACTGGTAATTTAGGTATTAAATATATAATTTACCCTTTTTATTTCTTAAAAGCCTATCGTATGATTATTACTTTTATTTTATGCTTAAGGTTCAAAATGCCCTTCAACTATTTTTTTTTTAAATTATGTCCTTATTTCTTTTTTGTACTGAATTAAGTACTCCAACTAGTAAAATAAATTAAGTAGACCCTTTGATTAATATTATTTTTTTATTGTGATGACATGACCATTAATCTTGCTAACGTGAAAATTAATGTGGAATGATAAATTGCAAAGTGGTTTAATTGATTTTTTAGAAAATTTAGAGACTTAATTGAATTTCTAGAAAATTTAAGGGTTTATTTAAATATATGTTAAAATATATTAGGCCCTTTATTGATAGCTTGAAAGTTAGGCCATTATTTGAGCAGATTTTATTCATCATAATTTTTTTATTAAGCTAAAACGATTACAAAATAATATTTGTTCTAAATACTTTTAATCATTTGACAATGAATATTCAATCACTCTACTGCAGCCATTGATGTTCGAACTTATGACCTCTAAGAATAACAATGTTTCTTTTAACCATTAAAATAAATTGGTCCATGCATCGTCATAAAATTTTTATTTGTGACAATTCAGTACAAAAACTTTGTGTAGTTAACTTTTGTATGGCTATCCTAAAAATATTTTTAAATTCACTACTAAACAAACCTTAAAAAATTAAGCGCTTAAATTTTTTCCATTTTCCCTTTTTAAGACAACTTGCGAATATTTATTTTTAATTAATTTTAATGGTAAATATACTTTTTAATTTACCGAATTAACAATAAAATTAATAAAAAGAGCATCATTGGTAGGGGTGTAAACGAGCCGAGTCGAGCTCGAGTATTGTTGAGCTCGACTCGACTTGAAAACTCTGAAATGGTGCTCGACTTGACTCGAAAACTAGCGAGCTTAAAATTTTCAAGCTCGACTCGAACTCGAAATCCTAAACTGAAGCTCGTGAGCAGCTCAAAAATGCTCGAAATGGAAAAAAAAATTCTTAAACTTAACTCGATTGAAGCCGCAAACTCAAACCTGAACCTTAAATACATTAAAATCTTATTGTATTTTTTTAAAATCTTATTGTATTTTTTTTAAAAATCAATACATAAATACTAATATTATTAATAATTTATTTTAAAAAATAAAATCTTAATATATTATATTTTGGAGCTGCTCACGAGCTTTTCGAGTCGAATGTCAAGTAGTTCGTTTAGGCTCGTTAAGAACTCGAGCTCGAGCTCGAGTCCATTCGATCAGAGTATTTATCGAGTCTTGATCGAGTCGATCTCGAGTAACTCACAATCTGTCTTGTCTCATTTACACCCCTAATCATTGGGTTTATAATGACAATTAAATTAATGATGTTGGCCTTAACTTTTTATGCAATTATTAAAAGTAAAATATAATGTTGGAGAGGAGATTAGGTAGTTGTGGCCTAATAAATACTCCCAATATTATTGTGGTCTTGCACTTAAAATATAACAGCTTTCTCTCTTTTGGCTGTTTTCCATGCTTACTTTGTCTTTTATTTTTGGATAAATTTTAGTTATTGCTTTGTAGGGACATTGATTTCTTTAATAATTTTGTTGTTGGAAAAAAGGGTTGATTTTGAAGATTTTTTAATTAAGGTAAAATGATAACTTTTCCTTCCGTAGTATATTTAATTTATCATTTTCGCCCCTATCGTATTTTCGCATCAATTTAGCCCTTGACGTTACTCGATTGCATCATTCTACACCCTATTACTAACTTAAAACCCTAAACTCTAAACCCTAAACCCTAAACCTTAAACCCTAAACTATAATCCAACTTAAAGTTTAGGTACGAAATGTGTAATTTACCCCATTTATTAATTTATATTTTAGTTTTGGGGCTTGGGAATTATGTATTTATTAGATGTGTCTTCACCATTGCATTTGATACAGTATTCAGCAACACTGAGTTGGAAATTATGGAATAAAATCTCTTTTTTAGGTAAAAATAATTTCGTTTGCTTGACAGCAAATTAATTGTTTTGTGGACTGACAGACTGGGATACTATAAACATTTTATATAGGGATGGGTATGACCCGAACTCGCGGAGTTTCGACTCAACTCGATTTAATAAGGTTTTTTTTTTAAATTTGGGTTTGGGTTGGGTCGGTTTCAGTTTTAAAGTGAAAAATATTTGACTTGACCTGAAAAAATTATAATTTTACCTCATATATTTAAGGATAATTGTAATAATATGTCTCTATGTATTATTTTCTTTCAATTAAATCTCTATTTTTATTGAATAAAAATAATATTTTTAATAAATATATTATTATGAGTCAGGTCGAGTTCGGATTTTATCTCAAAAAAATTAGATCAGGTTCAAGTCGGGTGGAAGGTGTATATTTTTCAGGTCAAGTTCGGGTCGAGTGAAGAATTTATAATTTTAAGGTCAAATCAGGTAGACCAAAAATCCGACCCGGCCCATGCCCATCATAATCTTATACAAAAGGATCGCATCAAAATTAGTATACGTTCAAAAATTTTTAATCATCAATGATATAACATTATCCGTAAACCCAGTTGCTTAAATCTAAAATTTCTAGAAAAATAACAATCTTTTTTTAGTATACTAATCGTCGTTCGATAGTGAATCGTCTCTTCTTTTTCCTCATTTTTTCTAACCTACCTTTTCTTTTTATTCGAATTTAGTTTTCGATTTTTCGATTTTTATGGCTCAAACCCTATCTCTCTCCCTACCATAACATTAAATTCCCAACTCAATTCTTTGTCTTGTGACTAATAGTATCAAAACAAGAATCCATTGCTATTGAAAACCAACATAGATCTAACCATTTAATTAGATCTTCAGCATGATGGGCAAGTTTTATTGAGTAATTAAAGCCTAATACAGAAGGAGAGGAGATGCAACCAAATGAGGTAAAGTTTAATTAAAGAAGACGATACATTTGGTAGATGGGAACAAATGATGAAGATGGGATTGGGGTAGGGACGAACGCAAGATTTTATGTTGTGGGTGAATTTAAATTTATAAAATTTTAGGGGGCGAAAACAGATTTTTAACAGGAAATATATAAAAAAAATAAAATATATGATAATTTTAAATTTTTAGTAGACGACTATCCCATCCGCCCTTTCGGTGGATTCTTGATTTGGGGTAATTGTACTTTGTGGTTTACAGCGAGAGGTTGGTTGACGAAGGTGATGGCGACGTTAAGTCCAACTCTTTGGTACTGCCTGTGGCTCAAGTGCCTGTGGGATCCTATCCTTCACAATATCATCAACAAACAACAAACAATTGCATGTGGACTTCTTCCTATCCTTACTATCTTATGGTAAAGTACAAAAAGGGTCCCCGGACTATAGTACACTATTTTTTTAAGTCTCCCAATTATTAAAAGTTATAAAATAGTCCCTCGACTATAGGGTATTGCTTTGTTGGGTCCTTCGACTATTAAAAGTTACAGAATGATCACCTGACTATTCATTATGTTCCAAACTCGTCATTTTCCAATAAAAAATTGACGACAATCTCAGCTGGATATTAATCTGCTGACTGAGACTCAAACTAGGATATGATAAAATCTAATATCCAAATTTCAAACGACTATCATATCTTAGAACATAATAAATAGTCAAGAGACTCAACAAACCAATATTCTAAAGTCGGGGACCATTTTATAATTTTTAATAGTCAATAGACTCAATAAAGTAACATCCTATAGTCGAGGGACCATTCAAGCTTTTTCATGTTTCTAGTTGTAATACTGCAGAATATTCCGAGAAAATTCGCGAGGTTCAATGGTCTGATAGGCAGATCTTGCGAGATTGTTGTTGTCGATGAACAACGAAGGTCGTGGATGGCGAGTCTAAGACACAAGGAAAGTGATGGTCAAGTCTATATTGGGTGCGGTTGGAGAAACATCTGCATTGGAAATAAGCTTAAGGCAATGGATTGTGTTGTAATTGAATTCATTGGAAATGGAACTATGCCTGTGTTTAAACTTCACAGTATGCTTTTTACAGAGTGGTTTCATTTTTCTTTCTGTGATTTCAGATATGGTATTTGGTTTATCTCATTGTTCCTCTTTTTGCAGAGGTTGAAGACGATGAAGATGACAAATGAATGGCAAATTACCCTAATTCCAACGCACCTCCGTGATCAAAAATTATGAGTGTACAATATCGACATGTTAAGAATTATCTTTAAACAGATATTACAAATTACATCATTCAAGTTTCTTCAATCTCTTATTTTAGTTATTAAAGATTAATTTTTTTCTTATTTTAGTTATTAAAGATTATTATTTTTTTAATTTACCATCAATTTTGATCCGTTTTAATACCTAAAACATTAGATATAGTTTTAAAAAAATTGAACAAAATAGTACTAAAACTTAACATTTAAGTATGATTTTGAAAAAAAAGAAAAGTTTAGACATTAAAACAAACCAAAACTGATAGTTTAGGTATTAAACTTATAATTTACCCTATATTTTATTAGCAAAGGAATTCCTGCAACTAAATTTAACCCATCTTCCACCGCCACTGTGTCAATCCTAAAATGGTTATGGGCCATCTAAAATTTGGTACAACTGAATTTGATCGATGGTAGACATTTCCATCCATTTCTTTCAATGATATATGAGAACAAAAATAAATACCCGATTACTGCAACTGCAAATCATCAGGCTGTGCTTCAGCTCTCTCGAAACGATAAGGTCGATTCGGATTTCAGGCCTGTATTTCGAGCAGATGTCTCGTCCAAGAATGTAAAAATACTGTTGTAATGTCTAAGTAGAAGATGGACTTGATTTGGAAATGGCCATATCAATGTCTTCAGAATCTTGCACCACATAATTTACTGCTACCGGTGAATCTAACTCGTAAATTTTTATTTCTTTTGTAGATGATGAGCGTTACCTTGCATCGTCAACCAGGTTCGTACTTTCGGCATTTGGAGCTACGGAGCTGGTTGCAACAAACAGATCTTTGTCAACCTCTTTATCGGAAGAACATGGCCGAGTACCACCCTTGTTCATATTCTCCGGATTTTCTCTCACGGCTATATTATTAACCATATCTGTATGGTCGCCATCTGTTCTGATAACTTGTGAATTATTCTGGAAAGAGGAATTGTTTTCACAGAGGGAAAGTTCCTCAGTAAGTGACGCATTTGACTTGAACTGAACCGCATCAGCATCCTGATGTTGATCAATAGCATCATTTCCTGTAGATGACTCGACTTTAAGTCCAGGAATTTCTGAATGCAAACTACCGTTCGACAACATGGATGGAGAAAGGCTAGGAGAAGTAATGGACTCGTTTTCAGGTACAGACTGAATTTCTTTCGCAGGACAATGTTCAACATCGGATTTCATTGATTTCTGTTCATCCTTCCCCTGAGATCCCGATGTTCTAAGACACGACGGGCGTACAGAAACCCTGCAAAAATAGGAGCACTTGTAAAGATATTAAACAAAACAACAAAAGCCATAAATTCACATGCAAATAGCAGGATACAGAATATTCATATGCATGTCTTACTTGATCCCATAAATTCACAAAGGTTACATTTTTTTACCGACAAAAACCATATATTATATGCCCTCCTTTATCAATTCAGTACACCATAATATGTCCATAAATCAAGGGTTTGAACAAGATAAAGGAAGATCAAAACTGGCTTTAGGTGCCAGAATTTATTTAGGGAAGAAAAATGCACCTTCTATATAAAAGCATATATGCCCCCTGAGAAAGTACCTCTTCCAGTTCAACCCTCATGACCTGAGAAAAGAGGCAGAAAAAAAGTGGAGATTAAAACTGAAAATCCAGATAAAATCTCTTTTTTTCCTTCTGTCAACCCTACTACTTTGTAGTGATGATTGAAGGCAGATGACACAGTGAAGTTTTATAATAGGTGCCACACTCGCAATCCGAAAAGGGAAATGGTGGTAAAGACATGAGAGAGTGAATACCTTACAATCATCAATTCTATACCAGTTTCCCCTGAAATCTTTGGTACAGCAGATGTAATGACCAAAATAGGATGCATTAAGCATGTCCACATGGACAACAACTGCATAAAGATTATATACATTGGTATCATCTCCATCTTCACTCATATAATGGGTAAGATCTAATGTCTCAGGAAAGCTGACTCTTTTGTTGAGTTTTCCAAACCGGCCACTCTGCAAAGATTTTCAATAGATATTTCACGATCATAAGACAAAACTTCAATAATCACCAAATAGAAGCATCTACTGCAACATCAATAAAGCCAACAAATAACACAAGCATGATGTAGGTAAGACCTGAAATCTCTTCAAGGCAATTGTAAGAATGTTTGGAGCCCATCGTATAGTAAGCCGCTTCCATGCCTTGACATAGTCATTGCAACTAAAAAGAATAAACACCATAGTTAAACCAAACAGTTACACATCAATGTACTATAAAAACATAGATAAAATTCTGTCTCAAACATCTAAAATCACGCAAGTTAAATTATATAGATCCTGAGGGCAAGTAGAGGCGAAGCAGTCATACCCATCACATTTGTACATATTTTCCCCATGAAGCCACTCTTTAACAGTGAATTGTTCAAGGCATTCCTCCAGCGATGAAGCATCTCCATTAATTTCAACAGTTAAGTCCATCATATTTTCATATTGATTTGAAATCTTATTGCAATTTGAACAAATCACCTACAAGGTTTTAACATGATGATAAAGCAATAGAAATAAGTGTACAAAACTTAAACATGGAGAAAAACCAAGCAATGAGATTTACATAAAGGATAATGGCAAAATCAATTGCAATAGCCTTTAATGGTAACAATTTCAAACTATGAACAAAATCTCACTAAGTTAAGGAGCAACACTCTTATTCACATTGAGTTTCCAGTTCATATAGGTGCTCTTTTTTTTTTGGTGTTGGGGGGGGGGGGGGGATGCTAAATCAAGAGGGAAATTGGAAAACACAATGTTTTAAAACATTTTTCCCTAACAGAATCATCGATACAGTAACTTTACCAAAATGTCAAATAACCAAAATTCAATAGAAAAACAAAAAAGAAAATAAATAGAATACATCACCTGAGACTGCAGATGACCACCATATAAATGCTGAATAAGGGTTGTCTCTTGAGAACTACGATCTACAGCTTTTTCTCCACCAAATTCATCGAGGCAGATTGATTGCATTGTATCAATAGCAAACCTGAAAAAATAAAGGGCAATGGATAATTACAAATAAATCTAGAAGTTTAAAATTTCCTCTTGTTAATTTCAAGGTGTCAAAAGAAAATGCAACAAATATGAGAGATGCTAACCTCATGAATTCATGAGCATCCTCTTGTCTTCCATAACCAAGATTACCTCCAATATTAGGCAACCGTGAGAGAATATTAATTGGTGAAAATGGATTCTGACTCTGGCTTGATCTTTCAACGTGAGATTGAAGTTCGCATAGAAAACACCAATCATTACGTCTGCCTGGAAAACAGAAATAAAAATAAAGGTCAGATGCTGTTCAATAATAACCTTGAGTGTAGCAAAGTTTAGTTTCAAATTTTACATTCTTTCCGATGCCCTTTCTCCAATAAGTAAGCAACAAGAGGCCGGGTAGATACAAGGCATTGCAGAACCACATTGGCAAAGCAACTGCAGGGAAAGGAAAAACATGAAAAAATAAATAGAGATTAAAATAGTAAACATAAACTTACCCAGTCTAATAAAAAGTTCTAACATTTTTAAGGAAAAAAAACTCCAACAAAAAGAAATAAAAAGCATGGTAAATATGAACCTATTCCCACAATTCAAGAGTCCACACGGAGGGAATCCCAGTTTCTCCCAGTTGAAAAGTTCTACAAACTCATTATATGGGAAAAGAACCTGGGGAAAAAAGAATATGAGTTCTAAATTTACTTCTATTGGGTTTTAAAAAATGTCAAAAGAATAACCTCTCTTGGCTTCTTGCTGATCTTAGAAGTTCCACAGGAAGGAACCAAAGCAACTCCTGAAAAAGGTTTTGATCTGGCAGTCTGTGTTGAATTTACTTTACACTTTGTCTTATGCCCATCTTTCCAGTGCACCTGCTGGCAAGTTAAGGAGCTGAAAAGGAAAGAAAGTAATAAGACCAAACCAATCAACTGATGAGTACATTAACTACGACCTTCGAAAATCATTGTTCACTAGCATGCTAACAGAAAATTTTTCGTATATTGGACAACATATGCCAATTTTGAAAAATCTCGTGCATTGTTAAGTATAATTGACTGATGAATTGATCAAAATCTCAACATCAAATTGTTTTATATACATCATCATCAGTGTTAAATAAGTCTGGATTCAACCTAGATTAAGGACAACAGTAATTTCACAGACAGAAAAGAAGAAAAATCTAGGAAACCCCCAAAAATGCAATTCGTTCAAGATTATTACCCATAAATCAGAAAATACCAAATAATTATTCTTTTTATATACAAAAATTCGAGGAAACCCCAGCAAAAACAATTCTTTCTATATTCTTACTTATGAATCAGAAAATACAAAATATTTTTCATCCCTTTTTATACAAAATTCCAGGACTCAGCAATTATTTTTTTTTCTCTAAACTCATACTATGAACCCGAAAATACAAACTACTCCGCACAAACAAATTTCGTCCTGATAAATCAGAAAATATACCAGATCACCAGTAAGACTGACATAAAACAGAATATATATCAGAAAATATCATAAGAAATTTAGCTTACCTCAATGTAAAACCGAATATATATCAGATCCAGTAAGACAGATACATAAATTTTAGAAAGCGGTCAATCAATGGGATTGAAAGAGTATTAAAAAAATCACAAAACTTTCTCATTTACTTCCGTTACTAGAAACTTCAGCTATGACAATAATGAAAAAACAGTAATAACCATTAAACACCGTAAAATACAATCATGGAAGAAGGGGATCACACAATAAAGTAAATCTTTTAAGGAAAAAAGGCCTAGCGTACCAATAACGAACAGATTTACAACGCGAACACTTCTTGGGGGCGGGATTGGAGCAAACGGCACAGGTAGAGACATCGCCGTTGCTGTCGATGGGGATGGAAGGCATTTTCGGTCCACGATCGAAACCGGAGTCGACTTCGAAGTATCTCGAGGCCGTATTCTTGATCAGGTGAAGAGCCCCCAAAGCGAGAACAAAAAGCGTGAATATGAATTGCAGGAACCAATTCGTATCCAACGTTACTCTACCGACATGCATCTACGCCGATCCTAGGGTTCGTTCTTCATCAATCTAAATTTACCCAACTTCCAATTTTCATATTGAATTCACTGTCACTCTAAAAAAAACCCAAAATACAAACAAAAATGAGCAAAAACTATAAGAAAAAAAAATAATCAATTACATATTGAATCGAATTACCTTAAATAAAGAATTGAACGAGATGCTGAAACCCTCCCTTTGCTCCTCTTTACTTATGCCTACCTCCACGCCGTTTCTGAGGCTGAGGCTCAGGACAGTTGGACTTGGGTCCTTCAGTTTTGTAAGTAGAGTTTCGGATCAGGGACGTTTAAATAGTAAATATATATATATATATATATATTAGGGTAAACTACACGAGTAACCACTCAACTATGGTTCAAAATTAGTTTGACCATTAATGTTTTGATTTGATCAATCAGACCATTTAATTATTTAAATGCTTTAATCAATCAACCATCCGTTAGCAACTAACGTAATGGTCCTAATTTTAATAAATTAAAATAAATTTAACCCTCGAATCAAGAGACGTCATGTGTCATTTATGATACCTGTCATCATTCGATTGAAAAACTAAATTTATTTTAATTTATTTTTTAATTTAATAGATTTATTATCCCTAATCACAAAGTGACACGTGTCATCCTCTTCAAAGAAACACGCAACAAGCAAGGGATATGAACACAGGTTCCTTTGAACTGATTTGGTAGCACCAAACCATTGAGCTAAGACATTCTTTTGGTATAAATTGGACAACAAAAGATATATGCATATGTTTTATGTAAATGCTTTACTCAAAATTAATAATATTTTATATATCTTAAATTTTAATTTTTTTTATTTTTTAAATTTTTTTAAATATATTTTATCTTTTTCTTGACTTATTAAATATATTTTATTTTTAATTTAATATATTTGTTGAGTTAATCGATCGACGGAATCGACCAAGAGGGGGTGAATTGGCAATTAAAATTTTGGTGGAAGCTTTTGCAGAAAATTGAAAGTAATTGCACAGCGATTTAGAGTGGTTCGACTTTCTCAATCAAAGTCTACGTCAATTACCTTAGCTATCCACACTAAGGATTTTCCAACAAATTCACTAATTTGTTCTTTCTTTTGAGGCCAAAGAGATAACCTTACATCTCCCTCAAGAATATACTTCAAATATTGATAACACTCTTTCTCAAAGAGAAGATTACAAATTTGCAAACTTACAAGGAAATCCTCACAAGGTAGATTGTTTGCACAATTCTAGAACAAAGAAAAGAACACTAAAAAATGAATACAATTGAGTACAAGTAGTGTTCTTGAAAGCAAAATGAATATTGAATGAAAAATAGGCTTGAAATGCTCAAACTTGAGGTTTGATGCTTTCTCTTTGATTCTCTCTTGATTCTTGTTGATTGTTGTTTCTTGTTATTGATCAATAGCTTCTAAGCTTGTTTAAATACACCTTCAAATGATTCTGAACGTTGGGGATGCTTAGTGGAGTTAATAGAGCCGTTTAAGTGTGAAAACAATTAATTAAAGCAGTTGGGAGCATCAGTGCATCGATGCATACCCATGGTGCATCGGTGTAAAATTCAAATATTTTAACCGTTGACCCCTTAGTGAATCGGTGCACTAAGAGTGCATCGATGCATCAAGTGCATTCGATGTTTCAAAATAGCCAGAGTGCATGGATGCATGGCTGGTACATCGATGCATCAAATGTATTCGATGTTTTCATAAAATCCTCAGTGCATCGATGCATGAAATGCATTCAATGTTCAATTTGATTCATGGTGCATCGATGCATGGATTGATGCATCGGTGCATCACTTTGAAAAATTGATTTTAGGCTTGATTTTGGTTCAAAATACTTTGAGAAAATTGTTTCAAATATATATTAAGTATAAAACACAATTTTACACATTTAGTAAGGTTTGAAATTGATCTTGAAAGACTTGGAGTAATATTTTGATATTCGATTAATTAAATCGAATATACTTAGAAAATCATTTGTAAAATCTTAAAATTCATTTAAACTTAATTTGTTATATCGAAACAAAAAAAATGTTTTCAACAATCTCCCCCTTTTTGATATAACAAAACATTTGTGTAATTTTAATATTTTCTTTGAAAATAAATTTTGAAAAATTAAGTTTAAAATTACTCCCCCTTACTTTAACACTTCTCCCCTTTAAAACATTTTAACACTTAACATTTTATTCCCCTTTTTGTTAAATCAAAAAGACTTAAAAATCGATTTAAACAAGGTTTTGAAAAACATAGCCAATTGATTAAATATATATATAGCTTAAGCTGCTAAGATCACAATCAAAACAGAGATTAGCCATTAGTTTTATAATCAATATTCATAAACAAATGTGAAATGACATAATTGGTCATAATGTAACTAGTATGTAAATGATGCAAAAAATAAAATTAATAAACATTAAGCTCATAATGAAAATTCAAACCAAATATATATAAATATTAAGTTCAAAAATTCATAAAACAACAAATAAGTTCAAAACATCCAACAACCATCAAATTTAAACATCCAGAAACATCAAAATCAATCCAAGTTTGAAAATCCAAGAAAAACATAACAAGGAAACAAATCTACTCCATCGGAGGATCGGGAGGAGGAGGATAATGAGCTCGAACTTCAAGAGTGAGAGTGTCCATTCGTTCAGGCATCTCCCGCTAAAACTCAGTAATATGAGACTCCATGGAGGCAAACCTCAGATCAAATTACTCCAAGAAGGATCGAAAATATGGTGGCATTTGATCTTCTTGCCGTGCCGGTTCCGGTGCAGGCTCATCGTCTGGAACATGATCATCGATATCTTGCATAAGTTGTTGAAACTCAGGGTAATCGTTAGCAGCCGATGCCGAAGGAGGAGGAGGAGCACGAGAAGAGCTAGGAGCAGCTCGTGAAGAGCTAGCTCCCGGAGTTTGCTTACCGGGTTGAAATACCCAAAGACCGATTTCCTCATCTTGTTTTCAATCTGCTTTCTTCAAGGAGGTAAGATTGATTTGATTTTGGAGTGGGATAGGATTGTCGAGAGAGACGTCTAGACCGAGTTTGATAAAGAGATTACTCAGAAGACATCCATAAATCAATATTTTGACATGTTTTGAAGGATCAATGTTTATGATGTCCACTAGTTGACTAAAAATAATGTGGGGCAGATTTATTTTGATCTTATTTTTATTACAGTGCATCCACCATAAATCCCTAGCACGAAGAGTGGAGTATCTACCTCTGGATTATCTAAACCACCAAGAGATCATCAAATGAGGAAAACGATATTGATGAGATCGTAGAGTAATAACACTAGAATTTGGATCATAGGGATATTCCACATTTTCATTCTCATTATATGACCCATTATCATCTAACCCAAAATGGAAAGCTATAGTCTCGGGGTCAATATTAATATATTGGCCTAAAAGATAGGATCTAATGGCTATAGTCCCACATTGAGTTTCGTTTTGAATACATACCGCATTGGAATAGAAATGCGGACTAATTGTTGATAAAAGATAGGTTTGAGCTGAAACATTTTATCAAACTTCCAAGCTTTAAGAATTGGAAGATATTCAAAGTCAATATCTATTATAGCTTGAAGAGAAGGAATACGCTCTTCCCATATTCTATAAGATTGAAAAGAATTTATGTACCTAGAGTACAATTCGTCTCTACGACGCTCAGGCATGTTAAAACAAGATCCTAATAGAGATGTAGGTGGAGGAGGAACGGGATTAGGAACGGGATTAGGAGGTTGGTTTGAACAAGAACGACTCAAGTCCTAGGGCGTTTGGGATTTGACATGTTTTAAAGATTCGGAAAATGAATGTAACCTGCAATTTGAAACACATGTATGCACAATAATCAATCCCAAAACTCAATTGAGTCCTCAATAATTCAAGGTTCTCTAAACCGAATCCTAATGGGCAAGGTTTTGAAAAATATTTAAAAATAATTTTTGTAAAATCATAATATGTATAGTTTTTTATGAAAACAACATAATTAAATCAAAAACATCAAATTTAAAAATTAAATTCAAATTTTTGATTTTTTTATTTTGAAAATTCAAAAATTTCTTTGAAAATTTGTGAGTTTTTGATGAAATTGGTTGTAAAATCTAGTTTGTAATCATCAAACAATCAATGCCCAATAAAATTTTCATCCTAGAACTAATAAAAACTAGTCCTAAGATTAGAATATGATAAAATAGATATTTTTAGAAAAATACCTTGAAATTTTCAGATTTGAGAGGAATGGGATGTTATGTTGCACGATTTAATGATAGTAGCAGGATTTAGAGAAGAAGTATGAAATATTTCCGAACAAAACCAAAAGATTTGGAACAACTTTGAGAGTAGGAGAGGAAGAGGAGGCATATGGCTGAAAGAGTTTAGTTTTTAGGGTTTGAAACAAATGAGAAAATAAGCCTTATAAACCCCAAAACCCGACTGATACATCGATGCATGGCCTTGTGCATCGATGCACATTCAAGGCGTGCATCGGTGCACCTTAATCGTGTATCGATGCACATTCAAGGATGCATCGATGCACTGTTAGGTGTATCGATGCATGAAGCACAAAAATATCAAAATTCTGTTTTAAACACTCAAAATGCTAAATTAATTGGCTCTAGTGGTATTGACAACTCATATATTGAAAAATAATCATGTTCAATCAATCAAATTAATCCTTAAACTACTTTTGAACATAAAATTAATTTTCATCAAGCAACATAAACTCCCCCTAACTAATAGCAAAGAATGCAATAAAAAATTATTATTATAAGCATTTTTCATTTATACTTAAAAGTGATAAAATTATTTTAAACACTAAGTGAAGATAGGTCAGTTAAACCTAATTCTCTCATAAGTGTCCAAAATCTTTCCTTGTCTAAAGGTTTTGTAAAGATATCCGCTAATTGGTGCAAACTATCAACAAATTCTAGAACTACATCTTCCTTAGCGATATGGTCTCTAATGAAGTGATGTCTAATTTCAATATGCTTAGTTCTAGAGTGTTGGATGGGATTTTTAGTGAGACAAATAGCACTAGTATTGTCACACTTGATAGGAATGGTACTTACTTTAATTACATAATCAAAAAGTTGTTGTTTCATCCATAAAACTTGTGCACAACAACTACCGGCTGAAATGTATTCCGCTTCAGTGGTAGATAATGCAACACAATTTTGTTTCTTTGAAAACCAAGAAATCAACATATTTTCAATGAATTGGCAAGTACCAGAGGTTCTTTTCCTATCTAATTTGCATCCTCTATAATCCGCATCAGAGAAGGCATGCAAGCTAAAGCTAGAGTCTCTAGGATACCAAAGTCCTAAACTAGGAGTGTCCTTAAGGTATCTAAAGATCCTCTTAACAGCTAGTAAATGTGATTCCTTAGGGCATGATTGAAATCTAGCACATAAGCAAACGCTAAACATAATGTCCGGTCTACTTGCAGTTAGATAAAGCAAAGAACCAATCATTGGCCTATATAATTTAACATCCACACATTTAACTCCTTCATCTATGTCAAGCTTTGTTGATGAGCTCATTGGAGTGTCATGTGGTTTCCCATTTTCCAGTCCAAACTTCTTGAGCATGTCTTTGACGTACTTAGCTTGATTGATGAATATGTCATCTTTTCTTTTCTTGATTTGGAGTCCCAAGAAAAATGAGAGCTCCCCCATCATGTTCATTTCGAATTCACTTTGCATTAGCTTAGAAAATTCTTGGTAAAGAACATCATTAGTAGAACCAAATATTATATCATCGACATAAATTTGAACTACTAATAAATATTTACCTTTATGCTTTAAAAACAATGTAGTGTCAACCTTCCCTTTTGAAAAACATTTTTCAATTAAAAAGTTTGACAATATTTCATACCAAGCTCTAGGAGCTTGTTTTAAACCATAAAACACTTTTGTCAATTTAAGAACATTGTTTCTCACTATATTACCCTTTTCTTAAGTATACCCTTGAGCAACAAGTCTAGCATTGTTTCTCACTATATTACCACTTTCATCAAGCTTATTCCTAAACACCCATCTAGTACCTATAGTAGATTTATTATTAAGCCTTTCAACTAATGTACATACTTTACTTCTCTCAAATTGATTTAACCCTTCTTGCATAGCCATAATCCAATGTTCATCTTTTAATGCTTCTTTAATATTCTTAGGCTCTATGCATGAGATAAATGCATCATAATTACAAATATTTCTAAGAGAAGATCGAGTTGTTACCCCTTTGGATGGATCACCTATAATCTCACCATCCTTGACATAGTTGTACTCTCTTGGGTAAGATACTTCCATTTCTTTAATGGTTGGATTCTCGAGAGGATCTTGAGTTTCCTCATCTTTCGTTTATTCCTTTGATGATGGTTCTCCAACGTCATGTTCAACGTCATTTATATTTATAATACCTACATCATCATACAAACAAGAATCCTTCCTCGGAAGGGGATTATCATCGAAAACAACATGTATAGACTCTTCTACAGCTAAAGTTCTTTTATTAAATACTCGATAAGCTTTAGAATTTAAGGAATAACCCAGAAAAATTCCTTCATCACTCTTAGCATCAAATTTGCCAAGATTGTCTTTACCGTTGTTTAAAACAAAACATTTACATCCAAAAGGATGAAAATAGCTAATGTTAGGCTTTTTATTTTTGAAAATTTCATATGGAATTTTCTTTAAGATTGGCTTAATCATTACTCGATTTACAACATAACAAGCGGTATTTGTGGCTTCTGCCCAAAAATATTTTGGCAAATTGTTTTCACAAAGCATAGTTCTAGCCATTTCTTCTAAAGTTTGATTTTTCCTCTCAATAACTCTATTTTGTTGAGGGGTTCTAGGTGATGAAAAATTATGGCTAATACTATTAGAATTAAAAAAATCAGTAAATCCAAGATTTTCAAATTCAGTTCCATGATTACTCCTAACACTAGTTATAGAGTAACCTTTTTCGTTTTGGATTACTTTTGAAAACGTGATGAATTTTTCTAATGCTTCATCTTTAGTACTTAAGAAAAGAACCCAAGTATATCTAGAATAGTTATCTACTAAGACAAATGTATATTGTTTTCCACCCAATCTAGTAGTCCTAGTTGGCCCAAAAAGATCTATATGGATCAATTGTAATATTTTACTAGTTGATACATTATTAATGGATTTAAAAGAAATTCGCTTTCGTTTTCATTTAGCACAAGCATCACAGATTTTATCATTATCAAATTTAAGCTTAGGCAACCCTCGAACTAAATTTCCTTGAATTAGCCATTGCAAAACACTCATACTAGCATGTCCTAGTCTCCTATGCCATAACTAACTATCATGCTCATCCTTAGCAACTAGGCATAAATTAGTCATATCAATAGAGTCTAAATGCACCATGTATATGTTTCCTATTGTATGACCAACAAGTATAATTCGATTAGATGCAATGTCAATAACTTTACAACCATTAGTTTCAAACATGACATTGAATCCTTTATCACATAATTGACTAATACTTAAGAGATTATGCTTTAATCCATTCACATATAAAACATTTTTAATTTGTATGGAAGAGGTATTACCTATGGTACCTATACCTTCGATGTGACCTTTTGAATTATCACCAAAAGTCACTTCTCCTCCATTTTTGGCGTTAAGCTCTATGAACCGGCTTTTGTCTTCGGTCATGTGTCTTGAGAATCTACTATCAAGGTACCATGAGTTTGAATTTGTTTCCCATGCCTTGTAGCAATGCTCCTTTTCCTACAAACATAGATTAATTTCTAATTTTTGGTACCCAAATTCTTTTGGGTCCATATTCATTAGTTTCCAAAATCCTAGTCCCCTTAGGTATCCATTTGTGTATGATATCTTTATCTTTAGTAGTAATGAGTCCTTTAGTAACCCATATACTTCTAACGATTTTTCCATTAGAGGTTCTTCGGGGACCTCTATGATTGTAGTTTTTAAAACTTTTTCTAACAAAGTTGGATTTTAAATTTTCTCCATTTTCAAAACGTTTTGTTCCAACTTTATCAAAAGAAGCTTTAAGACCATCAATTTTCTTTTAATGATCATCATTGACATTTGAAAGTAAATTTTGCAAATCTGAATTTTTCTTTTCAAACTCTTCTAGTTTGATTTGCAAATCTTTGATTTTACTTTCAAAATCATTGTTGGTCTTGAATATGAGCTTATTTTTCAATTTTCAATTTTGAGACATCATTTTTATATTTTAAAAACAATTTCTCATAATCCGAAGCCAACTCATTATATTCTGCTAATAACTCATCATAAGATAAATCATCTAATTCAGATGAGTTAGAGGTTACCTTAGAATCTTCCCCGAATACCATCAAGCACAAGTTTGCTACTTATTGTTCCTCTTCATCGGAACCCTCTTCATCGCTCCATGTAGCCACATGAGCCTTGTGCTTATTATTTGATTGACCCTTTCTTTTCAATTGTGGGCAATCATATTTGACATGTCCCGGCTTTTTGCATTCATAGCAAATAATAGGGTCATCTTCATCTGAATCACTCTCATCTTTTGTGGATTTGAGAACAACTCCAATGTTTTTCTTCTTCTCATTCTCATTTGGTGTCTCATCAATCTTATCGACATCCACCTCATCTTCAAGCGTCATTTCATGAGTGAGGAGGGAACCAATTAGCTCTTCAAGAGTTAAGGATTTTTGGTTCTTAGCCTCGATGATTGCCGTCTTCTTGGATTGTCACGATTTTGGAAGTGAGTAAACTAACTTCCTCACAAGCTTTTCGTTTGGAATGATCTCTCCATATGATTTGAGACCACTGATAATCGTTGAGAATCTATCCATCATAGCTTTGATATCTTCATTTGGTTTCATCCTGAAATTTTCATAGCTATGTGTTAGAAGACTAATTTTAGATTATTTTACCTCGTTGTTGCCTTCATGAGTGACTTGTAGTTTATCCCATATTTCTTTGGCGGTTGTACAAGATGAAACTCTTCCATATTCATCTGGTCCAAGAGCACAAAATATGATATGGATTACTTTGGAGTTGAGCTGGAACATTCTTGTCTCTCATTCACTCCACAATCTCAGATGAGTGAGAGGCTTGATATATCCATCTTCTACAACATTCCATGCTCCAATGTCACTTGCTTGAATGAAATACATCATTCTATTCTTTCAATAGGCATAGTTAGCTCCATTGAAGAAAGGAGGCTTGTTGACAAGCATCGAATCGAGACCGAAGTCGACATTTGAAGTAGAGACCATTGATGACTTGATAATCGATATAACTCTTCCCGAATCGACTCAAGAGGTGATTAAACCTTCAAATGAGTGAGGCTCTGATATCAATTGTTGAGTTAATCGATCAACGGAATCGGCCAAGAGGGGGTGAATTGGCAATTAAAATTTTGGTGGAAGCTTTTGCAGAAAATTGAAAGTAATTACACAGGGATTTAGAGTGGTTCGACTTTCTCAATCAAAGTCTATGTCCACTACCTTAGCTATCCACACTAAGGATTTTCCAACAAATTCACGAATTTGTTCTTTCTTTTGAGGCCAAAGGGATAACTTAACAACTCCCTCAAGAATATACTCCAATTCTTGAGAACACTCCTTCTCAAAGAGAAGATTACAAATTTGCAAACTTACAAGGAAATCCTCACAAGGAAGATTGTTTGCACAATTCTAAAACAAAGAAAAGAACACTAAAAAATGAATACAGTTGAGTACAAGTAGTGTTCTTGAAAGCAAAATGAATATTGAATGAAAAATAATCTTGAAATGCTCAAACTTGAGGTTTGATGCTTTCTCTTTGATTCTCTCTTGATTCTTGTTGATTGTTGTTTCTTGTTATTGATCAATGGCTTCTAAGCTTGTTTAAATACACCTTCAAATGATTCTGAACGTTGGGGATGCTTAGTGGAGTCAATCGAGTCGTTTAAGTGTGAAAACAATTAATTAAAGCAGTCGGGAGCGTCAGTGCATCGATGCATACCCATGGTGCATCGGTGCATCAGTGTAAAATTCAAATAGTTTGACCGTTGGACCCTCAGTGCATCGGTGCACTAAGAGTGCATCGATGCATCAAGTGCATTCGATGTTTCAAAATAACCAGAGTGCATCGATGCATGGCTGGTGCATCGATGCATCAAATGCATTCGATGTTTTCATAAAATCCTCAGTGCATCGATGCATGGTGTGTGCATCGGTGCATCACTTTGAAAAATTGATTTTATGCTTTATTTTGGTTCAAAATACTTTGTGAAAATTGTTTCAAATATATATTAAGTATAAAACATAATTTTACACATTCAATAAGGTTTGAAATTGATCTTGAAAGACTTGGAGTAATATTTTGATATTCGATTAATTAAATCGAATATACTTAGAAAGTCATTTGTAAAATCTTAAAATTTATTTAAACTTAATATGTTATATCGAAACACAAAAATGTTTTCAACAATATTTATATATATTAAAATATAACATATATATCGTAAGTTGGAAACCTGAGAGCAAATTATCAACTTTGGCTCAATGGTTTTGCCTATGTTTCCTTGGAAAAGTGTTCCCAGTTGGAATCCCCTTATCCCTTCTTTCGGTGCTTTAATTTTCTTTTCATGTCACTTTCTTATTGGTGAAAAGTAAATTATTAAATTAAAAATATTAATCAATGATTAAATGTATAATTATATCAATTTTATTTTAAAATTAAGTTCAAATTGTTAGAATATGTAAGTATTAGTGACTAAATGTATAATTATAGAAATTTTATTAACTGCCATGTCACCACTCCCGTCAAACATTAACGACAAGTAGCTTGATTGGATCGAATTAAACAGTTAAATAATCTGATTAATTGAAAGATTGGTGACTAAAACTAAAAGGTTAAAAAATAAGAAAACAATTTATTTTGGGTAGGGTTAGTCGGATTCGAGAATTATCTAAAAAAATCGGGTCAGGTCAAGTCGGGTGATGTCACCCCTAAACTCAAATCGTATCAAATTTCCGAGTCAAGTCAGATTCACCTAAACCCGAACCGTGTACATCCTTAAACGAACCACGGTGTTTCGAGGTTACTTCTGCATCATGATTAATCACCATATATGGAAGATAAATCCGTGGTTACCGAGTAAAAGATAAAAAGAACAAACCCTAATTTTCCCATTACTTTCCCTACTTATAAATAATAGCGAGCACTCACTCTGATATAAAAACAACCCACCACCTTCTCATTTACCGCAACATAGAAGAAGAAGAAACAAGCACAAAATGGCCACCGTCGCCGCCAACAGCACAGCCGTGGCGCAAGCGTGCTCGACATGGCACTCTCCCGTGCCGTATCTCTTCGGAGGTTTGGCTTCGATGCTGGGTCTCGTCGGTTTCGCGCTGTTGAATGTTGATCTTAGCTTTCTTCTACTGCCGCCGACTCACTGATCGTTTGCTCAACGCCGGCGGAGGAGGAGACGGAGGAAGAGACGACGAAAGCGGTGGAAACGACGGTGGTTCGAAGAAGAAGAAGATGAAGGTGTTCGAGGAGAACATTTTAGTGATAATGGCTGGTGATGAAAGGCCTACGTTCTTGGCCACCCCGGTATCCACTAAAGCTCCCTCTTTTGGCGACCTCAACGGCGGCGGAGGAGGATCGGAGAAGGCCGAGAGCGGCGGTGATAACAAACCGAAAGAAGAAGATACACGAAATCCCAATTGATTACATTACATCAAAGTTCCATGAAAGAAGATACACGTGTTTTCCTCTAATTGGTATCAAATCTTTAAGCAGCTGAACTGTCTGGTTTACGCGGCGACCCGACGCCGGAATTTATGCACTTGCTCTTTAATTTAAGGGTAAAGTATAGTAATGGTCACTGAACATTTCTGAAGCTTGCATTTAGGTCCCCCAACATTTAAAACTTGCAATACAGTCCCCTAACATTTATTCCGTTTACAATATGGTCCCCAACTTAAACCACAGTTAGAAAATTAGGATAAATTATATAAACGGTCATTGAACTTTTCAGTCACTTGAATTTAGGTCTCTCAACTTTTAAAACTTGCAAAACAGTCATCAATTTCATTCTAAACCCCAATTTCCAAAGTAATTCAATTTTATTCTAAACCCTAAATTCTAAAATACTTCAATTAAATTCTAAAATACTTCAATTTAAGGTAATATAGGCTTGAAGAAAGAGTTCAAGGCATAGACACAACGAATAAAAATATATTTATATAAATGTATATTTATATTTAGATGTATAAATAAAAAATATATTCATATATTAATGTATGAATCATTTATATTTTTTGAATATTTTATTTTTAATAAGAAATTAAAATTATTAATTATATTAGAAATACTCAACTTAAGATTATATATATAATCATGAATTATAAATATGAAAAATATATTATTAAATTTAGTTTAAAAATATATAAATCTTAAATTTATTCTTTTAAAATATTGTATCAACTAATATTTAAAAATATATTAAATCTATCAAACAATTTATCAAATATAATATTTTTTTATTGTAAAAATATAATATTTCCCATCATTTATTGCTTTCAAATTTTTTGCCGAAGTTCAAATCTCATTATTTCCATTTTACATTATATTCTTTTTTTTCTGGCATTGATCATACTATTAGTATATGTATTATTGTATATCTCTTAACACAAACGATGGTGTTAGCTTAGTGGCTCCATCCTGTATCTTTCATTTGCGTGACTCAGGTTTGAGTTTGCCCAAGACCCAAATTTTACTTCTTTGTAACTTAATTTTCTTCTAATTAGGAGGTGACATGTGTCACCAATAACACATATCATGATCATGTGTTAACACATGTCAGATCCTGATTAAATGATTAATTTATTAAATTTTATTTAATTTAGGACCAAATTGATAGCATATATAAATAATTAGGTGGTAACATGTGTCACCAATGACACGTGTCATGATCATGTACTAACACATGTCAGATCCTAATTAAATGATTAATTTATTAAATTTTATTTAATTTAGGACCAAATTGATTATATAAATAATAAAGACTGAATGTATAATAATACCAATTCCTTTTAACTGCCACATCATCATTTTTATCAATTGGTAACGACTAGTGGCTTAGTGAAACAGTTAAATAATTATGTGGTATGATTGATAAATTTAAAAGATCGATGACAAAAGTAAAAAGGGCTAGATAGTTAAGTTGTCAACCGAGTAGTTTACACTTTTATTTATACGTCAAAATAACATTTTATAAATTTAAAATTCGAATTATTTTCAACCTCTTCTATATCCTAACTACTTTTTTTAATTAAAAAATTTCTTCAACAGATAAGAATTATACTATTATATTTATATAAAAAATATGTATCACATGAAATAAGATGAAATTAAATAATAATAAATTTGACATAATTGAATTTAATTTAAGTATTTTGGAATTTAGGGTTTAGAATAAAATTGAATTACTTGGAAATTGGGGTTTAGAATGAAATTGATGATTGTTTTGCAAGTTTTAAAAGTTGGGGGACCTAAATTCAAGTGACTGAAAAGTTCAATGACCATTTATATAATTTATCCTAATTTTCTAACTGTGGTTTAAGTTGGGGGACCATATTACAAACGGAATAAATGTTGGGGGACTGTATTGCAAGTTTTAAATGTTGGGGGACCTAAATGCAAGCTTCAGAAATGTTCAGTGACCATTACTATACTTTACCCTAAAAATAATTATAATAATATCCTCTATATATAAATTTTTCAATTAAGTCATTGTTTTTATTGAATAAAAATAATATTTTTATTATTATTTCGGGTCAAGTCTGGTCGGGTTCAGGTCGGGACGGATGAACTCTTGTTTTGGTCGGGTCAGGTCGAATCTCGGATGGAGGCTCCTTGTTCTCGGGTCGAGTGGACCAAAAACCCGACCCATGTCTTTCCCTAGCTATAAGCTTAAATTAGTCGAATTAAATTTAAAAATAAATTATTGTGTCAATAAGATATTTCTAGTAATCTAGCTGACTAGCTGTAAACTTTAACGTTAAATATTTGTTTAGATATATTTAAAAATATTTATTAATTTATATGTGTTTAAAAAAATGGGCTAGGATTACTTTTATCTTTGTAGTAAATATAATTTATTAAATTCGTCTTTATCATTTTTTTTACATCAATTTAGTTTACGAAGTTGTTTAGGGTGTTCATCTTGGTTCTCGAAGTTCATTAACTGTTTTTTACTAACAAAACCGTTTGTCTTTGCGTTTTTCAACACTAGCAATTTCCACATAAACTAATATTACTAGTAATCTGCATAAGACTCACAATTCTGTTAGTCAAGATGGTTAATGGACTTCTAGGGATAGGATGAACACCCTAACAACCTCAAGGGATAAATTGATGTAAAAAACGATAGGGACGAAATTCATAAGATAGATTTACTACAAGGGCAATAGTGACTCTTAAATCTAGAAAGAATCACGTCAGATTTAAGATAACAATTTAAATTGATTAAATGACCTAATTAAAATTAACATAAAGTACATAAACGGTCCCCCTACTATAGGATACTACTTTATTAAGTCCCTCGACTATTAAAAGTTATAAAATGATCATTCGACTGTAAAGTGTTGCTTTGTTGAGTCCCTCGACTATTAAAAGTTACAAAAATGGTCACCCAATTGTTCATTATATTCTTAACTCATCATTTTTTGATTAAAAAAATTGATGGTATTCTAAGCTGAACATTATCCTATTGGTCGTGATATTATAAAAATTTGATCCCAAAATCTCAAATGACTATCATATCCCAATCATCATGTTAACGTATAATTTAGACAACTGTCATTTATTTTTATGAAAAGGACGAGCTTGGAACATAATGAATAGCCGGATGATCATTTTGTAACTTCTAATAGTCGAGAATTTAACATTGCAACATTCTATAGTCGCATGACCATTTTATAACTTCAAATAGTCAAGAGACTTAATAAAAAAAATATCTTATAGGGACTATTTGTGTACTTTACCCTTAAAATTATACATTAGTTAAGAATAAAATTAGAAAGTTTTGATGTTTATGAACCAAATTGAACTTGATCTATATTTTTAAAAAGATTATATTTGTCTGTGAGGGAAAATGTCTTATACGATTAATTTTTTTCCTTTATTTAAACTTTTCCTTATTAAATATTAGTCATATTTGAGTATTTCCATATATTTATTGATATTAAAATGTACGTTACGACGATTATAGGCGGTTCTACATTCGTAAAAATATTATGTCGTGGGAAGAATGTAAATTTTATGATAGGAGTAAATTTATAAAATTTTAGAGGACGGAAATATATTATCAGTAAAAAATATAAAGAAAATAATCAAATTATATGAGAAATTGAAATTTTCAAGAGGGACAATCGTCCCCGCCAACCCTCCTTCAGTCCATCCCTAACTATGCCTCTTGACTAAGGAGGACATGTGTTGTACCTTATCTTGATTAACCACTGAAGCCTACTGAAGTTTCTGAAAGATAAATATTTTACCTCATTCGTATCTAATTCGTAAGTCGTGTTTTCATTGTCACTCCTTTATCTACCAATGATTCCGAAAGACAAATGCCGTGGCTAGGGATTCGTATGAAATGGTTATTGGGGGGTTTGGCTAAGAAGATTGATCCTTCGTTTTCGGCCGAGTCAACGGAAGTTGTTGCTTTTACGGAGGGCATTCGGTTGGCTTCCGAGAATGGGTGGAACAAAGTTGTTATTGAAGGTGATGCCATGTCCATTGTTTACAGGTTGTCTAATCAGGTGACGAGAAAGATTCAAGATATTTCTACAATTGGATTGTTGCTCAATGGGACTAGACAAATGTTAGTTAACTTTCCTTCTTTTAAAGTACACTATGCTTGTAGGGAAGCTAATCGAGTCGCCCATACTCTTGCGCATTGGGCCTTATCGAACAACAATCCAGTTTGGTTTTATTTAGATGAACCTGATTGTATTAAACAAGTTGTTATTGATGATCTATTGGAATATAAGATTTTATTCCTTCCAAAAAAAAAGAATTTCATAAATCCAAATTTTTTGATGACTCACAACCCTTTGACATGACATTTGATAAATCCACATGAACTGTACGAGCCAAATATACTATCAGACGATCATATCTAGAGATGGCAACGGGTCGGGTTCGGGCTGAGTATTGGTCCCCCCGTCCCCGTTTAAAAAACCCGTACCCGTTCCCGCTTAAAAAATCGTGGGGATTTAAACGAGGATCTCCATCGGGTAATCGGGGAAAACCGCGGGGAAACGAGTATTCCCGTTTAGCATAAACTGTTATTTAAACGGGTATCGGGCCGAGTATATATATTTAAATTAAATATATAAATATTAAATATATATTTTTAATTTAAATTAAATTTATTAATATTATATATATATAAATAATTATTTTTAATATTTATCGGGCCGGGTAATCGGGCGGAGATTACTAAACCCGTCCCCGTCCCCGTTTAACATAAACATTTTTTCCCCGTCCCCGTTTAATTCGGTTTTCAATTTTCTCCGTCGGGTTCAATTTTTTTTGCCATCCCTAACCATATTCATTCTTCTTGTCAACCTCCGAATAATCATTATAATCTTATACTTGACATCAATATTAACAATCACTATAAAATCCAAAGAAATTCGGGTTTGGGCCGCCCATTATAACCCTTAAGAATCGCGTGCAATTAAGGGCAGGAGCGTGGTGCACCAACCTATTTTTGGATGTTTATAAATGTTTGCAAACCCTAACACCATATGTACAAAAAAAATGTCATGCACTAGATCCGATACGACGTTTAAATCTTAAACCATAAATCCTAAACTCTAATATTGATATTTACCTATAAAAAGTTCATAAATGTTGAAGCGTAAATGCATTCAAGAAATATAGCCGTTACCAAGCGCGAAACATGAAGGGCTCGTATTCCCTCATCGTTGTTCTCGTGTCTTTCCTCGTCTTCTCGCCCCGTAATGAAAGAAAATGATCAGTCTTCTCTTTCTTTTCTTTTTCATCTTTTTGTAATGTAACAATGGCGGATTCACAGTTTTTTTTTCAGTGTGGACACGTGTTCACTCTCCATTAGTTACCTATTTTACTTATAGTGTTCACCGTAAAATTTTATTTATGTCTATCCAATTAAAAATTTTATATTGTTAACCATACCTATCCCAGAAGATGTATACATTTTATGCTTGTTTTTAAAATGAGCATTCTATAATATTTTATAACAAGATGAAATTGCAAAATATTAAAATTTATCATATAAAAATTATTTCTTACGAAACAAAAAATAAATCAAATTTTGAGTTGGTAGAACTTTTTCAAAGTGTGGCTGATTTCTTTACTGAGTTTTCTTCACGCCTGCGTTACAATAGGAAAAATAGTTTATTTTTTGGGTTAATGGTTTTTATTCAAAGTGTAAGGCCCCCGAAATTTGGAACTCTATGACGTGTCACAAGCCACACTTGTTTAGAACGAACCTGTTATTAACATATATGTACACACTCCTAAATATATTTCGATATCCGTCACTGTATCGATATACGTTTAACTTGCATGTTCATGTTCTTTCCTTATGGGAAAAAAAAAACACAGGTGAATCAAGAGAACGAGCATGTCAGATAGCTCCGATTAATCTTCCCAATTGCTCGCATGCAGCATCAGCCTAAATGACATACCTCTGGTGCACTGTTTAACTCATTGTTTCTTTATCTTGTTTAACTAACTAATCTCATTTTATTAAGCCTTCCATGTTTTGTTTGAAGTGTGCAAATTTTGATTCTCTTATATTTTAGTCCTTAACTGAATTCAAGTTCAAGTACCAAGTTGGTAAAAAATGTTAAACTTAAGGATTAATGTAGACAAAAGAAAATCAAGTACCAAGAAAAGCTTCTTAGACAAAAACCAACAACTTTGATTATGGTAAAGGTCAAGCTTCCTAGACAAAAATAACATCAACTTTGATTAGAGTACAACATTGACCACGCAAAACCTGTGCTATTCATCTGAAACTCCGGAGAAAGCTGCAACGGTTGTCGAAAAGACGTGCGCAACACGTTAGGAGGTATAATAAGAACACGATTATCAGATACGAGGTTTTCTGCAGATGCACATTCTCTTTCTATTGAAAACCAGTTTTAGTGAGAAAGGATTTAGTTAATGTGCCAACTTCTTAAGGTGTTGAAATAGTTTCTGTTTAATCCATTGCCTGTCATAAGGCAGAAAAGCTTGAATCCTGTGATCATAGCTGCAAGCAAGAAATCAATGATAAAACCGATTATCCCACCGAAGAAAAAATACGTCGAATGCAATAAATATTAGGTTAAACTGTTTAGCTTCCAATTGACACCTATTCAAATATCCAATTCAAACCAAAACAAACAAATAATCCATTGCAAGACGTTGTCTCCCGTTAATGTGAACACACGCCCATTACTGCATTATCGTTGGAGCATTGTCCGTATCCAAGTAATACACAGACTTCCCATCAGCCATATTCGTTTCCTTGGATGAAAGACAATGTTACCCAGACTCTTCATTTTATCTTAAGTTTCCATGTTTAACACCAGTGTCTAGGACATATTTGGGAATGGGTATCGAGTTATGAATCATATGATCCTCCATATATATAAACTTACAGGTCAAAACTATTCACAACGTATTTGAGTTTCAGCAGACGGAAAATTACACGACAGATTCATACATTTGATAAATGATTATTAGATGGACACACGACAACGAAGCATGCAATATAACATAAAACACATGAGAATGATCCATTGAAAAAGAAGGGAAAAAGTGGAGGGCAGTATAGAAAGGAGAGACATACACGAGGGCACTCATATCTGCAAGGCCATTGATAAAATTGTAAAGATCAGCATCGTCGTAAGTGATGTTCCCTGTAGCTGGATTTAGATCCTTAAGCTTCCTTTCATATAGTCCACATATCCCTGCACATCCCAAACGGCATAAACCGTCAAAACTTAAGAAGACAGTAGATTCAATCCGGTGACTCGTGTCGGAACCACTCTGATTCATTCAACCAAATCATGCTCCTAACGCAATTAGGAAATAAAATAATCTTTGGAAATACATTCTATTCTAGAGAAGAAGGATGCATGAAATGCAAAATCAAATCTAAAGATCATTCTAAACCCCATAAACCAACTTCTAAAAGGTACAATCCACTGCCTGCACTCTGCAGATCTATAATCAACGACGAAAAACATCGAAAATCAACACGATATAGACAAAGAATAAACAAAGCATACCATACATAGCTTGACTTATGGAATCATAATCCATAAATGTCCTCGTTGCCCTGCTCTGTGAAGTTTGCATCAAGATAATGGTGTGCCTGTCCGACTAAATTTAGCATACAAAACAAAAAAGAGGAAATTAAAAATACACAACCGACCACGTTAAATTGTTAATCTAACAAATAATTTCCACAAAGGGTGTCATAAAGGACTGTGCCCCTTAGTTCAGTATCGAAAATTAAGCATTCGACGAAACCCTAGTTTCCAGAGGAAAGAACATGAAATTAAAAAGAAAAAAAGAAGAGATTTTTACAAGCAGTATTAGTTCAATTGGAGAAGGGAAGAGAAATCACCATGTCTGCTGCTACCGTATTCGTAGGTAAAGAGGAAATGCAAGAGAATCTGAAAAACCAGAAGACCCAAAAGAAAAATTCTCTTCTTTTTTCCTTTTGTAAGAAAGTATAACGTTAGTGACTGATTTATGAGTTTTAAAACATCAGTGGTGAAAAAGAATACTTACCCAAACATCAGTCACCATTATCGTAGTTTACTCAAAAAACAGATACACGATGATCAGAAGCCCATGCCCGCACAAATAAACAAAGGGTAAACTACGTCAATGAGTCACTAATGTTTGAGTAAAATTTTCTTTTATCCACTAATGTTTCAAAACTAACGATTTAACTACATATATTATGGATTTATGATAAATCGATCATTCGTCTTTAACCGTCGTTATTAAGATGACAAGGAGGCGATCAATCAATGAGAGTCTCGAGACAAAATGGGTGACAAATGATGACTAAAATAAATACAAAAATTGAATTTTTCCCAAGTAAGTCATAAATTTGAGGTTTTCATTGAAAATCTATTCGTTCGTCAAAAAAGACGTTACGACAAGTATAATTTACCCTTTATTTTAAATAATTTATCTTTAAATTTTTAACTAATTTATAATTATACATTGAGTCTTTTAAAAATTTAAATTTTTATAAATTAAATTAATGATGTTTATCGTTAGTAGTGCTCATCGATGCTCATTGAACGTTGTGGAATTTTTAATAAAATGATGCTTAAAGCTTCAATTTCTGTCCATTCTCAAAATTTCATCAACAAAGCTATGGAAAAGAATAAAATGAAGTAAAATATCTCTTTTTAATTCCCTTTTAATAATTTGATATAACATAAAATATATATATATAATGTCATATGTTCGGGAGAGTCTAAGGAAAGACAATCTAATTTAAGGTTGAGGAAAGACACGACCGAAAATGTTATAATTTTTATAACAATTTTCGATTGGATGAAAACTAAAATGTTAATTTTTTCTGAACATTTTTTGGTTGAAATCCTTTCTTATAACATATTCGGTTGACAAACGAAAATGTTACATTCTGCATAATATTTTCGGTTCAACCGAAAATGTTAAAAACTTAACATTTTAGGTTGCGCCCAACCGAAAATGTTATGCTTTTTATAATATTTTCGATCACGCTCATTTCATTCTGTTCCTTAACCTTAAACTAAGTTGTCGTAGGGAAGAACTACCGGCTATGGAAGACACAAAAAATTGTCATCCCCTAAAATATTTTGACATTCATATTTTGAAAATTTATCGAACTCAGCGTAACCTTCAACTGAATTCCGATACCCAAAAGATTAAGGATATTTCAAAGTTGGTCCTTATTATTGTTTTATAGAGATTTTTACATTAATCTGAAATAAGTATAATGTTAAAAGAAATCAATCATTTGATATTGAACGTTTACACTCTGGTATTCCTAGTGATTGAACCCGAGACCTCAAGAAATAACAACAATTTCATTATCACTGAAGTCGCTCGGTTCGTGTTATTTTATAAAGATTAAAGATTAAAAATTTGTATAGAGTTATAATTAGATAATTAAATGAAATGAAATATAAAGTTAAAAGTTTAAATAAAAAAATAAAAAAATCCTTTTGAAAAAATGAAATTATATAAGTGTTACATAATTTAAATTTCATCAACATAAACTTAATAGGAAAGGTAAATTAAATAAACTAAGAAAAAAAGTTAGATTTTTCTTTTAATAATATTGTGACACATGTCACAACATTATTAAAGAGAAAATAACTTGGAATTTTTTTGACAAATCCTAAAGGGGTGTTCATTTTCTGATTTTAATCGAATTAAGTGATTGAATTAGTTCGGTTAATTCGGTCGGTCACCGAATTAATTCGTTCGGGATTAATATTTTCTCAATATTCGGTTAATGGTTAATTGGGTTCGAAATCGGTTAATTAATTGAATTAATCGAAATTATTAAATATTATATATTTATATATTAAATACATATTTCAAGCTATTAGTTTTAGCCCAAATAAAAAATACTTCTATTATATTCAAATTAATTTAATTTAAAAAATTCGATTAATTCAGTTAATCTATTGAAATAACAGAACTTTATTCAATTCGATTAATATTTAAAAAAATTCGGTTCGATTAACGATTAAGGAAAAAAAGAAATTCAATTAATTCGGTTAATGAAAATTCGGTTCGATCGGTAGTCGAATTAACCTTTTGAATACCCCTAAGAGGGGAAAGGAAACTCTAGGGGAAGGAAAAATGTTCTCCTAGTACGCCTAGAACCCATAACCTAATGGAATATGAGTGAACATAGATAAATAACTTGACATACTGACCAAAATACTTGTTTAAATTGGATTAAATAAATTAAAATTAAAATATATCCTTCAATCATGTAGTGTTACATGCCACCATTTAATTGGATATTAAAGTTATTTAATTAAATTAAAATGAAGACTAAATTAAAAAAATGTGTAAATATTGAGGTTTAAATGTATAATTATATCAATTTTAAACAATCACACTATCTTCTCCATTAAATATTAACGGCCAGTAGCTTGATTTACAACCCTTAAATAGTTAGCTAATTTGATTTTTAAAAAAATAAAAGATCAATTGAACTGGGAAATGGGATGAGGACTTGCATGCTTTCTTCTTTGAAGAATTTAGCTGAGTTTGTTGTGATTGTTTGAAGGGTTTTCTTTTCCCTGTTGTTTCTTCTCTTTCAAGTTACTTTCGGCAAAAGAGATAAACATGAAGTTTATGAAGCTCGGCTGGAAGCCCGATACCTTCAAAGTAGATGGCAAATGCATCAGGTAAACTGGGTTTCACTTGCATTCTTTTCTTCTTCAACAGAGCACTGCAAATTTTGTTCATGGTTGTTCCATAGCTTACTGTAATCTTCGTTTTGATTTTGTTCATATCCATTAGCTCTAGCAATATCAGCTGTTGCTTCATAGAAATTTATCTTTGCTTCATCGAAAGGGGCTTGGTTAATCATTGTCATATACCATGGGGTACTTTATTAGCAAGTAGTTTACTAATTTTTCCTCTTCCTATTGATTTCCTTTTGGCTTGGTGACAGATTAACCACATGGTGTTTTCATTACTGCTTTCTATTCTTTTTTATTGTTTGGTTTTTGTTTTTGGAAAGTGGTCCAGCTATTGAACCTGTCATCTTTTTCATTAGTGGTCCAAAGTCTCCAAATTTTGAGAAAAAAAAAAGGCATATTGTGAGCAGACCTTTAATCGTTGTAAGAATTCTTTTTTCCTGTAAACAGTTGCATGTTCCCATCTCCCAACGAGGACCAAGCTTGGACTTTACCCCCTAACATGTCCTTAAGGGCTGTTCGGTTTGGTTCGTGGAAAAAATCATTATTAGAGGAATAATCCTTTCGGAATTGTATTCACGTGTCTTCATTTCCCTCGAGCGGTATAAAACTTATTACCAACAGTAGCGATTTTCGGTTAAAAATGGTGGGAATGTCCCAAATTCTTAAGTAATGTCATTCTCCCAAAGAGGACCAAGCTTGGATTTACCCCCATAACATGTCCTTAAAAGTATCTTCCCCTTGATAGCAACTTCTCATAATTGAATCAGTTCATCATTGTGTTGCTAAGGACAAGAGTATGCAGGAGGGATCTGGTTTAGTGCCTTGGGTGTGTCAATTTGTTGATTGGAACTAGCAGGTCTTGTAAGACCCCTGTAAATGCTTTTTTCCATCTTGATTAGTGGTTTACCTTCAAAATCTGTGTATTAACAGTTGCGAAACCGAATATATTTGCATTTAGATATCAACTTTTCAGATGACAATGATTAATTAGAACTGGGAAAATGAAAAGAGACTTGAGAGTTCTAATATGGGAATCGAAATCGATGAACTTATCGGTTTTCTTCCGTTGATCATACACATTGCTTAGACTGTTTCGGTGCTCAAATGTAACTTGACATGTGATTAATAACATTGGTTCTTTCAGTAGAGCCAATGAGTCGAAATTGGCTCTTGTTTTGTTCTTTTTTATTCTTTCAAGGTTGTTGTCTTCCTCATCAAGGCAAGATATTGTGTATGTATGCCTAAACAGAAAATATCCGTTGATGCAGGCATGTCACGTCTGATTTGGAAACCGATGTCACAGTTAAGGTCGGTGAGCTGAAATTTTACCTTCACAAGGTATGCTCGATCCCCTTTCGATCTTCATGCTTCTTCTTCACAAGGTTCTGAGTCTTTTAGCATCTGTGTATGGATAAGTTCTATAATGCTTTGTCTCTGGAGCTGCAGTGCAGGGATGCTTAATTGTACTTTTTATGTGTCGTGCAGTTTCCTTTATTGTCGAAGAGCAACCGCATGCAAAAACTAGTGCTGAAAGCACTGAAGAGAACTGCGACGAAATTAGTTTGGTTGATTTTCCTGGCGGGGCGAGCACATTTGAAATTTGTGCAAAATTCTGTTATGGGATGACTGTTACATTGAATGCTTACAATGTCGCGGCTGCTCGTTGTGCTGCCGAATATCTAGAGATGACCGAGGATGTTGATCGAGGTAATCTAATTTTTAAAATTGAACTCTTTCTCAACTCTAGCATATTCCATAGTTGGAAAGATTCGATTATTGTTCTGAAAACCGCCAAGTCTCTTCTACCGTGGTCTGAAAACTTGAATATAGTTGGACGATGCATTGATTCCGTCGCATCTAAAACGTTTGTGGATCCGGCAAACATCACATGGTCCTACACATATAACCGGAAGTTATCAGTGCAGGACAAAATAGTCAATGACGGTATGAAACTTCGAGAGAAGATCGAATCCGTCCCGAAGGATTGGTGGGTTGAAGATTTATGCGAATTAGAGATTGATCTCTACAAGCGAATCATGACTGCTGTGAAATCAAAGGGAAGATTGGATGGTGCAGTCATTGGTGAGGCGTTGAAGACTTATGCTGTCAGATGGTTGCCGGATTCTGTCGATGCCTTGGTTTCCGATGCACATTCCTTGAGGAACAAGTTACTAGTGGAAACAATTGCCTTCTTATTGCCTTCGGATAATGGTGTGGGTTGTTCATGTAGTTTCTTGCTGAAGCTGTTGAAAGTTGCTGTTCTGGCAGGGATGGATGATTCGGCAAAGGACGATTTAGTGAAGAGGATAAGTTTAAAGTTGCATGAGGCTTCTGTCAAGGATTTATTTATCCCGGCCCGGTCGCCCCAAACTACGTTATATGAACCAGTATATGATACATGAGAGACATAGTCGAGATGTAGAGCTTGAAAAGAATGAGATGGTTCTAGGGCATGGATCCTTGATGTGCGTCGGAAAACTGATTGATGGTTATCTTCAAAAAATCGCATACGACCCGAACCTTTCCATAGCTAGTTTCATCGACTTGTCTCGGTCTATCTCTGAGTTAGCTAGGCCAGTTCATGATGGACTCTATAAAGCCATTGACATCTACCTGAAGGTATGCATTGCTGGTTTTTCATAATGCCTGTCACTATTATATAATGTGAAACGGAAACCTTTCCGATGAAGTCATTCAGACGGCGTAAAACCGGGTTTATTTTGCTTGCAGGAGCATCCGAACTTGACCAAGGCTGAAAGAAAGAAAATGTGTGGGCTGATGGATGTCAAGAAACTCACAATGGATGCATCTATGCATGCTGCACAGAACGAGAGACTTCCTTTACGAGTCGTAGTTCAAGTGCTCTTCTTCGAGCAAGTCAGAGCTGCAGCCGGAGCTCAGCCACGTAACTCCGATCATCATCGTAGTACTTCCGTTTCCAAGATCACGGCCGAAGATTGTCGCTACCTCAAGGAAGAGATGAGTCGAGTGAAGTTAAATGATGGAGTCCCGAAGAAAGGTAAGTTGGTCAAGAAGAACAGCAAAAGCAGTAAGACTGGCATGCAGCTACTGCCGTCTCGATCTCGAAGAATATTCGAAGAATTTCCAAGTCGATGGTTTATTCTTCGAGACAGAGGAGATATTCTATTTCCTAGACAAGGATTGGCAAGAACCTGGAACTGATGTAACTCTAACCTCCGCTGCTGGCTACAACCGTCGTCGACGATGTCGTCCTTGTTGTCTCCATTATCAGTCGTCCTTGCCCATGCCACCGTAGTTGCTGTCGGAGTCGTCGAGTAGCTTCAACTTTACGATCTTGATATTATTTTCATCGGGTTTAAATCGTCAATTAGGAGTTCTTCGGGTGGTTGTGTCGTTGGATCGTCAATTAGTGACATGTGTCACCTAACGAAATTTTTTAATGGTCGTTATGTTTTAGACATTTAAAATAGTAACGTTAAACACTTGAATGATTCAAAATAGAGAATAATCCTTTACAACGGATATGAATACCATTCCCATTTATTTTTAAATAAATCAAAAACCCATATCCACGAAACTTTTGTTCTTGTGAGAATATCCATGGAAATTTCCCCAAAATTGACATATATACATATATATATACATATATATACATATATATATACATATATATATATATATATATATGCTTCTCTTTGAAGACAACAAATTTGCATGCAAAATCTAAGCTTTTGTTAATGTCTCTTCCTGGCTTCAGTTTTGGTTGTGTTGTGTTCTTCAAGTTTTTCATTTTAATCCACCCAAGCCAGTACAATAAAAATCAAGTTGCATGTGAATGAGTACGCACACGAATGGAGATATGTTCATGTTCGTCACGAACATAAACGACTAAATTTTTTTTTGTTCATGTTCGTTCATTAAGGAATATAGTTTGTTCATGTTCGTTCATTTAAATAATAGACGAACATAAACGAACGTAAACGAACAAAAACGAACATAATAAATGAATATAAAAGAACACGATAAACTAACATAAACGAACACAAAAAACAAACTTATTCAAACACAACAAATGAATGTAAAAAAAAGAATAAACAACAAGAATAATAACTTAAAATTCATTAATATAATCTGCAACTTTAGAGTTAATTTGTTCGAATACGACAAAAACATACATAAATCATAAATAAGCTATATGAACATAATAAAGTCTTAAAGTTAATTTGTTAAACAAAACAATCTTCTTGAAATACAAGTAACTTCAATAATCTTCGTAACATATTCAACTTGTCATCTGTTCGAACATAAATGAACATAAATGAACGAACATATAATCGAAATATGTCCTCTGTTCGAACATAAATGAACATAAATGAATAAACATAAATGAACGAACATAAACGAACATATAATAAAACGTTCACGAACGAGCCACGTTTCATTTACAAGCTTGAGAAATGATTAAATAGATTTTCATTATTTATATTATTTTCTCTCGGGATTCTGTTTGGATCGGGAGAAAGAATCTCTAAAGATAATTAAAGAATCTCTAAAGATAATTAAGAACGATTCCTTCATATTTCCCTTGACTTTTCCATAACCGGCCTTAAGATTCTAATCAAACAGTTCAAAATTCAACCAGTAAAGGAAAAAGACCCAGGAAAAAGGAAGAGATCCCAGATAATGGTGATTAGGTACAGCATCTTCGCATCGTGTTGGTTATTTTTGATGGTCAACTTGACTAAGCCGCGTTTCACCGAGTCACGCTGTAAAGCTTGGTTGGTCCAATCAATCCCGACGGATATGCCGGATCTCCGTCGAGTTCCCGGTGTTCTTTCTACAGGTAATTGAACTCGTCTTCTCTTCTGCTTCAATTCTTCGAGCCACAGATTGAAACTGAAATCTGAATTTTGGTTTTGGTTTCTGGGTTTATAGGCGATGTGTTCAAGTGGTTGGCTTACAACTCAACGGAGAATCTGGACATAATTGCTCAGTACTGGCAATTGAAAGCGAATCCGGAGGATTCTCGTTCGGGTGATTATGGATACTCAAATGCCGATATGCGCCGGTTCGGCGCCGATCAAGGTTTTGATGTTTATACTGCCCTCGAGAACGCCGCCGATCGAGACGTCGATATCAGGTTATCTTTCATCTGCAAAATCAATAGATAATATAGAATTGAGTATACGATCGAGTCCAACGAAGATTCGAGACGAATCGAATTTTTGAAATTTAAATTAATTTAAAAAAAATTGAGATGTCAATATATTTAAAATATTAAAATAAATTAAAATTAATAGGTTAAGTATTAAATGCTACTTTACCCTAGATTTTATTTTAAAAAAATTGTGTCGAATTAATAAAATTTAAATCGGGTAGAATTGGGCAGGACAGATTTATAGAGCGCTTTTAAAATTTTTATTTTAATTGTATTTTAGGTCCTTATCAATTTAAATTAAATTAAATTAGACTTTTGTTTTCCTCTAATTTTTAGATTAAATACATAACAAGTCTTTATTATTTTGAACTTAGGTACCTTGCCCATTAAAATATTTTATTTTGACTTCGTCCCTGAAATTGGAGATAAGTATTCGAGTTAGTCGAGTTGATTCAAGTTAATTGAATTAACGAGTTATATTTTATCATTCAAACTTAATTTAATTTTTCTTAGTTGAGTCGAGTCATTTTTCGAATCAAATTTTGTTTCCTAATAGATACATGTAAATGATTTGATTCCTTGAGAAATAAGTTACTTCTTTTGCTTAGGTTACTACAGCACTCCGGAGTGTATCCAGACTACACCAAAGAGCCCTCCAGCCTTGCTTCAGGGAGACCAAATGTTCAGAGTGTGACTTTATTACTTGAAAAATGGTGGGGTTCAGGCATTGTCCATGCCAAAGTTTGGGTCTCGGATAATCGAGACTTATATATCGGATCCGCGAACAACGACTGGAAATCTCTTACTCAGGTACACGATGGATCATATGGTTCGAGTTCAGGATGTCCTGATTATGGTTGAACCCTGCAATAACATGTCCTGGTTATGGTCACAGGTGAAGGAAGTTGGGATTTATCTTGTCGGTTGTCCGAAAGTAGCGAGGAAGGTCGGTGTCTACTTTCAGAATCTATGGAGGCTTGCACATCTCGATGAATCGATTTACACGACGACGATCTCGGACCAACAATGGCAGATTCAGAGAAAAGTCCCCTGCTGGTCACATTTCATTGAATCCGACTTGAGATGCACGTATGTTATAATGGTCTTGTTTTCGGAACTTGCAGTGCTTTGATTGTTAATACCTTTACATGTTGTTTATTAATCTCAGGCTGCAACTTCCTCGTTTCGTGGAGATTCCGTATGTCGCAGGGTATCCGACGTTGTCGGACCCTAAAATATTGAAGTTGATCATCGATGCTCCCGGATATGATTATAGAAGTCTGGTGCCTCAATCGAGCTATCTGTCTTTCGCTCCACCAGAGTTGTCGTTCGGCAGGTTCCAGCCCGATGAACAAGGATGGCTCGACACGATTAAATCGGTTGGAGACGGAGGGACCGTAAGGATCAGTACAATGGACTGGCTTGGTCAATCCCAATACATGAATCAAACAGTTTATTGGTCATCTCTTTCGACCGCCATCTCCGAGGTACATTCCGACACCATTTTTCCTACTTAAAAACACAAGTACTTTCAGCTTCTTATGATGTTTTCAACAATGGCAGATTGTGTTCTCCAAGCATGCTAAAGTGAAGATACTTGTAGCCTACTGGTCACATTTTATAAACAACACTGATCTCTACTTGAAGTCACTTCTTTACTCCAATGTCCTTTGCTCTTCGTCAACGTTCAACAAGTGTTCGGGTAAAGTCCAGATCAAGTATTACAAGGTGCCGGGTTACAATTCGACCGGACCGGCCGTTCGAGACGGTAAGCCGACCGGAAATATCCGGCTTTCACCAGAGTCAACCATGGTAAGTATGCGGTCAGCGACGTACGTGCTCACATTGGCACCAGCAATCTCATATGGGATTATTTCTATACGACGGCCGGTGTTAGTTTCGGGACGTATAATCCGGCCATCGTTTCTCAGCTTCGAGATATCTTCGATGCAGATTGGAATTCGCCGTATGCAGTTCCGGTTGAGGAGTTGAGTGATGGTCATACTTGTTCTAGTTGATGGGGTTAGTTGCTAAGAACATTAAGTTAAAAACCATCCATAAAGTTTAGCAGCAAAAGGATGAACAAATCCATATGATATAACAAAGTTGAGTTTCGAATTTTAGACTAATCCCCATGCTGAAGAATTCCTGGGACAATAACTTGGCACCATAAGGAACACTAACCCTGATAACGTCGTCTGCGGACTGGCAAACCCGGCAATACGGTCCCCTAATCTTTCGGCCAGCAGCTGCAGTCCGTTCGATAACGTTTGCGACGTTTTTGCAACTCTGACAAACATGCATCTGTGAGGAATCACTAAGCGTGAAGAGCCGCTCGTTCAAGTTGGCCGATGCACCATGAGCAATGAGGCAGTCACGTTCCATCTCACCAAATTTGATCCCACCAAAACGTTTCCGGTCAGCAACTGGCTTCCTCGTGAGCGGGTGCACAGGTCCAGTGTAGCGAAATTTTACTTTGTCTTCAGCCATGTGGATAAGACGCTGGTAGAATATTGGTCCCATAAATATGAGTGAACGAACCATCTCACCTGTTCGACCACCCATCTTGAAAATCCTGCCCCGTGACAGATACTCACCAAAGTAGATGAGACAGCCATCATAATTGACGACGGGAACAACTCGAATATGTCCACAGAAAACCAAGCTTCAAGGATATTTCTTTGATCCACCACGGCAATCCCCTTTCCAGAGCAGCTTCCAAAGTTGACCTGGAGTTTGTCTCGAAGGAAATGCATGCGGATTAATTACGATGTCGGGAACTATTCCCTGAGTCGTGAAAGGAAAGTTCTCCTGGGACTCCAGAAAGCCAGGCACACCCTTTTGCCCATGCATGCTCGAGAACTTGTCTCCGAGAAATGGTGAACGAACCTGAAAATTTTATAAGAAATGCAACTGATTAAAAGCAATAGGTGCTATCTTGCAGAACAAATATACTAACATTACCACGTTTCTTCCATTCACACAACCAAGTAATGCGTCCATGAACTCGGACATTCTGTTTCTGTGAAGATCAATATTACCTGTCTGAGAGACACAACAGCAAAATTTCTCTCCTCATCATTTGAAGATAACACAACTTTCTGAACCATGCCTCTTTCAGTGTGCTTCAGCTTTACACCGTAATCAGCACCAGATTCTGCAGACCTCCCAATGACAATTGTCACCAGACTGCAGGCTTGCACCGATATAGGGAAGACCATCATCATCAAGGTTGTCCACGCGTCCAACCTAACTTTCTATTTTCCCAAAATTTATGACATCTTCAGGCTTCCGCTTCTTCTCCTGATTTTCCTTGTTATCAACTTCTGCCTCGTAACTTCTTACATGTTCGGTGCGGAACATCCCACGCTCTATAGAGGCTCGGTTCATTACAAAGGAATCCTCTTGGCTGAAACCGAGATGAACATTGACTGCTACAATAGCATTCTGGCCATTGTACAATTCTGGCATTGGTTGCATTCTTTTCTTACCCAGAGGATATCCTGATTTCCCAAGACAATCAGCCGTCATTGTGTGAAAAAGTGGCCTTTGGGGATGATACATTTGGTGCGACAAAGTGTCCACCCTGATGTTCGGGTTTGTTGTAGAAAACCCAATGGCCTGTTGAGAATGTTTTTGTGCCTGGTAGAGAACTCTTCTTGCATGATCATGATTTGCAAACGGAAAGATCCCGCAGCTTAAACCCAAAAGAAACGACATGTCGAGCTCGCAATGCGTATACTTAACAGGCCGCTTCCCCTCAACCTCTGTTAAGAGGTACTTGATACTCCATGATGTACGACAATCCTCCCCTTCTTCAGTTGCAATAAGCTCAACTATCCCCTTGTCTAATAGGGACTGGAAGGTGTAATTTCCTTCCCCTTAAATGCTTTTAGTTTGAATAGATTCTCGACAACTAAAAGAGGCCGCATAATCCTGCCAGCGTCAGTAAAGATGTGCAACTCTCCTTTAGGCTCGTCTCTTTTAATTTCCACCTGCAAGATACGAATCATTACGAGAAAAGACGAGAACAACAAGAAACTACAGAACAGAAACAAATTAAATTTCGTAGAATTATTCTTGTGTATGAAACTTGTTGACGTGTTTTCCTCAAATCAACCATTGTCTGCAATGGATTTGCTCGTCCAAGATTTGCCACTACACCTGAAATCCTCTCCACTTTTTTTGTAATGATGGGACCATGCTCCAGTAGAAAATGCCCTAGAGAGTCCATTTGACACTATGGAAGCATCAAGGTAATGCTCAAGCATATTATCATTTACAATAAAAAGATTCGAACTTAAGGATGGTTATAGATTAGACTGGACTAGAATTTTTGTTCAATCGAATTTGGGCACTGTTTATCGATTTGACTCGTGCTCGTTAAAAAAAAAATTGTTGTTCAACTTGTGCTAGATGAAAAAATTTGTTGCTCGTTAAGCTTGTTACTCACCTCGTAGCTCGTTAAGCTCGTCGAAAATTTTACCTTATTTTCTTAAGTATAGGTAAAATCTATTAATACTATATAGAGCTTAATATAAACATAAATTGGTAAATTTAATAAAAAATTATCAAAAAAAAAATTGTATGAAGCAATTTCAAGTCTAAATTCTAAAGTAACAATCCACAAATGCATTAATAATAAACACGGTTTGATTTTTGGATATAATAAAATATTAATCAATAATTTAAATCTTTTTTTGTTTATTAGAAAATTAATAGATTATCAATTTATAATTTTTTATTATCTATTAGTATATTAGTAAATTTTTTTGAATGAAATAATTTTTCAAAGTAATTATTAAAAAATTATATAAAAAATTAACGAGTTACTCGTAATCGAATCTAGTCGAGTTGAAGTTTATTATTAAAAAGCCAGAGTAACAAACAGAATAAAAAATTGCATTCTACTACACGAAGATTTAAGGTAGAAGAAAGCAACTGGTGATCCCTATAAACATTGTGTCATAACCATTTTTAGGTGGAACAATTAAATATTATTTTAAAAAACGATTATGACTTTAATTTGGAAAAATTGGGGAATTTGGAATTAATTTGGAATAAATTGAATAGAGTCGCCATCGACCTTTAGGTTAGGTAGGTCGAATACCTAAAAACGTCTTTTAAAACAATTTAAAAAAAATCATTTTTAAAGACAAAAATGGTCTGCGTTTACCAAATGTTCGATTTGATGGGTTCGGGAGTCGGTTACGCGTGGGGAAGGATTAGCACCCCACAACGCCCAAAAACTGGTACTGTGTCGCTTACATGTTGTCGTAAAATGGTGGAAATTACAAATCGAATATAAAATTAAGATGTGATCCTTTTATTGAAATTTAATCAATTTGCTTCGAATAAATTAATTACAGAAAATTCTTTAACTCGAAAAGAAATATCGAAATTAGTAATCCTCCATCAGGAAAGCTAACTCGACTATTTCTAGTTAATGAAAGAATATTCCCTCATTGATAAATATGCCAATCGAATATAAATGAAATTAACGTTTGCATCCAAATAAAAATGAAATAAATACTGAATTAAAAAACACACATTGCATTATTAAAATAAATTAATCAGTAAAATATACTCGACTTGTTGCAAGTTCCTATGTCGTTAAAATGCCGTATCGGATCGTACCACTTCGACCAAGTGGTACTTTCCACGCCCATTCTACGCATACGTGTTCTTGAAAATATAATCGAATATTTCATACATAGATAAAAATATAATGAAAATAAATGTAATTGGAAATACAAAAATAAAATATTCACATTACTAAAAAACATTATTTACATAATACAAATAATCGAATAACAAGTACAATAAAATCATACATAAATGAATAAAATAAAATATTCACAAATGTCAGGGATAAATTCGAACATTAACAAAAATACCTAACATATAAATCAATGACTAAAATGAAACTATTACAAACATTGGGACCAAAGTCAAGTATCCACAAAAATGACATAATATACATTAGTAGGACTAAAATATAAACAAGGAAACATAGATGCCCAAAACAAAAGAAAATAAAATAGACATTAAACCAAATATATTAAAAAACAGAAAATGACTAAAATAAAAGCAATTAGAACTTGAAGCCAAAAATTAAAAAAAAAAAATAAAGTTATATTCAGTGATTAAAATAAAATAATTACACAATACGAGATCAGATTCCAACATTCACGAAAGTAGTAATATAAAAGAGTAAGGACTAAAATGAAATAAACAGAAACATAAAAGATCACAAAGTAATTAAACCAAACATCAAACAAATGACTAAAATAGAATATATACGAATATGGTGACCAAATTCAAATAACAGTAAAGATAATAAAATGCATGGGATCAGTGATTAAATTGAAATATTTGAAAATATTAAATCCAGAATCAAATATAGACAAATATGATATAAAATATGAACAGTGACTAATATATAACATTTGCAAATTTCATGACCAAATCCGAATATCAAAGGAAAATGCACAATAAACTGAAACAGTGACTAAAACGAAATAAATATAAATATTACAACCAAATTATAATATCAGTAAACATAATATACAAATTAATGACTGAAATGCAATCATTAAAAACTAAAAGGCTCGAAATAAAACAATAATAATTTCATTAAATGACTTAAATAAAGCATTACAAAGGAGAAGGGACCTAAAGTGTAGTTACCCCATGCGTGAAATTACAGAACTCGTCCCCTCAAAACGACGCCGTTTTGCAAAAGCTATAAATAGCCCAAATAACTCCCAAAACCGGTCATCTGTTTCATTTTCCCCTAGAGAAGAGAGAGAGTAAGAGAGAGACTGAGAGAGATGAGATCCAGAAACCGGTGGAGTCTTCACCGTGCCGGCCGCCTCTCGTCGGCGGCCACCGCCGTTCACCGGCGTCGGAGAGGAGAGAGGAAGGCATCATTCGAAGCACCCTTTCGCCCTGAGCATGGATCGGAGATCCGTTTGGCCTGAAAACGGCTCAAACTCCGTAGATCTACAACGGAACCTACGGTTTCTTCGACTCCGGCAGCCACTGGAATGACCTTGAACCGAGGTAAGGGCTTCGCCCTTTTCTTTCTCTCTTAGTTTTCTTTCTTTCTCTTTTTTTTTTTAAAATCGAATGGAATTTTTTTCTGAAAACCGAATCCCACCTCTCTCCGTTTTTTTTTTACAACCCGAATGACCCCCCCCTTTTCCTCTGATATCTTTGCTTGATTTATGGATGATTTTGCTTCGTTTGGTGAGATGATGATGATGCTAGCGTAGGGGTAAGGGTCTCTGATCTTGGTAGGGACAAATTTCCCGATTTATCGGGATTTAGGTATATTTTTTTTAGGGTTTTGATTCTAGGCTACTGTATATGATAAGTTGATATTGATTTGGTTTCTGTTGATTGTTTTTTTTTTACTGTTTCTATCACTGTTCGGCCTCTGTTAATGATGACGGCGACGACGAGATGGACCGGCAGCAGTGACGACGGCGGTGGGAAGTGCCACTTGGCTTGAGCGGCGGCGGCTGATGATGATTTCGGGTTTTGAAACCCTAATTTTGTTGGGTTATCATATGATGGGCTCGGGTTTGGGCCTTGGTTGGGCCTTGTTGTATTGGGCTTTGGCCTGCAAAAAAATATGTAATAATAAATAATAATACAATAATAAGATAACGATAATAATAATAATAATAATAAAATAACGATAAAAAAACCCGGACAAAAACGGGTGTCTACAGCTGCCCCTCTTTGCACATTCTTGTGTTAACAAGAATAGGGCAAAGACGCCAAGAAAACACGTTTTTGTCTGGTTCTCCTCTTTTTGGTCTGAAAAAAAATGGATAGTTCCGTTGGTGGGGACGACACTGCTCATACGCAATGAAGAGGTCTGGTCATCTAAGGGTGACACGGCTCATACGTGATGAAGAGATCTGGTCGGGAAATGACACGACTCATACGCAATGAAGAGGTCTGGTCATCTAAGGGTGACACGGCTCATACGTGATGAAGAGATCTGGTCTGGGGATGACACGGTTCCTACATGATGAGGACGGCTGGCCATCTAAAGGTGATAACACGGTTCCTACGTGATGAGGACGGCTGGTTATCTATGGTTGACACGGCTCCTACGTGATGAGGAGATCTGGTCTGGGGAATGACACGGCTCATACGTGATGAGGAGATCTGGTCATCTAAAGGAGTTATGGTTTCAAGAGAAACCAAATTAAAGATTTGTTTCAAAAGAAACAAACCCAAAGATGTTATGTTTCAAAAGCAACTGTCTCAAAAGAGACAAAATTTTGTTTCAAAGGAAATGACTCAAAGATTGTTTAAAGGAAAACTGTCTCGAATGAGACAAAATTCGTTTAAAGGGAAATGATCTCAAAGATGTTTGTTTTGTTTCAAAGGAAACAGACTCAAAGATGGTGAATTTTGTTCCCAAAGAAACAAACTCAAAGATTTTCTAAATGAACATATTCAAAGATTTACTTCAAGAGAAACTGTCTCAAGAGATACAAAATTTATTTTAAGAAAAACAGATTCAAAGATTTTTTCAAAAGAAATTATCTTAAGAGAGACAAAATTTTGTTTCCAAAGAAACAGACTCAAAGATTTTTGTTTCAAAAGAAACTATCTTAAGAGAGACAAAATTTTGTTTCCAAAGAAACAAACTCAAAGATTTTTTTCCGAAAGAAACAATCTCAAAGATTTTTTCACAAAATTGTCTAAAGAGAGACAAAACTTTGTTTCAGACTCAAAGATTGTTTAAAGGAAAACTATCTCAAGAGAGACAAAACTTTGTTTCAAAATAAATAGACTCAAAGATTTTTCAAAAGAAACAACTCAAAGATATTTATTCAAAAGGAACAAACTCCAAGATTTTATTTAAAAGGAACTAACTCAAAGATTTTTTTTCAAGAGAAACTGTCTCAAGAGAGACAAAACTTTGTTTTAGAAGATTCAAATATTGTCAATTTTGTTTATGTGGAAATAATCTCAAGGGTGTTTTCAAAAGTGTTTATTTTGTTTCAAATGAAACAATTTCAGGATTTGTTAAAAGGGGAAACTGTCTCGTGCGAGACAAATCAGCTTTGAAAATCTCAAGTGATATTAATTTTGCTTGAAGTACAACAACCTTGAAATTTGTATTATGAGAGAAAATGATGTCTCAAGCGAGACGAAATTTGCTTTAAGATATAGTCTCAAATGAGACAAAGTTTGTTTTTGAGAAAACGATCTCAAGTGAGACAGTTTGTGAAAACGATCTCAAGTGAGACAAAAATTTTGTTTTGAAATAGATACGATCTCAAATGAGATCAACTTTGTTTAATGTGAAACAAATTCAAAATTTGGATCTCAAAGGAAAAAATGTCTCAAATGAGACGAAATTTGTTTTGAAATAAATTGCCTTAAGCGAGACAAAATTTGTTTTTAGAAAAATCTCAAAGTTTGTGGAAAAATGTCTCAAGCGAGACATAATTTGTTTTAAAGAGAAAGTTGTCTCAAGCGAGACAAAATTTGTTTTTAAGAAAACTGTCTCTAGTGAGACGACACTTCGTTTTTTTTAATAAGATAATCTCAAGAGCTCATAGTCTGTCTATTGATTCCTGCATGTTGAGGAAACGTCTTCAGAAGATCTGATTGTTGACTTCAGGAAACCAAATATGTGGATTGCATTGTTCTTTCAAGTTGAAAACATCTGGTTATTTCCGAGCTCTTATTTCCTGAAAAGATCAGAATGATGCATTTTTGACTAACTATCTTGGATGTTTATGATAGATGTCAATATGAAATTTATTTGATTTTTTTTTTGAATTTTTCCTCAAGTGAGGAGAAAAATGTCTTTAATACACATGATGATAAATGTTTGATACAAATTTTATGTATCATGTATGTATGTGTATGTATGTATGTATGTGTATACTTTTCTCGATCTAGAAGGAGAATGATCGCGAGAGCAGTCTTCACTCTATCATTGATTCAACTTGTCCGTATTTCCACCAATGTGTACTCTTACAAACCTTGACCTGAGACCATTTGTTTATTCCATCAAATTTTGCCCTAAAATTTAGCTTCTCTTGCCCCAGCTTCGATCTTGAGCTTCAGATAGATATTTTTTGAATTCCAAGATACGCCTCCAGAGAGATTATCTTGTTTGAAGATGTTTTTCTTCTTCTTTTATTTTCAAAAGTCTGAAAATATCAATAGTTTTGAAAAATGTTTAATCAAAAGTTTTGAAAATATTGCCCCTTTTAAGGTTTCACAATTGACAAATCATAAAACAAGAGTTCATTGGATATCAAAGAATTAATTACTCTTTTAATCCTTCAATAAATTATAGCTATTTGACAAGTGTCAAGATCAATGCTATCTTTGAGAGATGGTTAAGTAAGGAAGGATAAAAAGTCTCAAGTGGTTATTTTTGGTCAAAAGTATAGTGTTCTCATTTATTTGATGTTCTCTGATCTGATGGAGTAGCTTCTGTACTCAGTTATTGGAAGTGTTCTCTGACTCCCAACTCTCATGTTCTCATTCATGTTGTGTGATGCCTCATCAAGGGATTTGAGCAATCGTCTCCTATGTAATAATCTTCATATTCGAGCCGCCCTTTCAGGTTTTCAACTCGAATCCTCCTTTGGTTTCAAGACGTTACTCAGAATTTTACGTCTTTAACCCCCTTTGTTATTTTTCTCTATCATGCATTAAAGATTTTAGAAAATCTTTATAAGTAAAATATTAATCCTGATAGGCGGGATGAAATATGAGGATAGTCTCTTCCGCTTAGAAATCCATGTATGATTAGAAGGGACTTGTAAGGCACGTAATGTAGGTCATGGTTCAGGGTTATGAAAGAAAGGGATAAAAGGCCCAAACATGTGTTTTAAGGGTATTTGAACCAAGGATCAATTAACTCTGATGCCTTCGATCTTGTTTTGCTCAATTTGAATCTACTCACATGTCTTTCTCTTGATGTTCTATGATCTTCTGGTGAACTAATTCTGGATCAATCTCATAGTTTGAAACTTGATGTGCCATTTGAGTTGAGAGACACTTTGTACGTGCTCTTTGTCCACTTTCTCTTCTTTTTTCTTTTCACTTTGTTTCTTTCTCTTTGCTTTTCTTTGATTTTTGCTTTGATTTTTCTCTTTGCTCTTTGTTTTTCTTTGATTTTTGCTTTGATTTTTCTCTTTGCTCTTTGTTTTTCTTTGGTTTGATCTTTGCACTCTGCGTCTGGTTCACCTTTCGGTATCTCATCTGGATCAATGTATTTACTCATGCGCAGATTTCCTCCAACTTGCCCCCCAGTGTGGAGGGTGATCCTTGGTTAGGGTTGAATCAGAAGAAAATATCGTTCAGGCTCAAATGGGGACACAAGGGATATATTTTCTCCTTTTGTGAAGGGATAAAGAAAGAAAGCCGTTCATCATCTCATACACAGAAGTCCTTGCAGAAGAGGTATCCCTAGGGGGATAGATTTTCAAGATTAATTGTTTATTCACATGAAAAAAAAATGTAATTAATGCATGATAGAATTATTTTGAATGAATTCTATTTTTTTCTCTTCGCTTCTTGCTCTCAATATGTCTCAATTGCTCATGCTCGTCTTCAGAAAATTGATGCGAGATGCCCCACACTGTGTCTTCTTTGTAGGAAGGTTTATGTTCAATTGAATATTCTTGTACTCAATGTCTGTAGGTTTTATTGGTAGAAAATGTTGGTTTTACGTCTAAGAAGACGATGATGACTTTATTGGCTCAAAGAAAGGTATGGGTATGACTTTTGTGTCTCAAAAAATAAATACAGTGTTTCAAGGTGGAAAGAATATTTCAAGGTCTCAAAGAGAGGGAATGTTTCAAGGTCGAAAAGAATATTTCAAGGTCTCAAAGAGATAAAATGTCAAAAATTGGTTATTTGGCAGTGACCAGGAATTATTTCGGGTAAAAAAATCGAGAGATTTTATTTTGGGTTTAGACAGAATAAGAAAGGGTCTAATCTTGCCATATGTCAAAAATCTATAATTCTTGAAGAATAAAAAGAATATGTAATTCATTCGATATTCAAAGAACTAAAGATTAAAATTTGTTCAATTATTTAACCTTAGAAGGTAGCATCATTTCAGTCATCAAAGATTAAAAATATTTAAGCAAATATTGAAGAAAGAACAAAAACGAGTTCAAACAAAATAATCTCTATGGATGCAAGTGGTTGATGCAATGACTTCTCTGGCTTAGTATTAGGATACCCCTGAATAAATCATATTATGGATTTTGTGCTTTAGTGTCTTGCAGTTCTCGGTGGAATGTCTGGAGCTTCTTAGGTGGAAATTGTGCACTGGATCAACATCGTAGACCTCAGGGAACGATGACTCTTTTCTCGAACCATCCTGGAAGACTCAATCGAACAAGCTTCTATCGTGTTGATTTCAGCTTCTTGTTTATATTCTCAATATGGTCACGTGATCAGGATTACTTCCACTGACTTCTCCACAAATTGATCTCATGTTTTTATGAATGATGCATATGAAAATGCTTAAAATAAAATATATATGCAAAATAAAAAGATACAAATGCAGATGGAAAAATGTTGACCCCAACGATGAATATCCTAGAATAGTCTCACCAGAAATAAAGTTTTCACATTACAAGACAATCCAATTTACAAACATGTCTTCGCTTAGATGGTGAGCCTGGAATGGATCACTGCTTCATCTCGGATCTTCGTCCTCAATAATGATGCCCCTCAAGCGCTCTGTATTCTGACTCCGTTAATGCCTCGGCTATGCTGAAGTTTGTGCTTCACTCCCTGATGGTTAACGATGAAATAATTGTGGATGAGAATCTACTGCTGGATTATTCCTTAGACTTCAGTCTTAAATGTTACACGATCTTCTTGAGCAAGTCTCCTTCTCGTACTCTGTGCATTTCTTTTTAGCCTTTGATGCATGTCTGTGTATGCGATCGCTTGATTGAAAACTTTTATCTCTTCTTGTGAAAATTTTCTCTCGAATATCCCCTTACGGATCAACACTTTTGCATTATGATGATGCAATGCAATGCAATGCAAATGACAAAATGACACAAACAAAAGAGAAGAAATAAGTTAGTATACACAAACAAAAGAGAAAAATAAGTTAGTACATGTAAAATAATTGATACAAATAAAAATGTAATTCAGAGATGGATATAACACCTACCCCGTCATGATATCTACCCAAACATGCTTTCAATTAAATAACAATCCTACCCGGACATGCTATCTACCCAAAATGATATATTTTCAAGAAATTGGTCCTAACTGCATGGTATCTAGTTCGCATGCTTTATTCGGAAAAAAAAATATATTCTACAAATTTAAATGGTTAAGGTTTAGAATCGTTCCTCCTTCGTGTACACCTATTTTGGGTACCTACTGACGGTCAAAGGTTCGGTATGACTATACCTAGTGTGATCGTTCGACGGTTCACTATATGCTTGGTTTCGGCTCTAACGGAAAAAAGGGACTCGAATTGTCCTTGATGTCGGTGCCCCCTTGGGCTGCCAGACCCTCGATCCTCACCCATTACAGGTTTCAAACGGAACGAGTTCAATTCGAGGGGATTCACTGTCTTATACCCGTACGAGGAATAAATCCCTACGAAAGTATAAGGTATGTATCCCATGGGTTATTTGCTAAAACTCATACGAAGAATAAATTCTTACGAGAGTAAAGCATTCACCCCAACTAATTTGGATCGAAGCTCGTGTCTAGAGCTTATGTTATGCCAATGCGAGTGATGTGTGTGAGGAGGAACATACCTACCTTCGACCCAAAAGGAAAACAAAACAAAGAAAAATGATAGAATCCTGACAAAGCTGAAAGCCAAAAATAAAATGTTAGTACGACAAAAAAACGAAGCAATTAAAAATTTCAATAAACGGATCCTAATTAACTAAAAACTAGAAATCATAATTTCCACCAAGATGACAATATGTAAACGACATACAGCCTGACTCTCTAAAAAGTTCCCAGTGGAGTCGCCAAGCTGTCATAACCATTTTTTAGGTGGAACAATTAAATATTATTTTAAAAAACGATTATGACTTTAATTTGGAAAAATTGGGGAATTTGGAATTAATTTGGAATAAATTGAATAGAGTCGCCATCGACCTTTAGGTTAGGTAGGTCGAATACCTAAAAACGTCTTTTAAAACAATTTAAAAAAAATCATTTTTAAAGACAAAAATGGTCTGCGTTTACCAAATGTTCGATTTGATGGGTTCGGGAGTCGGTTACGCGTGGGGAAGGATTAGCACCCCACAACGCCCAAAAAACTGGTACTGTGTCGCTTACATGTTGTCGTAAAATGGTGGAAATTACAAATCGAATATAAAATTAAGATGTGATCCTTTTATTGAAATTTAATCAATTTGCTTCGAATAAATTAATTACAGAAAATTCTTTAACTCGAAAAGAAATATCGAAATTAGTAATCCTCCATCAGGAAAGCTAACTCGACTATTTCTAGTTAATGAAAGAATATTCCCTCATTGATAAATATGCCAATCGAATATAAATGAAATTAACGTTTGCATCCAAATAAAAATGAAATAAATACTGAATTAAAAAACACACATTGCATTATTAAAATAAATTAATCTGTAAAATATACTCGACTTGTTGCAAGTTCCTATGTCGTTAAAATGCCGTATCGGATCGTACCACTTCGACCAAGTGGTACTTTCCACGCCCATTCTACGCATACGTGTTCTTGAAAATATAATCGAATATTTCATACATAGATAAAAATATAATGAAAATAAATGTAATTGGAAATACAAAAATAAAATATTCACATTACTAAAAAACATTATTTACATAATACAAATAATCGAATAACAAGTACAATAAAATCATACATAAATGAATAAAATAAAATATTCACAAATGTCAGGGATAAATTCGAACATTAACAAAAATACCTAACATATAAAATCAATGACTAAAATGAAACTATTACAAACATTGGGACCAAAGTCAAGTATCCACAAAAATGACATAATATACATTAGTAGGACTAAAATATAAACAAGGAAACATAGATGCCCAAAACAAAAGAAAATAAAATAGACATTAAACCAAATATATTAAAAAACAGAAAATGACTAAAATAAAAGCAATTAGAACTTGAAGCCAAAAATTAAAAAAAAAATAAAGTTATATTCAGTGATTAAAATAAAATAATTACACAATACGAGATCAGATTCCAACATTCACGAAAGTAGTAATATAAAAGAGTAAGGACTAAAATGAAATAAACAGAAACATAAAAGATCACAAAGTAATTAAACCAAACATCAAACAAATGACTAAAATAGAATATATACGAATATGGTGACCAAATTCAAATAACAGTAAAGATAATAAAATGCATGGGATCAGTGATTAAATTGAAATATTTGAAAATATTAAATCCAGAATCAAATATAGACAAATATGATATAAAATATGAACAGTGACTAATATATAAACATTTGCAAATTTCATGACCAAATCCGAATATCAAAGGAAAATGCACAATAAACTGAAACAGTGACTAAAACGAAATAAATATAAATATTACAACCAAATTATAATATCAGTAAACATAATATACAAATTAATGACTGAAATGCAATCATTAAAAACTAAAAGGCTCGAAATAAAACAATAATAATTTCATTAAATGACTTAAATAAAGCATTACAAAGGAGAAGGGACCTAAAGTGTAGTTACCCCATGCGTGAAATTACAGAACTCGTCCCCTCAAAACGACGCCGTTTTGCAAAAGCTATAAATAGCCCAAATAACTCCCAAAACCGGTCATCTGTTTCATTTTCCCCTAGAGAAGAGAGAGAGTAAGAGAGAGACTGAGAGAGATGAGATCCAGAAACCGGTGGAGTCTCCACCGTGCCGGCCGCCTCTCGTCGGCGGCCACCGCCGTTCACCGGCGTCGGAGAGGAGAGAGGAAGGCATCATTCGAAGCACCCTTTCGCCCTGAGCATGGATCGGAGATCCGTTTGGCCTGAAAACGGCTCAAACTCCGTAGATCTACAACGGAACCTACGGTTTCTTCGACTCCGGCAGCCACTGGAATGACCTTGAACCGAGGTAAGGGCTTCGCCCTTTTCTTTCTCTCTTAGTTTTCTTTCTTTCTCTTTTTTTTTTTAAAATCGAATGGAATTTTTTTCTGAAAAACCGAATCCCACCTCTCTCCGTTTTTTTTACAACCCGAATGACCCCCCCCTTTTCCTCTGATATCTTTGCTTGATTTATGGATGATTTTGCTTCGTTTGGTGAGATGATGATGATGCTAGCGTAGGGGTAAGGGTCTCTGATCTTGGTAGGGACAAATTTCCCGATTTATCGGGATTTAGGTATATTTTTTTTAGGGTTTTGATTCTAGGCTACTGTATATGATAAGTTGATATTGATTTGGTTTCTGTTGATTGTTTTTTTTTACTGTTTCTATCACTGTTCGGCCTCTGTTAATGATGACGGCGACGACGAGATGGACCGGCAGCAGTGACGACGGCGGTGGGAAGTGCCACTTGGCTTGAGCGGCGGCGGCTGATGATGATTTAGGGTTTTGAAACCCTAATTTTGTTGGGTTATCATATGATGGGCTCGGGTTTGGGCCTTGGTTGGGCCTTGTTGTATTGGGCTTTGGCCTGCAAAAAAATATGTAATAATAAATAATAATACAATAATAAGATAACGATAATAATAATAATAATAATAATAAAATAACGATAAAAAAACCCGGACAAAAACGGGTGTCTACACATTGATTATCTTATTTCTTTCTTTTATCTTTCCCCCTTTAATTTCTGCTATAAACTTTGTTTATCTTTGCGAGCCTATAAACTCATGTTGTTGTTGTTGTTGTTGGTGCTGGTGGCGGCGGCGGCGGTGGTGTTAATAAAAAAGATGATGATCAATGAAGAAAAGGGTTGCCAGCTTCAGTTTCTTATACAGAAGAGCAAAAATCTTTCGCTTGATTCTTCCTCTTCTCTTCTTCTTCTTCTTCGACTCCATTGCCGGCGCTCTAACCTCAACCATTTTCTTATCCATGAAAATTTCAGAGATCTGGGAAATGAAGAAGAAGAGAGATAGAACAATGGGGTTGCATGAAAACTAATATCCAACTCTTATTAATAGCTGCATTTTTCATATTATTTTGTACAAGGAAGCTTCCGGCCACTTTCATGCATGCACTTTACGATCACTTTCGTTTCTGATCATTCATACGGCCTTTAGGAAGCAACATTTATGTGTCTTTTGTTCATCGTTTTGGTTTATGTGGCGATGAATCTTGGGGTTCAAGTTGAACACCTTGGGTTTTGAGTGGGGAGTACAGTGAGGTGTTTTGCTGCTTCGAGAGGCGGCTCCGGTGGCGGAGGAGGTTGGGTGGCGTTTTCCACCGTATCTTAGAATGAACTTGACGAGTGATTGCCATTATCTTCGACAAAAACAAATAGGGTAAACTACGTGTTTAATACCTAAACTATCAGTTTTAGCCCGTTTTAGTAGGGTTTAATTGGGGCATCGACCGAACCGAATTTCCATTAATCGAACCAAACTTTTTTTTTGAAAATATTAACCGAAACGAATAAAGTTCGGTTATTTCGGTTTGGTTAAGAATTGTTTTTATAATTTTTTAATTAGATTAATTTGAATATAATAGAAATATTTTTTATTTAGGTTAAAATTTAATTAGGTATTAATAATTTAATCAGTCTAGTGTGGTTAAAAATAATTGGGTCTTAATTCTTAATGGATATGAGCTTAAAATATGTATTTAATATAGATAATATATTAGTTTTGGTTAATTAACTAAATTCGTATCGAATTAACCGTTAACCGAGTATTGAAAAAACATTAATTGTTCTCTGACCAAACTAATTTGGTAGCCGATTGAATTAGTCGAAATAATTCAGTTCGGTCGATTAATTCGGTTAAAATCGAAAAATGAACACTCCCTACGTTTTAGTATCTAAACTTTTAATTTTTTCAGAATCATACCTAAAGTTTAGTTTTTGTTTCATTTTAGTACCACCGCTAAAATTTATTTTTTGTTTCATTTTAGTACCTCCATTCAAAATTTAAAGTTAAGTTTAGGTGTTAAAACGGACCAAAAGTGATAGTTTAGGTACAAAACAAGTTAAGTTTTTAACGACGAGAGATTAAAATGAAATGAAAACTAAATGTTAGGTATAGTTTTGAAAAAATTAAAAGTTTAGGTGACAAAAAGAATCAAAACTAATAGTTTAGATACGGAATGCATAGTTTACCCAAAAATATAGATAGCATTTAGAAACTTAAATTTGAATTTAGATTCAAGAAAAACCCTTAACCTAATAATTTAAAGAAACTTAAACTTCTATCGGAGTTTATGGAGTCGATGGTTTAAGCTGCTCGGCGACGGAGCGAGCAACGGCGGCCTCTAAAGCTACGGTGAAATTAGGATCTTTTGTTAAGGATGCAACATAGTCTTCAATTCTCTTGTCGTCGTTGTTGTTGTTTCCATGGTCAGAACCCGAAAGATTGAGATCGGGAGTGATGCAAGGTCGAAACGGGTTATCGAGAACCGGAACACGATACTCCGGTGCCATTGTGGTGCCGGAGATTACTGTGGAGCTGCCGGGAGAAGACAAAGATTGTCCCGTTGTGGGATCAACATCATGGTTGTGTTGTCCTTCGTATGTTGCTATAAGAAAAGCTCTGTCTTCCAAGCATCGTTGAACCTGGACAAAATAAAACAAACATTAGGAGGTTTTAATGTCTTTATAATTAAGGTAAAATACGCATTTAGTACATAAACTATAAGTTTTGATTCATTTTAGTACTTAAACTTTCAATTATTTCAAAATCATACCTAACGTTTAATTTTTGTTTCATTTTAGTACCTCACCGTGAAAAATTTAACGCATTTAGTACCTAAACTATCAGTTTTGGTCCGTTTTAGTACATAAACTTTCAATTGTTTTAAAAACTAAACGTTAAATTTAGAACAGTGTACTAAAATGAAACAAAAACTAAAGTTTAGGTATGATTTTCAAAAACAATTGAAAGTTTAGGTACTAAAACGGATCAAAACTGATAGTTTAGGTACTAAATGCATAATTTACCCTTATAATAATGTAACTACGATAATAATAAAGGTAAAGTACACAAATGATCTTCCAACTATAGGACGTTATTTTATTTGAGTCTCTTAACTATTAAAAGTTACAAAATGGTCCCTCGACTATAGAACGTTAATTTGTTGAGTCTCTCAACTATTAAAAGTTATAAAATGGTCACCCGACTATTCATTATATTCCTAATTGGTCCTTTTTCGTTACAAAATTAACGGTAGTTTGAGCTGGATGTTAGTCTATTGTTTGAAATATAATAGTCGTTTGAGATTTTTGGGATTTATCATATCTCAGACAACATATTAACATCTAGCTCAGACCGTCGTCAATTTTTTAACAGGAAATGACGAATATTGAACATAATGAATAGTCGGGTGATTATTTTGTAACTTTTAATATTCGGAGGACTCAACAAAGTAACATCATATAGTTGAGAGACTATTTTGTAATCTTTGCTAGTCAGGTACTTAACAAAGCAACACCCTATAGTTAAGCGACTATTTGTATACTTTACCCTAATAATAAATGTAAGAAAATTGTAAAATTGGAAATCCCATAATTTAATGTTAAAAAGTTATTTTGAAAAAAAATTACGAGCATGAGAAGAGAAAATTTACTATGTTAAAAAATATAGGATTTAATCAACTTACTTTTAAATTATAATATCTAGTGTCTGTTCGCGGGATAAGTTTTTGTTTACAAAATAGATTCACTCAAACTGAATTTCCTACTCTTCTTCTAAGTACGGATGGGCATGGGTCGGGTTTTTGGTCCACCCGACCCAACTCGACCCGAGAACAAGGGAGCTTCCACCTGAGATTCGATTCGACCAAAACAATGTTTCACCCGACTCAAATATATGACTTAGAAACTCGACCGACCCGAAAATAAAAAAAAATTATTCAATAAAAACAATGACTTAATTGAAAAAAATATATAAAGGGGTATTATTGTAATTATTCCTAAATATATAAGGTAAAATTATATATTTTTCTAGGTCGGGTCGGGTATTTTTCACCCTAAACCCGAACCCGACCCGGCCCGAATATTACACTTAAAAAAACCCGACCCCACCCCGAATTTTTTTAAAAAAATCAGACCCGCTCTGCTCGGGTTAGGGTTGAGTGCCCATCCCTACTTCTAAGTGCAAAGAATAAAGTAACTTTTTTACGAATATAACTTCTCCAGTTGATCTAGTAAGATGAGGTACTAGGTCCCTTAAGCAAGGTAAGGGTTTCGAATCCTGGCGTTTACGAATGGAGGAAACTGAGTTGGGAGGGTCGCCCTCGCCTCTGCAGTACCCGATCTGGATTAGTCGGTCAATAGATCGAATACCATTGATTAATTAAAAAAAAGTAAATTTCTTTCTAACTATCTCGGACCCAATAAAAAAATCTAAATCACACAACTATAATAATCTTACAAATTAGTCACCAAATGCTATAGTTTGAGCATAAAATATTACTGCCATGTGCATGTGAGAATACCTTCTTTTTTACAGGGCATCGAGGAGCCATCGAACACTTGAAATAAGCTCGTGGGGATGGATTATTTTTGGTATCTTTCTGTCCATATTTCCTCCATTGATATCCATCTTTAACTACCTAAAATCATAATTACATTTAAATTTAGTCACTATATACAATTATACATATAATATTCACTTGTCGAAGACATTTTATCGTATTGAACTCGTATTCATGTTAAAAACACATTCAGAACAAAAAAATGTTAATGCTTCAAAAAAATTTAGGTACAAATAAGTACCTAAAGTATATTATTTTTTTTATCTTGATCAAAATAAGCACCTAAAATTATAATTTTGGTCAAAATAGATCTCTATCTAAGTACCTAAAGTATTCTTTAATTAATGTCACATGTCAACTTTTTTAGAATTTAGATGAAAATTTTAAATTGTTTAGGTACCTATTTGACTAAAATGATAACTTTAGATATTTATTTTGACCATAAAATATTTTAGGTATTTAAATGAAAAAGAAAGTATAATATCTTAGGTATATGTTTGTGATATAAGCAAAATATTTAATATTATTACATGCAGGGACGAATATACGTTGGGGGTGAGAGTAATTGTCCTCCAACTTTGATGATTTAATTTATCTTAGGTCACTAATATTTTTGAAATACAATTAAGTCATAGTTTCTGCAACTGAACCTCCGGTCTTAGGCCCGTGAAGCCTCGGCGGATCGCCGGAGATGGCGAGCTCGATTCCCGGACATAGGCTTCATGAAGCATGTTGGACTTGCTGCTCATTACTTCAAACATTAATCTAAGAGCTTCGTTCTCTTTCTGCAACTTTTCCAACCCTTCCCGAAGAGTTTCCACCTGAAAATTTTCATCTTTTAATGCCTCAAGTTTCTTGTTCGTGGAACAACTAAAAGAACAAGAAGAAGAAGATGATGACGACACCTTTTGTTTAGGGTTCGGAGCATCCATGAAAGTAGGCAGGAAATTGTTGAAATCATGGTCATGAGAATTTAATAGATTCTCCATAGGAAGCAACTTTCACGAACAATGGGAATTGGGAATCGTCATCTGCATGAAGTTCGTTCGGATGACATAAGCAGCGGCTGATCCATCCATAGTTCAAAGTGTATACGTGTTCATTTTAAAATCTGAATTTTTTTTTATTTTATTATTTTTTTTATTTTTATTTATTTAAACTACGTATAAAAAGTTTAAATTATTAATATATATATATTCGTTCTCGAAAATATTTTTAGATCCGGTAATCAATTTAGGGTTTACCATCCTTGTACTGTCACGATCTTGGTTTATTGTGGGGCGTCCCTACGCGTTAGTGGAGGTCGACAAATTCGTGGACTTGGGTCTTTGACGGTGTTTGTTTCTCGAGAAAAAAACTGAAATAGATCGATCATAATTACATCAACATGACGAATAATAAGAATGTCATGGTGCTTCCATATGAAAGAGATAAGACGGCCTACAATGTGAACGGCTCTAATCTAGAACAACGTGAAGCAACCTAGCAATTTACATCAAACGTTTTAAAACTAATTATGTTAAATTTTAAAAGAACTTCGAATATCTCGAGTCTCTTCCGCTATTGATCTTTAATGTAAAAAACTCGATATATTCGAAGTTCTTTTAAAATATTTTAGAATTTATTTAAAGATAATTTCATTTTTCTTTCGCTTGATTACAATTCTTTGATATGATTGTTGTCAATCATATTATTAATTAAACCTACTCTCTCTAACAATCATATTTATCTACCTATTAATAGTCATCAAATCTCAGGGTCGACACTAATAGAGATGAGAAACAGGTGGGTCGGGTGCGGATACCTCCTTCCCTATCCTCATACCCACCTAATATTTTCAAATACACTACCCGCCCACCACCCATGATGGGTAAAAATTTTCAAATCCATACCCGCCATGCGGGTATATTCTCAAATACATCCCCACACTCACTACCCAACTAGAGACGTATCTGGCTAGACCCATCTGACAACAAACTTAAGTTATACATAAGCAACAAACATAAAACAAACACGTCCATTAAGAAACATAATATTAGTCTCTAAAATTATACCTAATATTTGGTTAAATTATATGTTATATCTTATACAATATTAAGATTATAAATTAGTCTCTAAAATTATACCTAAATTCATAATGATAAAAAATTTAATGGGTATTTAGTGGGTGGGCGGATGTGGGGCGGGTAAGGTCTCAAATCGATCACCCGTCCACTACCCGCGACAGGTACCACTTTCTAAATCAACACCCGTCCACTACCCACTAAAGTTATACCTATCTCCGCCCCAATTGAAGCGGGTACGGTGCGAAATCCACGAAATTATACATGTTTGCCATCCCTAGACACTAATGACCCTATTATCTTGTGTCAATGACATTTATACCCTCACGTATAAAATTGAAATAAAAGATTTCGACTCCGTATTCATCGTTCATCTTCCTCTTCAATAATTTTCTATTTTTTAAAATTAAATATCAGTGATTTTTTTTATCAAATTAAAAAATAAATGGTCTAAAATTATTATTTTTTTTACTCAGAGTATCAATAATTTTTCAAATTTGTTTGTATATGCTACCATTTTCATTAATTTTTATTTTTCCAACATTAAAAAATATATAATGACTCAATTGTCCAACAACATGATGTTGTAAAGTTAATTTAAAAGCAGAATAAAGTGGTGAAGTATGAATATTATTTATAAAAGGCAGCTTAGAAATAAGGTAAAGATGAAGGGACCAAAAATAAAGTGGATATTGTTTCTTAAAAGTAAATTTGAATTAACAAAATTAAACTTTTCTATGTTCAAGAAAAGTACAAATTATATTTTTTTTCATGCCAATTAACCCAATTTCAATGCTGACTAATTCTTTTGAACAAATTGAATTTGTGGACTAAATTGTCTACAAATTATGATATTTTCTACCATTACTCAATAATTCTTTCAAATAAATAAGACTCTTAAGCTATAAAATTACAAACTATAACAGTAGAAAATGTTATTTGGATATGAGTCCTCGATGACACGTGTCACGTTCTAGTAATTTTAAAATTTTCATTTAAAATTAAAAAATTAAAACTATATATAAAACACACACAAAAATCGGAATAGTCCCAAAACTTTGAATACCCTCATTTTAACCCCTAAACTCATGTTTATTACTGCCTTTTGTTGTCGGCAAAGCTCCACCTGACCTCACCTCCCCCCGATGACCAATAACCCTATGAAATCACAACCAATCGACATTTGTACCCTACAAACCCTATCCTAAATTTACGACCCCACACGATCCCAACGACTAATCAAGGGAAATTATGACAATATATTACTAGAAAGATGGTAGGGATTAAGTCAACGGCGGTGGTCGTGATCGGCAAGGGTGATGTTGGTGGGTTATGGTTAGGGATTTAGGATTTTTAGAAATTTTGGTTTTTTTGTAATTTAAAAGAAATTATGATTTTTTATAAATATAATAATATTTTTAAAATTTTCAAAAAAATCAAAATTACCATAATGTTATACGTGTCACTTAACAGAGAAATTTAATGACAATTATGACTCGAGCATCTAAAGTGGGAACTTTTTTAAAGTTAGACATATGGATGATTAAAAAATACACTTATTTGAGAAAAAAATGTAACACTCATAAGTCATAACCCGTATATGTATGCTAATATGAATTATAGATATCACATTAATTATTTAAAACATTAACCAACTCAAGCGTGATATAAAAAAATAATCCCTTTTAATTTCTAAATCGTAATCATTATTATGAAATATTAATTTATATAAAGGTTCATAAACTTTTCTTAATTTTATACTTTGAAAACTAAACTTTCAAACCTTATGTTTTGGTCATTTAAATCAGGGAAGGTTTTCTTTCACATAAAGCATTTCATTTCATGGGCTTTAATCTCATTTCTTTCGATGTTTTCTCAACTTGATCTCAATATTAGGGAAGGTTTTCTTTCACGTAAAGCATTTCATTTCATGGGCTTTAATCTCATTTCTTTCGATGTTTTCTCAACTTGATCTCAATATTATCCATTCAGTTAGTGAATCTGCGATGTTATCTTTTGATCTTACAAATTCAACAGTGATAACTCCATTGACGATCAGTTGTCTAATAGTTTTGTGTTGATGTATATATCTCAACTTACCATTATACATAAAATCATCTCTGTACCAATATATGAATATTATGGGCTCAAACTTCGAATATTCAAGAATATCCTCCAAGAAATTCTAAAGTCATTCAATTTATTTTCTAGACTAGTCTAAAGCTACAAAAAATCACTTTCCACCTTTTCTCTTTTCACCTTTTCCCTTGCAAATTCTTAAAAATTGCAATTTAGTAACTAAATTTTTCAATTTCAGCTAAATATGTAAAATCGACTTCAATTCCAATGATCCGCATTAAATTTCACTTTTATAAAATTTGGAAAAATATTTTGAACCTTTATCTATCATCCTTCAAATTTTCGTAAAATTTCAGTTTGATCTGATTATCCGATTTTCTTTCAGACTTTACTGTTTTATAGCTTTTAACACAAATTCTGCATCAAAATTTTGATTCCCATGAACACGTAATTCTTGGGGTTGAATTATTCATTTACGGGTTCAAAAAACCTAAGTTTTAAAAATTACCCTTTTGGTCCTTGAACTTTTCCAACTTTCTATTTTAGCCACTAAACTTTCAATATTTATATTTTTGTCACTAACTAAAATTTGGGGTATTACATCATGTCACTTGACACAATTTAGGTTCAAGAAAATTTCATCTGAATTGAAACTCAATTTGATTTTTTTAAATAGGAATATGTATTGCAGTCGACAAGATACAAAACAACGATCGTAACTTCACATTACGATTACCATTTCACCACTTTTCCATCCTATTTTGGTCTGCAATTCTCCCCAAAATGGCCTCCGCAAGCGCTGCCGTGAAATTCGGGTTTCTTGTCAAAGAAGCCTCCATTTGTTGGACTAGAATTTGTTGTATCGTAGGTACATCGGTTTCTCCGGCTAGCTTTTTGGCACCACCGCCATGTCCGTCCGGTTGCATCAGATCAAGAGTTCCGGTGAGAGCTGAAGGCTTGGTTGGGGCAGAAGAAGCAGGCGCTGAACGAATGTTGGGGCTTGATATTAGTACTTCACCGGGAGAAGGATGTGCATGGGGAGAAGGTTGTGCATGGTTGTGCACTCCTTCGTAAGTAGCCACCAAGAACGATGGATCTTCAACACTTCTTTGCACCTAAAAAGGGCCAACCAAGATCATAAACGTAATATTTCAATTTTTAGTGATAATGGTCACTGTTGTATCAAATTCGTTAATTAATTAATAACTAACATATGTTGCTAACGTCATATTTTCACATAAGTTAATTAATTATTGACATCGTACTATGTCTTCCAAGATGATGACGTGATATATGCCACGTCACCCAAATTGATGACATGGCATGTGATGTGATACATTAACACTTAAGTACATATGAAAATACTATATCGATAACATGCGTTAATAGTTAGTTAACTAACTTTGTTTATCTCATATAAGTTATTTTTACCAAAAATTAAAATGTTGGGACTCAAACCTAGGACTAGAGGTAGATGCACAAACCCCATAAGGGTCAAGTATATATCCCTATTATTTTAAAAAAAATGATTAAATTTTGTTTAATGTGTTAAAAGAAAATAAAAAAAAGTGCATACCCGAAAGAATATTAAAATTTTAAACTTCATTTTTTAATTTTTTAATTCCGTCACTACCTATGACATCTACGAATAATAATCATTGATTACTTAGTTCGTACCACTCACCTTTTTCTTGACCGGACAAGTTGGGGAAGAAGAGCATTTGAAGTATGCTCTAGGAGATGGGTTATCTTTGGTGACCTTCTGACCATATTTTCTCCATTGATATCCATCTTTCACGATCTACAACACAGACGAACACAAAAAATACTCAGATCTGTACCCACAAAACACAATCCGGCAAAGCAATAATTAGGTCAAGAACCCTACCATGCTGTGATCAGAAAGATTTGTACGGACGTAAGCAGTTGAAATCTTGGTATGAATGTACTCCCTGTGCTTTTTAAACGCATCTTCGTCACCGTTGCTGCTCTCTTCACACTGGGATTTCCTCTTCTTCGACGCCGGTGATTCATTTTCCATGACCAATTCGATGAACTTGTCCTGCAGATCCTTGTAGTGGTGGCTCAGGACCGCTAGCATCTCGGTTAGCTTCTTGTTCTCGGCGCTGACCCGATTCAGTTCCTCCACCAAAACTCCGTCCTGTTTCATGTATAATCGTGTGAGGGAAATGAAAGAATTGTTCGTACTCGATAGAAAAAAAAATGAAATGGATCATCTGAACTCACCACGTTTGGTTGATGGAAAGGGTTGAGGTTGAGGTCCAGTGTAGTATCCACCCAAGCTGATGATTCCATCACTGAGATTGAATCGAAGAAACAAAAACAGACAAGAAAAGGGGAGATTTATTAAAGCCTGAAGCTGAAGAAATGATGAGGATCGTTCTCAAGACTAATATATATATATATATATATATATATATATGTTGCGTGTGTAAGATTGTATATAAAAAGGTGTTTTTGAGGGAAATTAAAATTCGGTAATGTCATGACATTGTTAATTATTTAATGTCATGACATTGTTAATTATTTAACAGTAGAGTGACAAGAAAGTTAAATCTATAAAGTTTATGAGTAAATTGAAAAATAAAAAATACGATGAGTAAAATATGAGATAAAGTAAAATTCAGTTACCAAACGTGTAATTTACCTAATAATATTTCACTTAACAATATTAAAAAATATAAATATTTTTTAAGGTAAACACCTAAAAGTAAAACAAAAAATATTATATACTTATTTTTATCGAAAATTTCTTAAAAATTAAAAAAAAATATAATTTCAACACTTATTTCACGATTAGCCCTAACTACTATTGTGGTGATGATATGTGTTCAAAGAGATCGTCAAAGAAGGTTGGTCGTCGTATTGACTTTTATTTTATCTCATCGCTTCTCTTTCCACGTTTCTTCGTATGGTACACGTGTTATTTTCTTGAAAGGAAAATACAATTGGTCTAATAACATTTTTGAACCTCAAATGTTTTAGAAAAAGTCGTTTTAGTCTTTGCTTTTTCCTCCTCTTTTGATTTTTGGATTTTCAATTTTTATTATTTTAAATTATTTTCGATATTTTATCTATAGAAAAATATTTATGTCAATATTAATAAAAAAGATTATATAATCTATCAACAACTAGTTGGTCTAGTAGGATAAGATATTAAATTTTTTAAGTGAAGTCAGGGATTCGAATACTGACCATTGCGAATAGAGTATTGGATTGAGAGAATTGTCTTTGCCTATGTAATATTCGATTCGAATCAATCGATTAATCGATAGGATAAAGAGGACATAGTCAATCCACGGTCTTAATTAATAATGGATGAAGAGCACAAGGAAAATGCAGTACGGAATCAGTCAGACCACCTAATACCCAAACTTTAAACAGAAAGAAACATGCGAAGTTGCTGCTGGTTAATTTTCCTCTTTGTAATTTTTTAGGGTAAATTACATATTTAGTATTTAAACTATTAATTTTTCTTCGTTTACCTTTTTTAAAAATCATACCTAACGTTTAATTTTAATTTTATTTTAGTATAGAGCCATTAGAAACTTAAGGTGTTTAGTATCTAAACTATCAATTTTGGCCCGTCTTAATATCTAAACTATATCAATTATGGTATTTTTGTACCTGTTAAATTTTGAACGGGATACTAAAATGAAATAAAGTTTTTAACGACCTGGTACTAATATAAAACAAAAACTAAATTTTAGGTATAATTTAAAAAATTAAAAGTTTAAGTATTAAAACAAACCAAAACTGATAGTTTAAATATTAGACACATAATTTACCCTAAAATATATTGTATATGTCCTTAAATATTGTTTTGTAATCTTTCGATTATGAAAATAGTATGAGAGCATCTTTTCAGTTAAAGAATATTCACACAACCATATGAATAATTTAAAATGGACCTACAAAGAATTACAAATGAAGTCGTTAAAATAAAGTTTTTAACGATCGGGTACTAAAATAAAATAAAGATTAAATTAATTTTTTTCAAAAAGTATAGGGACATATTTTTTTATAAAAAAAAAAACTTATATATAATTTTAATATTGATAATATAAACTTTATAGCACGTCAATGTCAATATGAATATGAATTTTTAACTATCCACATAAACTTTAGTCAAAGTCATCTATTTCAATAATGAGCTTTTTGGTAATTGCTCGTTTTCCCATTGCCAGTCAGCAACATGACGTGTACAACCTGACGTAAATATCATTACCGACTATTAATTAATTTACATAGTTGATGAGAGTCGTTTTTTATTCATTTGGGCAAACTCCATTTAATTATGAAGATATTGTAAACTAATCATTGATCTTTTCATTTGAGGGTAAATTTCGAGTTTAGTGTTTAAACTATCAGTTTCGGTTCGTTTTTTTTAAGTTTTGAAAAAAATTGAAAGTTTAGGTGATGAAATGGACCAAAGTTGATAGTTTAGGTATTAAACGCGTTAAGTTTTTTACGGTAGTATACTAAAATGAAACAAAAACTAAATGTTATGTATGATTTAGAAAAAAAAATGAAAATTCAAATACTAAACGGACCAAAACTGATAGTTTATGTGTAAGATGCATAGTTTATCCTTAATTTTATCAATTAAATTGTTTAATTATTTAAGTAATGTTAATCAAGCCACTTTGTTATTAACGTTGGATGAAAGAGGTGATGTGTCGATTAACAAAAATAGTATGATCACTCATTTGGTTCTCGTTTTTTATATATTTCTACTAGTATGATCATAACTCAATCAATTGAATTTATTAAATTAAATTAAATATTAAATTTACAAAATATTAAATAATTATGACAAAACGTATAAATATACCAATTTTATTAAATATTATATTAGCTCCTGCGTGGAATGTACAATTTTCTGAAAAAACTTTTTTCAGTGATAGACGAAGGCATTGAATAGTTCGTGATCTCTACAGCAGTGCAACTATAGCTGATCATCTAGTTGTTGTATCCTGAGAGACAGACGACCAACAATCTCAAGCACCATAGAAGTAGCCGAAAATCTGTCTTAAGAAAATTGTGTTAATCACCATGGAAACAAATTGTAAATCTATAAAATATTTGTTTTTTTGTTTTCTTTTCGTTTCAGATTGTTATACTTTTAACAATCTTAAGATAAATTCTTTCTTCTATCTTTTTTTAATTCGAGACGATTCAGAAATCCTGAAAAAAATCATAAAAAGAAAATAAATTCATTTTCGGGATTTATTTTGTCGTTTTAATAAGTTTGCTGAAAGTTGACAAATCTATTTAAATATAAACCGTCGTTAAAGTAACGTTGATTACTAATTTTTTAGAATGTTGATTATGTAATAAAGAATGAATGTGATTATCAGCCTGGAAAATTCCATATGTGATCGTTGCCACGGGGTAGTTAAAGAATTTATATAATTCCTTTTATGTTATGGTATTATTCGATAACATCATTATGGTAAGATTTGACACATAAAAGTGCATGTAAGCCTTAATCATGATATTATTATTATGCTATTCTGAACCTATTATTTTTTATATTTTAATATGAAATATTAAATGTGTTATGAATAAAGAATATCTTAGTATTTATAATTATTATTATTATATATTATAATAATTATTTATTGTGTTTTGGAAGCACTACGAATGTTGTTATGTACTAATAATTTATTTTAAGAAATTTTATAGATACAAACTGATTCAGAGTTTAATCTAAAGCTTTTTGATTATTGGATTGTCAAAAGTAAAATCAAACGATTAGTTTATTTTGATTATTGGATTGTGAGAAGTAAAATCAAAGGATTAATTCCTTTTGATTTCCGTTTGTTAAACAGAAGTGGGTGCTCCGGTGGCGCCCAATCAGATCATTGGTAAGGGGCTGCAGAATGGAATCGTAGATGGGGATACTCATATGGGTGCTTGTAGTGAGAATACTCCATCGCCAGAGGTGATTTTATATGAGGGGATTGAGGTGGTTAAGGGCGGCAGCGATGGGGTACCCGATCCATCGAAAGGAATTGTCCAAGAACAGATGGGGGTAAAGGACGGAACGCACCAAGGGGAGAAGACGCCTGCACTGCCAACTGCCAACTCCATCTGGTATTAGATCCTTCTGTGATATGGTCAAGGGAACCGTTGCTGAAAGCAGTAGAATTAACCCGATCAATGACTTGAATGTGGACGTGCAACCATAAGATGTTTTCTCGGACACCGGAGGTAGTTTGCCTGCAATCAGATCCTCGGAAAAGGTACATAATTCTATTGACGCGAAATTGGCAAATTCGGTCATAGTTCGACTTCTGGGGAAAACGATAGGATATAAAGCTTTGCTTAACCTTATCAATATATTTCAAGTAAAGATTAAAACAAAATGGCATTCAACAGAAGATAAAACCAAATTAGTCTATAAAAGCAGCTCTTCTTTTTTTATCATAAAGTAAAAAGGCCAACCCCATTGTATGTAAAAGCTGCACCTTAAATAGCATGAGTTTGATTTTAGCCCAAAAAGACTAAAAAACTAGAAACTGTAACTGTGAATGTTTGCTAGGCATTTGTAAGCCTAAAAACTAAAAAGTCCATACCAGAATGCATGGATGGCTAGCTGTGAACGCAGCATGTCAAAGGCTGCAAAAAAAAAAAAATTGGGTTCAGCCAAAGTTCCACATTGGACAAGATTCAGCCCTTGCCCTGGCTAGGACTCGGCAGTTGAAGTGGCTTTCACCTCTTTTCGCTGCTTCTTTTCTGGCTTGGGATCGGTTCCCGGTCCCATAGAAGAAGTCAGTTCTTTCCGCTTAAGAGTTTCCACAACCTCAGCTGGGACAGTTGGGTTCTCTTTCATGCTCTCGCTTTCTTTCACCTTGGTTGAACTGGATTTCGACTTGCCGCCACCATTTGCATCTGATTTGCCACCGATTTTAAGAGGCTTGCCCTTGGAATGGGAGGGAACTTTGGGGGTGTCCTGCTTGGACTTGGTTGTCTTTGTGGTGTCTTGCTTCGGCTTTGGGGTAGCTTTCGCGTTTTCATCATCCTTGGGATTAGTAGACTTGGGGGTGTCGACAATGTCCTCAGTTTCGGATTTGCTTCCCGCTTCTGAAGCAACGTCAACTGGTCCACTAACACTTTCAGGGGTATGATCCTTGGCTTTGGTAACATTGTCGCCATCCTCGGGTTTGGTTGACTTGGGTGTGACGACACTGTCCTTAGTTTTGGATTTGCTGCCCGCTTTTAAAGCAAGGACAACTGGTCCAATACCACTTTTACGGGCATTAACCTTAGATTTGGTAACATTGTCGCCATCCTTCGGTTTGTCATCAGCCTTGGGTTTGGTTGACTTAGGCCTGTCAACACTGCCCTCAGTTTTGGATTTCCTGCCCAATTCTGCAGCAACTTCAACTGGTCTCCTACCACTTTTAGAGGTATGATCCTTGGCTTTGGTAACATTGTCACCATCCTTGGGTTTGTCTCCGTCCTTGGGTTTGGTTGGCTTGGTAGTGTTGACGCCATCCTCAGTTTTGGATTTGCTTCCCACTTCTGAAGCAACATCGATTCGTACATTACCACTTTTAGGGGTATGATCCTTGGCTTTGGTAGCAATGTCACCATCCTTGGGTTTGGTTGAGTTGGGTGTGTCGACACCGTCCTCAGTTTTGGATTTGCTGCCCACTTCTGAAGCAACAACATCAACTGGTATACTACCACTTTTAGGGGTATGATCCTTGGCTTTGGTAGCATTGTCACCATCCTTGGGTTTAATAGACTTGGGTGTGTCGACACTAGCCTCAATTTTGGATTTGCTGCTCACTTTTGAGCCAATGTCAACTGGTCTACTTGCAGTTTTAGGAGTATGATCCTTGGCTTTGGTAACAATGTCTGATTTATCGACATTCTTGGAGCCACCCACTTTGCCATCTTTTATTTTGCTACCAGACTTCATGGCAGCACCCTTGGATTTTCTGGACGAAGCTCCTCCACCCCTGTACATTCAATTCTGAGATATTCAGAAATCAGGGATAGAATAGTAGCAAAGAATTTCGTTCGAAGAATTTAATAACCTTTTTGGCGAAGCATCCATCTTGGCTTTCTTCACCAGCTGATCAGCAGCTTTCACTTTCTTCTTTTGAGAGCTGTTAATGGAAATGGAAACAAAGAGAAAAAGACAATAAGCCCACAGAAGATATCGGGCAGGAATAGACCAAGAAACGAACAAGCAAATTCAAAGCTAGTATTGCTAAATTTCAGAAGATGTATCAACTTAAATTGCACAAAAACCAAGCAGAGTTTCATCATGCAAAGTCAAAATACATAATGAAACTATCTATGACCATCATTCATTGTGGTTCAATTAACTTTAGCAATCAAGAATCACAAAAGGAACCTACATTTCGAACGAATCATCTGGACTTGGACGATATGCTGCAACCTCCTGTTTCAATAAAATATTAGCAATCTAGAACACCAATCAAATAAAAGCTTGTAATATATATTAATTAGGAAAACTGTCCACCTCATTCGACTCGGACTCATCTTTGATCACCTCCCACTTTTCCTCCTTGAGATTCAAAATTTCTACATCACCATCTTCATAGCACACCTATAGACGGGAAATGAAATTTTTTAAAATTTCTAGCATGAACAGTCAAGAGAATATGCAAAACATGAAAGGAAGTTTTTATCTCAATTGATGTGTCAACCTTGTGCTTCTTTATAACAGCATCAAATGACTCGATAACACCGTCATAGAATCTGCAAAAGAATAACACCCGTAAGGGGAGAAAGAAACTGAACCTTAATCAAGTAGGAAAAAAATCTCATATCTATGTACATTTACAAGACTAAGTTCCTTGACAAAAGTTAGACCAGCCAAAGACTTGATAAATCTTAATACAAATATGACTTGATTAAAAAGTAATTAACCCTACAGGAAAAACTTTGACAAGTAACAAATAAATAAGCATGTGGCACTTAAGACTCGTCATTCAAAATAATCAAGTAATTTACCTTTCAGGTACATGTTATTTACTTTTTCTACTAAGCATCCAGCATAATCAATTGATAGTAAGTGAAGAGGCCCAACAGAAATATAAGACAATAAGAAACCTAGTCCTTATAGAGGTGGGGTAATACCGTTTCATACACTTAAGTCTCACATTTGCACCACACATTAGAAAGAAAACACTTTCAATTAATTATTTTCTTTTCCTTGGAGAAAATATAAGTTGTGTGTGTGTGAGAACATGGTAATAGAAGAAGGTTATAAACTGGTACGGGAAAGATATTCACACGTATAAGAGAAAAGATCAAACAAATAATATTCCATGGTTTCTATTTTTAGAGTATCGCCTCTATAATACTTGTAAGTAGAGCATGGAAACAAAGAAATATATATACTTACGCATGGTCTAGAGGCCACCAGACCTTCACCTTCAAGCCAACTAGATTCTCATCATATTCTAAGGTATCAGATCCCTGACAAAGAATCAAAATGAAATATAAATTATTGTGTCCAGAAGAAGGATATGTGATATCGTTGCTTCAACTAGTTTCAAATTGGAGATTGCATGAACGGAGTCAGGCAAAAGGTTTACGATACTTCATAGAGAATTATATGATCCTCTATTTCCATAATGAAATAAAAGGGACTAGCTATGATCTCAAGAAACAGCAAAAGGAAATATAGAAGTTAGCAACATGACACATAAAAGTCGAAGACAAATGCAGCCTCAACAGTCTTGTACCTACAGACACTTACTTTTTCTTCACTTTGTGTATGCTTTCTCTTGGAATTTGTCTTAGGAATCTCATCCATGCGAGAAACATGTTTGTTCGGCTTCACTGCCTTTGGAGAATCAACCATTTCCTGAATAAACGACAAGACAACAATTATTCCCATTATTGAAGTAAATGATAAAGCTTTAAATAAGCAACTTTAATAGAATATAATTTACAACTTAGAAAGCCAAAAGGTAACCACCTCATCGTCAATACTGGTTGAGATTTTGGTTCTATCCTTCTCAGGAAGAACAAGTTTTCGCCGCTTTTTCTTATCCCCCATTTTCTTTGAGGATCCATATGCATTATTACTACTAGAATCCAGCTTCTTTGACACCTGCTTCAGTGTTTTTTCCTCCGAATCACTTGCAGTGCCACTTTCCTTCTTAGTTTTATCTACATCGACTAGAGCAGTGTCCTTGTTCAAAACTGCAGAAGCAACCTTTTTCCCGGGTCGTTTATTTGTTTTGTCTTCTGAATCACTCATTGCTCCAGATGACATCTTGAAGGCATTGTCAACAGAAGGTGTGATCTTGCTCAAGCCATCTTTCTTTTTTGGCTGAGCTGCCTTGTTTGAATGGCTCTTATCATATATGGTCCCACTTGGCGCTGGGGAAGCAACATCATTGGATTCATCCTCAGTTGCTTTTGTCAGGGAAGGCTGAACATCTTTCTGTCTTTTATTTTCGTTGGATACAGCCCCATCAACAGAGGGATCCTCAGAAGGTGGATGAACATCATCCTTGCTGTCATCTTTCTGACCTGTTAAGGTCTCAACTTCCTTACCATCAACATGAATGCTGTCAGAAGGTTCTGTTGATTTTGAATGGGATTTACCCTGTTTTTCCTTGGTACTTTGTTCCAACTTAGAATCTGGAATTACCACTTTCTCACCTTCCAATCCATCAGGCTCAGCAACAGTTGACTTGTCAACATTCTCAGACTCATCAGCAAAGCAGTCATCCTCTTGCTTCTTTAAGGAGTTTGAATCAGGCAGTGAATTGTTTTCATCAGTTTGAGCAATGCCATAACTAACAACTGAAGTTGGAGATTTTTCATTTGCATGATCAACTTGTTCAGTTAAAACTGATTCTTTAGGAATCTCTTTGCCCTCCTGCATAGGATTTGCGGATTCATAAATGACTTATTTCAAGTACCAAATTCTAATAGCAAAATTGGAATACAATAAAAAAAGGAAGCACTTGAATCCACTCAAACACACACACGCTCATAAAACATACATAAATATAAGAAACATGCCTGGATTGCAGTGTCCAAAGGTGGCTCCGTTGGTTTGCTCTCAACATCCTACAGAAAATTAACCCCAAAAAGGATCAATAACAAAGTACTGTACAAAATTAAATAAACAACTCTAAACCTTATATAATCAAATAGCACCTAATCTATCTGCAAACAATATAGACATACAGAACCAGAAAAAAATATGCCTTAACAAATTGCCCTCAAACAAAAAGAATTTATGGAATTATATTCAGATGCAAATGAGATAATTACCACACGTTTTTCAGTAGCAGCATCATTCTGCACAACAGCATTGGGTGCCACTTGGCATATAGAAGCTACTACAGTACTATAATCCTCAAAAGGAATTCCTGAGTTCTCTACAGCTTGTGTTAGGTAAGGTTTCAGCTTTGATGCACATTTTTCAAGCACACTGCTCGCCAGCCTCCGAGCCATTGGAAGAACCTCCTGAGAGAAAATAGATGCCATACGTGAACTAAACGAGTATGAAGAAGAGAACAGGTAAAAAATGACATATATGGTAACAGACCTCATCATCTCTCTTTAACCTAGCTAAGATCGGGGAGAGCAGCTCCATAGAGATGTCTTCACTTTCTTCTAAAACAAGTGTCATAATTGTTACCATTGATGTAAAGACAGTATCCGCATGATAATCTCTGAAAAGCAAACAAAGAATCACAAGAAAAACAACGGTTCAGAATGCATATACAGGATAGCATACTAAACCACTTCTTCTTCTTTTTTCCTCTATTATAATAGCAATCTACTCTAGTAAAGCAGCCTTACAGAAAGACAAGGACAACAGGATGACAACTACTTTTTATTCTAGATAATGCAATAATTTTTTTCTTTATGGATAAGTTAATGCAATAATCTTGTGGAAAACTACAGCTTACAAATCACACAGAACTCGTAAGGTTGGAAATAATGTGAACAAGAGATTCATCTCTCCAATCAGGGACTTAGTTTGTACCTTATTGCATTAAGGAAATGCTGGAACATCTCAATGATTAAAGCATCACATTCAAGATCCAACATCACCACACACGATCTGACTTTGGCAACAGTTTCAAGAATTGAGGTCCTCTTAATATATGATCGACTCGACTTGTCAGACAAACTCTCAAATGATGATACGATCAGTTTAAAGACCTCCTGCATGCACATTAAGCATGATCAACACTTCCAGTGCAGAAAATGGGTAAAGATCATGAAATATGCAGAAAAAATGAATTCAAAGTACCCTCATTTGGTCATCAAGATAAGGAGCTTCTGGTGCAGTTATCCTTGTTATCTCGCTGATGCATGCAGCAACTGCAACTTTGACATCATCATCAGGATGTCTGAAAAGCTGCTCTGCAATCAATGCTTTAAGTGAATGACTGAGTGCATTCTGCATTGCTTGACCTGGTGATTGTTCCACCCTTGAAAGAAAACTCTCGACTTGCTATATTTGCAGAGGATAGAAAAAGCAAACAATCACCAATCAATGTAAAAAGTGGAAAACCAAACATAAGGCACAACCCAAGGAATACTATCATGCCTAAAAATTCAGATAATCAATTTGATCATTTCAGCTTCATTAGGAATTGCTTAAAAATTACCCATAAAGAATAAAATTCTACAAAATGAAACAGGTTTAATACATAATACAGTCAACTGCAAAGGTATAATTAACAGTGAGCGAAAGAAACAACTATGCCCCATTCAAAATGTCTAATAGGGTATAGTTAACACATATGGACCAAAACATGAGCACGTGTAGATATACTCTAACTTAAATTCGCTCACACGATTACCTTTAAGAGGAATCAAGACCGTTACACTGTATATTACCAAAATGTGCAAACTTTTAGACACACACAAACCTAAATGCAGTTTGTGTGGTTCCCTTTAGGAGGAATCAAGACCGTTACGTCGTATATTGACAAAAACATGCACACTTGTAGATACACACTTACTTAAATGCAGTTCACGTGATTTCCTTCAGGAGGAATCAAGACCGTTACGCCGTATATTAACAAAAATGCACACACTTGTAGATGCACACTCACTTAAATGCAGCCTGCGAGATTCCATTTAGGAAGAATCAAGACAGTTAGGCTGCATATAGACAGAAAAAAAACCCGCGCGTGTAGACACACACTCACTTCAATGTCGCTCGCGCACAATTTTAAATCTGAAGAATCAAGACCGTTAGACCGCATATAGACACCCCCTCACTTCAATGACGCTCGCGCGCATTTTTAAAACTGAAGAATCAAGACCGTTAGGCCGCATATAGACAAACACTCACTTTAATGTCGCTCGCGCACATTTTTAAAACTGAAGAATCAAGACCGTTAGGCCGCATATAGACAAACACTCACTTCAATGTCGCTCGCGCGCATTTTTAAAACTGAAGAATCAAGACCGTTAGGCCGCATATAGACAAACACTCACTTCAATGTCACTCGCGTGCATTTTTAAATCCGAAGAATCAAGACCGTTAGGCGGCATATAAACAAAAACAACCACAGGCACGTAGATACATGTTCGCTTCAATGCCATTCGCGCCATTGACTTGCGTTTTTAAATCTAAAAGAATCTCAAAACTGCAAACCATTTCAGCCAAATACTTGCTACTGCATAGCATTTGCACTCAAATACACACAGCATTCCAGCACTGAATCCATGGGAAAGCAAAATCATTTCACGTATCAGATTTTTGAAAAATTCAAATCCACAGTACATCTTTTAAAAAAAGATATAAATTGGCTACCCCCAGACAGAAGTATAACTGAACACCAGTTAGAACTCACTTTTGAAATCATTCAAGATGACAAAGTAACGGCAGAAGCATAATTGAACACACGAATAAATCCAAAACAAACAAAAAGTGGGGGAAAAGAAACCTTAAGGACAAAGGAAAACGCAGAACACGATGAGGAAAATCCGAAAATGCAGATTACTCCGATTTCAGAAAACCCAAATTTTTCCACCAAAAAAAAACGAAACCAACATGCACACTACAAAAACGAGGAATGAAACGAAAACAAGTAAAAAAGAAGACCGCTAGGGCTTACATCGAGGAGATTGATGAGCTCATCAACAGACGAGACAGGTTCAAGGAGCTTGTTTCCGGCCTCCATTAACTTCAGCTCGAGCTCCTTATCAGAAGACTCCATAGCTTTCTTCCTCCTACGAGCAAAAGTAAGCATGTACCTAAACAAACAAACAAAGAGCCAAACAGTTCAAAATCAGTGTCCGGAGACCACCATTGAAAAAGCTCGAAACCGAAACCAGAACAGACGAATTCGGGTGGAGATGAAGACTTAGGGTTTCTCGGTTCCTTCCCGGTGGTAGCTGAATTAGCGAATCAAGAAACCTTTCGAAGACGAGGATCAGCAGTGTCAGAGGAATAAGAGAATATTTTTTTTATACTTTTAAATCTCTCAGTCTCTCTGTGTCCGGACATTCTTTGTGCAAGTGTTTGTTTGGTATTTAAAGGGGGGAGAGAATCCAGCGAGCTTGTGCTCGGATTCCGCCTTGCTTTATAAACTGGATTTTATATTACGGCTTCAAATCCTCCCTTTGGATTTTCGGCATGTGGGGTCCACCTAGTTTTTGTTTGGATTAATATCATTTTAGGTGCCTACACTATACCTCAAATAGACTTTTGGTGCCCAGTGTTGTTTCGGTTACACTTTTAGTTCTCTATTAAGTAAAATGTGTCACGTTCATATTTTTTAAAAAATATTTTTTAAAATATATAAAAAAAAGTTACTTAAAGAATTTTTTTACCGATATGACCTAAAAATATAATTGAGAAAATATTAGGCACTTAAAAGTTATTAAGCCTTTTTTTCCTAGGGCCACCTGATTTCCCCCCTTTTTCTTTTCCCTCTATGGAAATTCAGTAACGGCTAAAAAATACAACTAAGCGCTGATGCGTGATATACCATTTATTTACCATTGAGATAACCATATTTTTCAAAAAAAAAAAATATTACAATTTTGTTGCCTTTGGATAAGTTTGTAATAAATTTTAATTTCCCCACGTAATAATTTTAGTTATATAAATAGGAAACTTTAATTGTGTTTTTAATTATATGCCTAAAGCTTCTTACTATAATTTAATTATGTACATTTAAAGAAATAAATATCGTTCAAATGATGGAGGAGACTATAGACCTCTTAAATAAGGTTCAATATTCGAATCTCAATATTATAGATAAAGATAAAATGTACAAATAGTCTCGATTAATATGGTTCTACTTTGTTGAGTCCTACTATTGTTAAAAGTAAAAAATGGTATCCAACTATATGGCATCATTCGGTTGAACCCACCGACTACTCGTCATTTTCCGTTAAAAAATTGACGATCATTTAAGACGCAATGCTTACTATAATATGCAGGGGGCGCGTAGGATTTTATATTAGGAGATGAACTTCTAAAATTTTAGGAGATGACGAACATATAAAATTTCAAAGGGCGAAAACAATTTTTCAATAGAAAATACATATGGTAATTTTGAATTTTCAAGGGGGAGACTACCCCCATCCTTCCCCCTCGGTCCATCCCTGGTAATATGATAAAATAATATTTTAATTGTCACTATTGGAACTATTGTTACCTTTAAGCATTGGCTCGACAACATAATATTTCTATAATTGACTAGACGACATAATATAAATGAAGAGTTGATCCACAAAATATAGCTCAAACGATTTCGGGATTAGATTTCATCATATCTCATTCAATAGGTTAACGTTCAGCTTAGACAATTGTCAGTTTTTTAATGAAAAATGAAGAGTTTAGAACATATGTATAGTCAAGTGACAATTTTGTAACTTTTAATAGTATTGAGACTCAATAAAGTAGTGTCCTATGGTCGGGGACCATTTTATAATTTTTAATAATCAGGATGCTCACTTTATAGTCAAAAGATCGTTTGTGTACTTTACCTATAAAATAAACTAAATTGATATTTTTTTTTATAGTCAGAAGATCTCTGTTCGATACGTGATCTAAATTTATCGATCGATAAATAAGATATTTTTTTATTATGTTTTTTCATTTAGTTAATCATGTATTTATCATGCAAGTGTTTGAGAAAAGATAATGATAAATTTGAGTCATAGTTTAAGAAAACTCAATATGATTAATTTTATATTTTAAATATACAATACCCTAAATTATAAAAAATATTAAAATCATTAAATTTTAATTTTCCACGTAAGAATTTTAGTTATATAAATAAGAAACTTTAATTGTGTTTTAATTATATGCCTAAATCTTCTTATTTTAATTTAATTATGTACATTTAACAAAATAAATATCATTTTCAATGATAGATGAGACGCCAAATCTCTTACACGATATTTGAATCTTAATATTGTAAATAAAATAAGGATAAAGTTCATGAATACTCCCCTAATTATAAGGTTATACTTTGATGAGTATCGTAACTACGAAAAGTTATAAAATGGTATCCAATTACATGTCATTACTTTGTTGAATCCTTTGGTTACTAAAAGTTATAAAATGGTCACTAAACTATTCATATATTCCAAACTCGTCTTTTTTCCATTAAAAAAAATTGACGATTGTCTGAACTGCATGTTAATCTATTGATTTGTGATATAATAAAATCATTTTTAAAGATGACTATTGGTAATGTCGTTGCTTTCAAGCATAGGTTCGATGACATAATATAAACGAAGAATTGATTTACAAAATACAACTCAAGCGGTTATGAGATTATATTTTATCACATCCCGCTCAACACGTTAATGTTCAGCTCAGATGATCCCCAATTTTTTTACGGAAAAAGACGGGCTTGGAACATATGAATAGTCGAGTGACTATTTTGTAACCTTTAATAGTCATTAAACTCAATAAAAGCAATGCATTGTAATCAGGAGACAATTTTATTACTTTTAATAATCGAGAGACTTAACAAAATAATATTCTATAGTCAGACGATCATTTATATGCTTTACTACCTATAAAATATTTATTCATATAACTAATTATTTGGTAAAATATTTATTTCTCAAAATAGTAATCAATAAATCATGTTATGGGTGAATCTTTAATAGTAGTTTAAAATATTTAATATTGTCCCATTATTCTTTATTTTTATGTTTGTTTTCTATCATTAGTCCATATATTTCATTGAGATCAATTTTATTTTTTTATACTATTAAATTTTAAAATTTCAATAATGATTTAAATGATATATGGGCAATACCCTAAATTATAAAAGCTTAAAATCATTAAATTGGAGAACATAAATTAAACCTATAACTTACATATAATGCTAATATGAACCATATACTTTGATTTAACATATTGATTTAATTATAAAATAAGTGCTCTTTTCACAAGTATGTGCCTAAATTATTTTTTAAACGATCTCGGTGCTTAACGTTACAAACGTTATCACTTAGGTGCTCGGGTCGTCAACAACGCTAATTCCATTCGTTAAATGACACTTGATACAATGTGATAATTTTATTTAAAATTTAAAAATGAAATTGTATTAAAAAACAACGAAATTTTGAAATAGCCACAAAACTTTGAAACCTTTATTTCAACCCCTAAACACAAACTAACCAACGCCCTTTATTGTCGATAAAACTCTACCCGATCTCACATCCTTCGGTGACCAAAACACCTATGAAATCGTGACCGATCGAAGGTAAATCGATGTTTCATATCCTGTGAACCCTATGATGAAAATCGGGATCCCCTACGATTCCGAAAGCTAATCTATGACAACTACAACGACATATGACTAGGAGAATGGCAATGACTATGTCGGCATCAATGGTCGTGGCCGTAAAAGGGAGGTGGCGATGGATTAGGGTTTGGGGAATTTTGTAATTTAAGAGGAATTAGGTTTTTATAAATATAATATTATTTTAAATATTATTTATTTTTTCAAAATTACCAGATTTTATCATGTGTCAATTAACAACACATACACCTAAAGTGATAACGTTTGGAACGTTAGGCATCAAAATCATTCAAAAAATAACTTAGACACCTATTCGTAAAAAAACACACTATAGTTTAGACACTTTTTTTTATATTTAAGCCTAACATATTTAATATGTACTGTCTGATTCAGAATAAAAGTTCTGGAATTTTAAAATTGTAAGGGTAAAAAAATACCCAAATTAGGACCCAAAGACTAAATCTAAAAATACAGGTATAGTACAGGGACTAGTAGATGAAGTTTCCCTTTGTACATGTCACAATCAAATTCAGCGTGCCCAAGATGACTTGGAAAAGTTAAAAGCTAAATACGACGGCGTACTGAAAACAACCATAACAAAAACAAGCAAATGGATTCAAAGTTAAAACCTTGTCCTCGTTGCCTTTTCTTTTCTTTCTCTGATTCGTTTACCCGAACCACTCGACTCAATCCACCACGACTCACTGAGTCACTGTTCGTGAAAGAAGCCTCTTTAGATCCGTTGCTTTCAGGCCTGATCTCACAATTCCAAGGTCAGATCTCTTCTCCTTCTTCGCTCTTCTCTCTAGGGTTTCATTTCCAACTCCCCGGTTTCCTTTTTCAGATCTGCTATCGAGATTGAAACGACGCATTTTTGAATCTCACGGATCTGCCTTTGGATTGGTCTACTGGAAATGTCGATTTTGGCCAAAGGTGATTCGGTTCATATTCGAGAAGTTTGGAACGATAATCTGGAAGAAGAGTTTGCTTTGATCCGTGAAATTATCGATACTTACAATTATGTAGCTATGGATTCCGAGTTCCCGGGTGTTGTTCTACGCCCTGTTGGAACTTTCAGGAATATAAACGATTATCACTACCAAACTTTGAAAGATAATGTGGATATGTTGAAATTGATCCAATTGGGTCTCACTTTCTCGGATGAGGATGGGAATCTTCCCACTTGTGGAACCGATGGCCTCTGCATTTGGCAATTCAATTTCCGCGAGTTTAACATCAGTGAGGATATCTTTGCTGGTGATTCGATCGAGTTGTTGCGCCAGTGTGGGATTGATTTTAAGAAGAACAATGAGAAGGGTATCGATGTGAAGCGGTTCGGCGAGCTTTTGATGTCGTCTGGGATTGTGTTGAATGATTCCGTGCATTGGGTCACCTTTCATAGCGGATATGATTTTGGGTATTTGCTTAAGCTTTTGACCTGCAGGAGCTTGCCCGAAACTCAAACCGGCTTCTTCGAGTTGATCAGCATGTACTTTCCCATGGTGTATGATATCAAGCATATGATGAAGTTCTGCAATAGCCTTCATGGTGGTTTGAACAAGCTCGCCGAGTTGTTGGAAGTGGAAAGAGTTGGTGTGTGCCATCAAGCCGGCTCGGATAGTTTGCTCACATCATGCACATTTAGGAAGTTGAGGGATAACTTTTTCATTGGCTCGACTGAGAAATATGCAGGTGTACTCTGCGGCTTAGGGATGGAGAGCGGACATAATACTAATTAGAAGAAGAGTCTGCAAAAAAGGATTGATAATAAATGTAGAGTACTCGAGTGTGATACTTAATTTTATTTGCATACATTGGCAAAAAAGATTGTTGATTTAGTTGTGACTTCTCTCTTTTGCTTGCATTGTAACCCTTAACTGGTTTTCAAGTTGATCACAACCAACGCGGCCGACAAATTCTCCGCCATCATCCTAGTTATACGCCACCATAATTGTTGTCATAATTGTTGTCGTAGACCGTCGAAATCGCGTGGGATCGTGAATTTCGTCCTAGGGTTTGCGGAGTTTAAAACGTTGATTGACCGTCAATTGATCGTAATTTCATAGGAGTATTGATCGCGCGGGTAGGTGAGGTCGGGTGGAGTCTCGTCGATGGCAAAGGACGACAATCAACGTGTGTTTAGAAGTTAAAATGAATGTTTTCAAAGTTTTTGGGCAATTTCGAAAATTTGTGTTTTTTTAAAATATAATTTTAGTTTTAAATAATTTTTTTAAAAATTAACAGAATGTGACAGATGTCACCTAACAGAGAAAATTAATGAATTTTATGATCCGAGCACTTAAAGTGGTAACGCCAGATACCGATATAATTCAAAAAATAATTTAAGTATCTATTTGTAAAAAAAACTCTATAGTTTAATCACTTATTTTATAATTAAGCCTTTAATATATTACTATCAGATGAAAAGACCATAAATCCCAAATAAATTTGTTGCCCTTAGTTACCATCAAAATAAACCTAACGCATGCTTATATTAATTTTAGACAAATACATTGTCCCAAATGTCAAAATTATCATTTACAGCCTGTAAATGGCACTTTAAAATACAATAATGACCATCCTAAGAATCCATATTATCATGTACCCAATAGTAATTACGTAATTTAAAAAAAAACCCCAGATAAAACCCGCCGGTTCAAGTTTTTTTTTTCCGCAACTTTCCTCCACCCCGCGCCGGTCCACCACCGTCTCTCCGGTTCTGTGTCGGACGCAACTTCAACATACTCGAAAGGAGCTCAGATCCCTTAATTCTCGGTGATTTTCTTTGCCTACGTTGTACATTTCTAAACTTTTTGACTTTCCAGTTCTTTGATTCTAGTGCCGAAGAATGCTGCAAATGAGGTTTTGATTTGAACTTATTTGAGGTTTGTAAGTGGGGATTGTTTGTTTTTGCATGCAATTTTGTGCGTCTATCAAGAATTTCTTGACTTATATATGCTTTGCTTTGATTTTTGGTACATTGTTTACTTGTCAGCTTGGTAGTTCAGTTCTAGGGTTGATGATTAGGTCATTTATTACTTGTTTTGTTCGTTAAAATATGCATAGATGTAAGTGTATTCCTTTGCTTCGTGTGCTTGGAGTGAAATTTGATTCAAAGTTATCGACCAGTTTAAGAAGCAGGTGGAAACCTTTAGTCTATAGTTGTTTGATGGTAGACATGTGAGTGGATATGTCTTTTGCTTTAATCTTCAGCGACTAGGGCAATTTTTAACTCCAGCCCTTTCATTTTGTATCGTGACTGGATATTTTGATAAAAATTTCAAGATTTACGAATGTCTATTCAACGGTCTAATTTAATCTGTGTCATTGCATGTTTTCCTTATTTCTCCTGTCCATATACTTGCTGCTCTTAGTTTATTTACTGTCCCATTATTTCATCAGGTCTTTTAGGGGTGTCTTGTCACTTTTGGATTAAACTACATGCTGGTTTATTGACTCAATTGTTTTCTCGTCGCGATCTAAGCGATTTTCTTCTTGACCATTTCTTTCATCTTGCTGTAGTATTTACTGCATATAGCTGCTCCTGTTAGGTTATTTATCATACAGTGCTTCCTGTGCTAGGTAAGGTGGCCGGGCTAATTGCACAAACTTATGCAATCATGATCCATTGAGAGCTAATACACTTATGAAGTATTGTGGTCTCCCTGCATTTTTGTTTCACGTACTTGCCGATTTTATGCATAGAATGCTTTTAATTAAATGAAAACGAGACAAGGAACATGAACGACCATTTATTTTACTTTGTAGTTTTTATATAAAAAAAAATTTACTTTGTAGTTTGCCTTTTTCTTTTATATGTGGTTTGGCGGGGAGCAATTATGCTTTATTATCAATTTCATCTTATGCACGTGTTTCACATTTTAAATGAAAGTTTGTGTGCGGTCTTTTTTTTTTGTTTTTGTTTTTCTCTAGTTGAAAGTTTTACCATATATGGAAGGTACTTAGGCCGGGGAAGAAAATTTATATATAGAAGTAGATTTACTGAACCAATATGCTGGTCAAATCCATGTTGGTTGAATTTATTGATAAAATTGTGTTTCTTTGTAATTTCTTCCCGCACTTTGATAAATATTTGCACTTTTTAGCCCTATGGATTTTTATCCATGTTAAAATAAGTTTCTCCAGTCAAGCGGTTAGAATCTTCACTTTGTTTCTCACGCTGTTTGAGATCCATTTGTATCTGACTATGTTGCTCTGACTCTTCATTTTACTTGAGGTACCGATGCCAGACACAAATTACAAATGTTTTTTCTTTCTTGCAGAAGATGAGTAACTTGGTTGAGAGGCTCCGGGTTAGATCAGAACGAAAGTCAGTTTACAATTTGGATGAATCAGATGATGATGCAGATTTTGTGCCTGGAAGATCTCGTAAAACTGACGAGAACTTAGAAAAGATAGTCAGGGATGATGCGGTCAGCCTCTTTTTTCTTTTGATAGTTCTTTTATGTTTCCAAAAGAATCACCTCTGATTAGGATAGCTTTTCTTCCTATCCGTGCTGTATCAGATTTGATCTTCAGATAGTCTGTGTTGTGGAAATTCAGTCTGTGTTGTGAAAATTGCTGATGCCTTGTAGAAAAAAATGTTGGCGTTATGTTACTCTCTTTAGTTTATGTTTTTGTTCGTTCAAATTTATAGATATGGAACATTCAGATGGTTCTTGGTAATTTGTTTTATTCTTCATTAACCATTTTTAATGATTTTTTTTATAGGAAGTGGAGGCCTCGTTAAAAACCCCCTTCATGATTAAAGGAACACTAATCGGTATTCCTTAATCAGCGGAAGGAGGAAAAGAGTGCCTCAAAATTCATTAATAACTAAAGATTACATAATGTTTAAAACAATCAATCCCCTTACAAAAACAACCCGAAACACACCGAACAACACATCTTACACTCAATTAAAAAACATCCTAAACCCAACAAACAATAACTACCCAATACCAGCCTTAGCTAAGCAATCAACTTCTATATTAGTTGTTCTATCAACCCATCTGATAGCACCCTCCAATACTCTTATCATGGCAGCAATATCTTTCACTAGATCAAGAAACACAACAGGACAACTATCTAAATTCTTAACCCAATCCACTGCAAGTTTGTTGTCAGATTCAACAATCCACCGATTTTGTAGAATCTTCTGAGACGGCTTCCAGGTTTTTAAGATTCTCATTTGAGCTATAAGGGAGGAAAGCCTAAGGGTTCGCTCTCTTCTCAAATGCAGATTTTGTAGTTGCTGCCAAGGATGCTATTCAGAAAATGGTTTTTGATTCTAAGTTGAAGTCTCTCTTGCACATTGAGACGGCTAGGAAGAATCTTGTTGTTAAAAGAGGTATAATTAATAATTCTGATGCTCATGTTCCTCTAGTACTGCCATTGCCAAATCCAGCCTCTTTAGCATCTCCAAGTATTCATGTGCCTGTTAAAACTGGGTGTTTCGACGAAAAGTCTGCAATTGATGGTGTCCACGAGGGAACCAGGGAATCTACCACAAAGGAGTGCAATGTTGATAAGTCTGGATGTTACACGTTATTTGTTGAAAATTTACCACAGAAGATTCATCGGAAAAGGTTTGGATCTTTATTTTGCTCCCATGGTCGGGTTCTTGATGCTTTTATTCCAAATAAAAGAAATGCAAAAGGAGTTCGCTTTGGTTTCATTCGCTTCGCTGCAATCGAAGAAGCAAGGAGAGCGACCTCAAAACTGAATGGCTCTTTTATCGACGACAGCAAAATTGGTGTTTCTTTTGCTAAATTCAAACCTCGTCACTCTTATCGGAGAAAGTCTTTCACAGGTGTTCTCCACAAGTCCGAAGATGGAAGATGATTCGAGGAAGAATCATTATAAAGTTGAAGGTGTTATTGATGAAGAAAAACTTCAGGTGTTGAGTAATTGTCTAGTGGGGTGGTGTAAAAACTTCATCAAAATCAGTCATCTCGCTAGACAAATGCATGCGAAGGGCCTCACTGGCTTCTCCTTAATGAGAGCTGCTGGAAATGCGGTATTAATGATTTTCGAAGACTCTGCTTCATTGAGAAGTGTGAAGAACGATAAATCAGAGACTCTCGCAGAGTGGTTCTCCATAGTCGAAGCTTGGTCAAAGAGTTTGGTATTGGAGTGTCGCCGAGTATGGTTAGTTTGCGAGGGTGTTCCATTTCAAGCATGGAATTGGAATACTTTCAAGAACATTGCTGATAGTTGGGGTCAGTTACTAGCAATTGATGAAAGCTGTCAGTCACCATCATCCTTTGATCGGGCAAAAATTTAAGTCCTCGCAAAGGCTGGTGCGAGAATTGATGCGTCGTTGGAATTGAAGGTTGGTGACAACTCCTTCAAGATCATGGTGCATGAGATAGAGCCTTCATTCAAGCCAAACTCTTGGGCTCCTGAAGAAGACGAATCTCATTAGATCTGGTCTTTCTATTTGTGGTTTGATTTAGTTTATATGGTTGCAGGTGTTGCTTTTCTTTTGTATTATGTTCTGTTGCGTTGTTTTAATACTATTTGCTGGAGGTGTAATTAGAAATAAGGTGATTCGACTGTGACTTTGGTTGAGGTTATATGGGGTTAAGGTGTTTGTTGTAATGGTGTATATCACTATAGGAGGATATTTCGTGTAATCCTTTGTATTGGGTATTATTATTAATAAACTTTGAGGTACTCTTTTCTTCCTTCCAATGTTTGTTAACATACTTCTTAGTATGTGAACGAATACGAAGGGAGTTTTTAATGAGACCTCAAACTTCTATCGAAAAAAAAAAACAATCCACCGATTCTTAAACCTCTTAAGAATAGGCTCAAAGATAATTAAACCCCTCTTGATGGCTATAAGCTCCAGCAAAGTAGGAGGGCCTGGACCAACATATAATTAAACCATTTTTAATGATTGAAATCACATAATGAAAATTCATGTCAAGCCTGTGGAGAAACCAAGAATCTCTTGAGTTGTGCAACATGTACTTATGCATACCATCAAAAGTGCTTACTTCCTCCACTGAAAACTCCTCCTCTTCATGACAACTGGAGATGCCCTGAATGTGTATGATTAAATTGTGTTTTCTGACATTGTTACTATCTCTATATCTTGGATTTCTGCGAACCTTTCACAGCAGCTTAGAGTTACTTTTTTGGCTTGCAGGTTAGCTCTCTGAATGATCTTGACAAGATATTGGATTGCGAAATGCGTCCTACCGTGGTTGATGATAATGATGCTTCCAGTACAGGTTCAAAGCAAATATTTGTGAAACAGTATCTTGTAAAGTGGAAGGGATTATCCTATTTGCATTGCACTTGGTAATTTTCAGATTAATTATGTTTATAATATTGTTTTTAGCAAACATTAACCATATATCTACATTGGTGATGTTAGGGTACCTGAGGAGGAGATTCTAAAAGCTTTCAAGTCCAATCCTCATTTAAGGACTAAGCTGAACAACTTTCATCGACAAATGGAATCAAAGAATAAATCCGAAGATGACTTTGTTGCCATTAGACCTGAGTGGACTACAGTTGATCGAATTCTTGCTTGCAGGTTCATCTATCTAATAACTTTATCATATGCATGTACACATACACATGTTATACATGTATATTGTTGTTCTTTGTCCTTGATTTTGATCATCTGATTTCAATAATCATCCTCATGCACGTTATCATCTGAGATCTGGATATTTGTTTACTTTACTGATTGTGACTCTGACTTGGTGTTTTTGTGTGTTCTTTTAAGCTTGGGTTCTAGTTCAGTAGCTAACGTATGTGTGTTATGGATACTGACTTCCTCAGGGGAGATGAGGATGAGAAGGAATACCTTGTTAAGTATAAAGAACTTCTTTATGATGAATGTTATTGGGAGTTCGAGTCAGATATATCTGCATTTCAACCTGAAATTGAGAGATTCAATAAAATTAGGTCCAGAGCTCATAAATCTGCTAGTAAGAAGAAAAACAGCTTTCAAGATGCTGTTGAGTCCAAGAAAAAATCAAAGGAATTTCAGCAGTATGAACATAGTCCTGAGTTTCTTTCTGGAGGTTCATTCTATTTCATTTTCCCTGCAATCTCGCACTTGTCTGATCGCACATTGTGATCATTAATTTCTGAAATCATTTTAATGGATTTCTAGGCACATTGCACCCTTTCCAACTTGAAGGGTTGAACTTCTTGCGTTTTTCTTGGTCCAATCAAACACATGTAATTCTTGCTGATGAAATGGGCCTTGGTAAGTCCTGTTTGGAGGCAGTTTACTTTTTGAAGGAATTTGAGTAGCTTATATCGTATATAATAGGTTGCAAATGTTTTTTCTTCTTTTCTTGCAGGTAAAACCATCCAGAGTATTGCTTTTTTAGCATCTCTTTTTGAAAAAAAGATTGCTCCTCATTTGATAGTAGCGCCACTTTCCACATTACGGAACTGGGAACGGGAGTTTGCAACATGGGCTCCCCATATGAATGTTGTATGTACATGAAAATTATTAAATTACAAGTTATGATTCCCTGTATATGCTATTTTAATCGAGAATACTATGATGCAGGTTATGTATGTAGGTTCTGCCCAAGCTCGTAGAGTGATAAGGGAGTATGAGTTTTATCATCCTAAAAAAAGTCATAAGAAGATAAAGAAAAAGAAATCTGGCCAAGTTGTTAGTGAAAGCAAGCAAGACAGGATAAAATTTGATGTTCTTTTAACGTCATATGAGATGATTAACTTGGATACAACATCGTTGAAGCCAATAAAATGGGAATGCATGGTATATCTTGTTGCTCTTTGAGTCTGTTATGTAGTCTTTTAAGTGAGTTTTTGCTCTTACATGATTCATTGTGTAGATCGTTGATGAAGGACATCGGCTCAAGAATAAGGATTCAAAGTTGTTTCTTTCATTGAAGAAGTATACGACTTACCACCGCACTCTTTTGACTGGAACTCCTCTTCAGGTTTGTTCTTTGTTTTCAGTATTGCCTTGGAGATCGTGAAAGTTATCACCAATAGCATTAAAATTTGTTCAACGAGTTATGAACATCCTTTCCAGCAGTGGCACAATTATTTGCATGTTATTCCTTTCATACCATATTTTGCTATCTCAAGATGATTTCGTCTTTCCCAGCCAGCCAGCAAGCCTTTTATTTGTTTATATATATCTATTTTATTTTATCTTATGATAAAATTATTGAATTTAAAAGTTTGATGTTAAGAAATAAAGTCAGGCAGCATATTTCTCTTTTTTAGTAAGAGCTGTTGCTAACCATTGTACATAAAATATGCATGCAGTGCTTGTATTTATTTCTAAATAAAGTGAAAGCTTGTTTGTGAATAAAGGGTTCATATTAAGGAGTTCCTTGAATAAATTTGTTTCTGTTTATATTCTCCTGGCCCATCAATTCTTTTCTAAAGATGCAAGAAGCTTACTAAGTTCTATAAAAAAAAGAAGCTTACTAAGTTTGTTCTAGTTTTGGGTTTTTGCTGTTTCTTAACGTTTTATGATTATTTCAGCCTGTCTTTGTTTTTTTTTCTCTCTTTTTTTTATATGTGATTACCTCAGAATTTACATGCACTCGTTTTTCTATATGTATAATATTATGATTTATGACTTACTTGTGAACGTTTGTTTGGATTTAGAACAATCTGGATGAACTTTTCATGCTAATGCACTTTCTTGATGCTGGAAAGGTTAGTATCAATGTTATATGGAATATGAATTTTTAATAATGTAGAGTTGCAAGAAGATTTTAAAGTTTTTTGATCATTTTCTAAGGAATTGTTTTGGTTCACCTATATGTAGTTTGGAAGTTTAGAGGAGTTACAGGAGGAATTTAAGGATATTAGTCAGGAGGAGCAGATTTCAAGGCTTCATAAAATGTTGGCTCCACATCTCCTTAGAAGTATATATCTTAAACTTTTACACAGGATCATATGCACTATTGTCTTGCTTAGTTGCTTCTTTATTCTAACTCGTGCAAAGAATGTAGTCTGACTTCTAAAGGCTTTGACTTCAATTCTCAACGCAGGCTTTTCACTTTGGCTTTCTTCTTCATCTATTTTCCTTTTTTGCTTTTCAGTGACTTTGGCTTTATAGGGAAAGGATATTTTTTATTTGTGTGGACTTGCTAAAGCCATATTTCTTGGATCAATATTTTGGGTATTTACCGATCTTGCAGAAATAGTAGGTACTGATTATTATTAATGCAGGAGTGAAGAAGGATGTCATGAAGAAACTTCCTCCAAAAAAAGAACTAATTTTACGTGTTGATTTAAGTAGCAAGCAGAAAGAATATTACAAGGCTATTTTGACTCGTAATTATCAAATACTTACCCGACGAGGTGGTGCACAAGTAGGCTCACTTGTTTTGATGAAATAAGTTTCTTCTCTTTCCTGCATCCATTTGCTTGCAGGGTGGGTTGCCCTACTACATAGCTGACGTTAGTTTTTTCTCTTGAATTAGATATCTCTAAACAATGTGGTTATGGAGTTGCGGAAGCTATGCTGTCATCCTTATATGTTGGAAGGTGTTGAACCAGTAATTCAAGATGCAAATGAAGCTCACAAGTAAACTTATACGCGTGCTTTTTTGCTAAAATTTCTATTTTATTATCATAATTTTTGTCATTTTTCTTGATCTTAATCTACCATTGAAACTATTCTTCTGTATTCTGTACTGATCTGGTAAATGCCTCTACCTTCTGCTTCTACCTTTTCTTTGTCTTTACAGACAGTTCCTCGAATCTTCTGGGAAATTGCAACTGCTGGACAAGATGATGATAAAGCTTAAAGAGCAGGGGCATAGAGTTCTTATATATTCACAATTCCAGCACATGTTGGACTTATTGGAGGATTACTGTACTTGCATGGTAATATCTGCATTAGCATGAAGATTTTATGGTTAAATTGTTGGTTCGCCGACAAATGAGGAAGTTCAACTTATTATTGGCGCCCCTTATTTTCTTTACAGAATTGGCAATATGAACGTATAGATGGAAAGGTTGGTGGAGCTGAGAGGCAGATATGCATAGATCGGTTTAATGCCAAAAATTCTTCTCGGTTTTGCTTTTTGCTTTCTACTAGAGCTGGTGGCTTGGGTATAAATCTTGCGACTGCAGATACGGTTATCATTTATGATAGGTCAAGCAGTTACCCTCTTATATATATTTTTTTATAAGAATTTCAGGCCTCATTAAAAAACCCCCTCTTGATTAATGGAGCTTCTAAGAAATCTCCTTAATCAACGGAAGGAGGAAAAGAGTGCCTTAGGATTTTATTGAACCATACAATTACATAAGATACAGCCATTAATACACCCCTACAAAACCAAAAAAGCTCGAAACAACATAAAACATCCAATCCAAAAAAACATAGAATCAGCCAATTCCTGCTTTAGCTAAGGCATCAACCTCTAAATTTGTTGTCCTACCCATCTAACAACACCTTCTAAAACATTAAGCTTGTGAACAATATCTCTAATAAAAAAAGCATAAACATCAAGAACTAAATCCACTTCCTTAATCCAGTCTATAGCCACCTTGCTGTCGCTTTCGATAATGAGACGACCCTTCCTCTCTCGTAAATTCGCATAGAACATTAAACCCTTATGAATAGCTTTTAATTCCATATAAGTTGGAGGACCGGACCAGTAGATTCCTTGAAAGAATTTACAGTCAGACCCGAGGAGTCCTTTAACACACCACCTATCCCACTCTTCTTCCAATCTCTTGTAGTAGCAGCATCAACATTTAACTTTACAAAACCTTTAGGAGGAGGAGACCAAGGCAATATAGTTACAAGCTGATTAGAATTGAGAGAGCACAAATCCCCTAAAGAGGGATATGAAATCAGAGAATCCTTAGGAATAGAAACCTCTTTGTACTTAGCAAGGAACCAAGAAGCTAGTCTAAACCTTGCTAAGAAAAAATACTCAGCCAAATCTAACTTTCCCCCTTCAAACACAATATGATTCCTAACTTTCCAAGTAGTCCACAGAACTGCCCCAGGAATAAAAGACCAAATTGTAGAGGTAGACTTCAAATCAGCCCAAGCTAGTAGGAAGATTTTAGCATTAACATGAAAAACAGACTTAATCTTCCAGAAATTCAGAAATTTGTTCCAAATCGACCACACCACCGAACAAGTGAAAAACAAGTGCGAGGGAGACTCCTCCTCCCTCTTGCAAAGAGGGCACATAATGTCTACAATTCCTTGAATTCCCCTTTTAACAAGTTCTGTCCTAACAGCCAGCTTCCCTAACACCACCTGCCACATAAAGGACTCCACTCTAGGTGGAATCTGACCCCTCCAAATAATCTTCTTCCAAAAATATACCTCTTCCGAATCCGAATTGATGGATGAACAAATCTTAGTGCCAGATTTAACAGTGTACACCCCACATCCAGAACCTTTCCAAATCACCCCATCAGCAAACTCCATAGATAGAGAAACAGAGGAAATAACATTCATCAAATTCACCCACTGCTATACTTCCCAGTCATTTAAATTTCTTCTAAACTGCACATCCCAACTCCATCCCGAAGAGCTATAATTCCCAAATTCAAACAGTTTGCCCATTCTATTTGTGGAAATGGAAAATAATCGCGGAAAATAATTAGAAGAGGATAATCCAAAGCCCAACTATCCTGCCAGAACCTAATCACCTTGCCATCTCCAACTCGAAAAGCATACAAACTTCTAAACTTAGAGCCAATACTGTCTTCTTTAAAGTGATTCTTAACCATCGATCTCTAAATCCAAGATACTCTTTGTGGGACTTTGCTGTCAAACATTAACCAAGATGGATCCATATTGTATTTAGAACAAATGAATTCCCTCCAAACAGACCCCCTTTCATTAGCATACCTCCAAGGCCATTTTGCTAAAAGAGCTCTATTCATGAAAATAAGGTTTCGAACACCTAAACCCCCCTCGAATTTATACTTGCTCACAATCGGCCAGTTAACCCAATGTATCTTATTTTTACCTATTCCCCCTCCCCATAAGAAATTCGACATAATGGAGTTGAGAGATTTAAGTACCGAAGCTGGTATCTTAAATAAAGATAAATAATACGCAGGGAGCGAACCGACTTTATTAAAACCAACCATCCTGCTATTGACAGTGAAGAAGCCTTCCACCCAGCTAATTTATTTGTAAAATTATTCACCACCGGACTCCAAATTGCTGTAGAGTTTCTACTAGCTCCCAAAGGCAATCCTAAATATTCAGAGGGAAAACAACCCACATAACATCCGATAGAATTAGCCTACTATTGAACATCTTCTTCATTCAAATTCACACCAAACAGTTTACTTTTCTTCAAGTTGAGCTGTAAACCAGAAACTACTTGAAACACTCTAAGCACCCTCTTAACATTTAAAATCTGCATCTTAGACGCCCCACAAAATAATGAGATCATCCGCGAACTGTAGATGAGATAATTTGAAAGCACCCGAATCCCTTCCTATAACCAGTCCAGAAAACAGTCCCTGTGCCACAACCTTTAAAATTAGTAGATTGAGAAGTTCTCCAATAAAATTAAACAACAAAGGTGATAGTGAACACCTCTGCCTAAGTCCTTTAGCCATTGGAAATTCCTCAGTAGGAATTCCATTCACTAAAACAAAAACTGAGGCAGTGGTTACACATTTTCTGATCCAACCTATCTACCTGGAACCAAATCCCATTTTCTCCATTACTAGAAACAAAATGTCCCAATCAACCGAATCATAAGCTTTCTTGAAATCTGCCTTGAAAACACAACCTTTAAGACCATTTTTCCTCCAGTAATCCACTCCTTCATTCGCAATTAAAGAACAATCCAATATTTGTTTCCCTTGGGTGAAGGCAAATTGTGTTGGGCTAATTAAGTCTGAAATACAACTCCTCAATCTCCTCGATAGGCACTTAGAGAGGATCTTATATAATCCACCAACTAAGCTTATAGGCATATAATCATCAAGATTAACACTGTTAGAGACCTTAGGAATAAGAGTAATAAATGTATGGTTGATGCCATGATCCCAATTTTTCCCCGAATAGAAATTGAGGAAGAACTTCATAATCTCTCCTTTAAGTACATGCCAATATCTCTTGAAAAAACCCAAATTAAAACCATCTGGCCCTGGGGCTTTATTGCTATTACAAGACTTTAAAGTATCTCATATTTCCTCCTCAGTAAATTCTTTCTCCAAACTTAACCTCTGCTGACTAGAAATACTGGAAAAATCCAACCCAAAATCTTTCACTTCTAAGGTCGATTTGTCATTAAACGCCTTAAAGAAGTGTTCTTTGACAGTGACCTTTATAACATTTGGGTCTTGAATAACATTACCCCTGCTACTAATAGCATTCAAAGCATTTTGTTTCCTTCTAACTGAAGCACATGTATGGAAGAATCTGGTATTTCTGTCCCCATCTTCTACCCACTTGGATCTAGAATTCTGGAACCAAATCTGCTCCTCTATCTTGTGCAACTTCCATAATTCTGACCTTAAGTCCTTCAACTCAGCTGCTTTCTCATCATGAGTACCATCTTGCTGTTGTTGAACCTCCACTTCTAATTTTTGAATCTTCAATTCTAATTCTGAAATTAAAGCTCCAGGAAACTTATCTCTCTTCCTTGCCCAATTTTTAATGGCAGTTTTGGTTTTTTTCAGAATGTTAAAAATTCCAGCATTCCTCTGTAACTCTTTACATTTTTGAATTGAAGAACTGACCAAATCCTCGAATCCAGCCTCATCCATCAAGTAATTAAACAGTTTAAACGGTTTTCCCCCCAATTTACACCTCCATTCTCAATTATTACTGCATTATGATCTGACAATGATCTTGCAGCAACGATTGTGTTAAATCTGGAAAAGCATCCAAGAATTGGCTATCAACCAAAAATCTGTCCAGTCTAACATAGGTCGGGGAATCTTCGTTATTACCCCAAGTAAACCTACCTCCACTCAATGGCAAATCAATTAAACCTGTATTAAGAAGAAATCGACTGAAAATCTCTATAGAATTCATGTTTTGGGCTCTACCAATCTTCTCATCTTCATGTAGATAAACATTAAGGTCCCCTCCAACACAAATAGGCTCAGAATGTCCTCCAATGAACGTGCTTAACTCATCAAAAAAACTTTCTTTCTCTTCCTCAACCGAGGGCCCATACACATTAATGAATCTGCACCTGAAATTATTTGCCCGAAACCTCCCCGATATAGCAATAAATCTTTGGTTGTATACTGATTTTGCAACTCAAATACATTATCATCCCAACAAAACAGTAATCCCACTGACGAACCAACCGAAGGAGACTCAATAACCCCTTGCAAATTATTTAACCCGTAAAAGACTTTGAATCTTCTCCAATTTCATTTCCTGCAACCAAAGAAATTGAGGATAGTATTTAGAGACTAGTCTCTGAACAACCCTTTTTTTCACTTCTACCCAAACCTCTAACATTCCATGTTATTATAGATAACTTCAACATAATCATAGAAAAATCAACCATCTAGACCCCCCGCAAAATCCCCCTGTTTGTCCATCCTTAAGCCTTTTTCCAAAACAATAATCTTATCCAAAAAGGCTTGCTGTCCTTGTTCAAAGGAAATCCCCGGCAGCATACTTACCTCCCAAGTAGCTAAAGCTTCTTCCAATAAATCAGAAAAGCCTGAAGAGGAAGCTGTTGAAATGCTCACTCTTTCTAAAGCTTCCCTTAACAAATGTCTTCTAGCTCTCCTGATAAACACACCAGATTCAAAGCAATGATTATCACCTATAGACTGCAATCCTTTGACCACCCTATCCACACTCTTATCCCCCGAACTCAATACATCATTAACATCCTCACAACCCTAAAACTCTACATCCACTGACAAGCTATTCAGTTGAATACCTCTGGAATTCATATTTTTCCAGTCTCTGATGATTAAGGCATTTTCTTTCTCAGGCTGAAAATTCAAGATACTTCCCAGCCAGTATTTTCTGCCTCTACACCTTTTGTAGACCCTTTTGTAACTTCTGATTTTCCTTTTCTCTAACGGTACGCTTTTGGTACTTAATGAGCTATCAGACTTATAAAACAATCCACCCTTTACTTTACTTCCTGAGATATCAATGAAAGGCTCTATCACCATTAACTCAGGATCCTTAGCTCGTAAACCATCCTTTTCTATTATCTCTGAATCTGACCTCTTCCCCTCTTTTTCTCTACTGTAAAATCCTGACTTAGCCAAATCTTGATCTTGAACCATTTTCCCAAATTTATCTATTTTAATTCTTGGCCCAGCAGGAATAATCCTTCCTACATTAGACCCAAAAAGCTCATCTCCTTCTGATTGGGCTTCAGACCCATCAGCCATCATTTTTGAATCTCTCAATCCCAAACCTGCAAACTCACCCACTTTGACAAACTCACCCAGTTTGTTTATTTGTTTGTATACTATTTTAAGGTTTACAGATATTACATGCTCCCTTTGGTTTTTGTTCAATTGAAAAGTGAAAATATGGTTCTTGCCTCTACAGTGATTGGAATCCTCATGCTGATTTACAAGCAATGGCTAGAGCTCATCGACTCGGCCAAACGAATAAGGTGCAAGTTGATTCCTTGATTTATACAAGGCAAAACATTCTCTCCCCCCCCCTATTTTCCTGTTTTCCTATGAAGAGTATTTTCTGGGTTATAGGTCATGATTTATCGGCTCATAACTAGAGGATCCATTGAAGAAAGGATGATGCAGCTGACAAAGAAGAAAATGGTTTTGGAGCATCTTGTTGTCGGGAGGCTAAAGGCTCAAAATATTAATCAGGTACTTCTGATCTATGACATGGCAGTTTATAAAAGGATTCAAAAATTAACTAATTTGTGGGCTAGGTATGAAGTTATAAGGATCCAACTATTTTCATGTTGTATAAGCATTTTTGTGTGTGTGCAATAAGTAAACTTAATTGTGCCACTTAGGTACCGTGTTAGTAGCATGTCAAATCAAATAAAACTAAAGTTTCATGTATACAATTGCACAAATCAAAATTCTTATATTATATTGTCCATTGGATCGAAGTTCATGTGTAGCCTTGGGATTTATCCCTATACTATAATGTTGGAATGAACTGGGTTTTAGAAGAAAAATTAGAACCATTAACTAACAGATTGGTGAAGAATGACAACACAGTTGGAGTTTGATATGAAGGCAGATTGTCATTTGGGCTATCCCAACTAATTATGGAAACGCGTTTGTCTTCGCTGTCCTTGCTTGTCTATGTGGTGTCAATAAACCAACATAATGTGTTGTAACTTCTTCAAATTCCAACCCTCTATTTCTTATACATATTCTATTGAATGGAAGTCTTTTTTTGGTGTCTATTGGGAGATGTTGAGCTACTGTGGAGTTTATTGTCAGATGTTGCTTCCTCTCCAGAACAAAAGTGTTACAATCATTGAACTGGAAATTTAATTCATTATTGTTAACTTTAGGAGGAGTTAGATGACATCATCAGATATGGCTCAAAGGAACTATTTGCTGATGAAAATGATGAAGCAGGAAAGTCCCGCCAAATTCATTATGATGCTGCTGCTATTGATAGGTAATCTATTATTCACTATTGGTGCTACTTCTTGATTGATGATGGCCTCTGCATATTTGAAGTTAATTTCTTGGTTCTATTTTTCCCTTTGATAGATTACTTGATCGTGAACAAGTTGGTGATGAAGAGGCTGCACTGGATGATGAAGAGGAAGATGGATTTTTGAAGGCGTTCAAGGTTGTCTATTTTTATATCTTAACTTTTTTTGTATTATTCTTTTACTGGCTGATGAACTAAAAAGGCATGCAGTTATTTGCTTCTTGAATTATTAACTTTAGGCTTGACACATATATGACCTGATACATGTTGCTAATTGATTTTCTTCCCCAAAATTCTCTTTGTTAAATTTCCAAATTTAGAACAATTAAACATTTTTTTGGAAGAAAGAGTTCTCATCTGTGTGCATTCTTAGCATATTGGTTTGATTACAGCACCCCACTAAGTCTGTGCCATATTTGTAAGGCTGTTTATTTTTCCATGGGTCCAGTTATCTTAGGGCAACCATCTGTCAAAATTGTATTTCTCTTTTCAAAGGTTTGATTTCTTATTCACAGGCAAGTGCAGAATGTAACGCGTTAGCCTGTGACATACATGTAAGTACGTTATGTACTGCACTTGCTAGTATTTGAGAAGTCAAACATTTTAAAAGAGCAATAGAGTTTTGAAGGTTGTAGAAATCAGAGTAATTCTCTGTATTTTCTTATTATTTTTAATAGGACAAATTACATCTTTATATACAAATTCTCTCTCTAAAGTAGAAAACTCTAAGAAAGGAAAGATACTAATCCTAGGAGTTATGATCCCTTAAAATAAGAGATTTTAGAAAACTATTTACAGAATCCCTTAACTAAAGGAATGATAACAAATCATATATCTTTATAATTTCTACACTCCCCCTCAAGCTGGAGAATATACATCGTATAATCCCAGCTTGAATAGGAATTTATTGAAAACAGGCTTTGGCAAAGTCTTAGTAAGAATGTCTGCAATTTGTTCTTCTGAAGGAATGTATGAAAGTGTGGTTGTCTTTTTGTTAACTTGATCAGCAATAAAATGCCTATCAATCTCAACTTGCTTTGTTCGATCATGTTGAACTGGGTTCTTGGCAATCTGAATAGCAGATTGATTATCACACAAAACTTCAAAGTGATCCTCTTGATTAGTGACAAGTTTTTTCAGTAGTTTAAGTAGCCAAATTCCTTCGCATATTCCCAATGCTAGTGCTCTGAATTCAGCTTCAGCACTACTTCTTGAAACAACAGATTGTTTCTTACTTCTCCAAGTTGTAAGGTTTTCCCAAACAAAGGTGCAGTAGCCACTAGTGGATCTCCTTTCAGTAAGGTCTCCGGCCCAACTAGAGTCTGTAAAAATCTTAACAGTTCCGTCTTGTGTCTTCTTAAACATTAAACCGTGTCCTGAAGTTTTCTTCAAGTACTTGAGAATTCTATTTGTTGCTGCCATATGCTCTTCGGTAGGATTAGTCATGTGTTAACTTATCACATTTACTGGAAATGTTATATCTGGCATTGTCAAGGATAATAATTAGTTTCCCGACTAATCTTTGAAATTTCTCTTTGTCTACTAAGGACCCATCTTCTTTGTTAAATTTCAAGCTTGCCTCCATTGGTGTATCATTCGGCTTGCAACCAAGAAAACCAATTTCTTTGAGTAAATCAAGTACATATTTTCTTTGGTTGATCACAAATCCTTCTTTTGACCTTGCCACCTCCATTCCTAGGAAATACCTTAGCTTTCCCAAGTCCTTGGTTTCGAATTCCTTATTTAACAACTTCTTCAAATTGCAAATCTCTTCTTCATCATCTCCGGTAAGAATTATTTCGTCCACGTACACAATAAGGATAGTTTTCTTATTTGTAGAAGTTACTTTGATGAAAAGAGTATGATCTGCGAGAGACTGCTTGTAGCCGTTTTAACCCGTATAGAGACTTGTTGAGCTTGCAAACCTTATTGCTACCTTCAACAGACTGTAAGCCAGGTGGCAATTTCATATAGACTTCTTCTTCTAGCTGGCCATTAAGAAAAGCGTTTTTTATATCAAGTTGGTGTAATTTCCAATTGCAATTTACAACCAAACTTAGGAGTTCTCGAACAGTATTCAGCTTCGCCACAGGTGCAAAAATTTCTGTGAAATCTATCCCATATGTTTGCGTAAAACCTCTGGCCACTAGTCTCTTTTTGTATCGTTAGATACTACCATTGGAGTTATACTTTACAGCAAAGATCTATTTACAGCCAACAACCTTTTTTCCTTGAGGAAGGTTTGTAACAGTCCAAGTAGCATTTTTCTCGAGTGCAGAAATTTCCTCTTCAACAGCCCTTCTCCATTTAGAATCCTTTATAGCTTCGGTTATGCTTGTGGGAACCTGTTCTTTATCCAAGGTTGTTGTAAATGCTTGAAAAGAAGGCATCAATGAATTATAATTAACAAATTTTTCAATAGGATGCTTGGTGCACTGTCTAACCCCTTTTCTAATAGCAAGGGAATTCATCTAGAGTAGGGGAAGTGGACTTACTGATTTCTTCTTCTATTTCGGCAGTTGGACCCAAATCCAATTCTCGGCAAGAATCAGATTGCAAAACAACCTCAGGAATATGTTTTCTTCTCCTTGTATAGAAACAAAGTTGTTTGATTGGTGTTGTTTGTGGAAGATTTTGAATGGGAGTAGGTGTATTTTCAGGAAGGGTGTTTAAAGTGGGTGAGGGTGAAGTAGTGATAGGTACTACAAGTGGATCAATGGGAGTAGTTACATGTGACAAATCTATAGGTAAAGGCAAAAATGATGGCAATTCTGAAGGTTGAGAATGAAGAGGGGTGGAGATACCTGATATGGCTGAAAATCCCTCCATGTCTCCCCCTGAATTTCAGCCTGAGTGAAATAGGGATCCTGCTCATAAAAAGTGATATCCATAGTGGTAAAAATCTTTTAGAAGGATGATGGTAGCATTTATAACCCTTCTTGAGTGAAGAATACCCAACCAATGCACACTTTATAGACTTGGGATCTAACTTGGACTTATTAGTAGCAATGTTTTGGATAAAAACAGTACAACCAAAGATTTTAAGTGGTAGAATGGAGGATATAGGTTTAAAATGGGGAAAATATTGCAAAAATATAGATTGAGGCTTTTGAAAGTGTAAAGGCACCTGGTCCGGATGGGTTTACTATGGGATTTTTAAAAAAATTATGGCCTGTATTGAAGGAGCATATTATGAAATTTATTTAGGTTTTTCACAGAGGTAGGAAATGAGAGAATGGAGTTAATCACTCTTTCATTACTCTAATCCCCAAGAAACTGAATCCAGAGGGCATTGAAGACTTAAGACCCATAAGTCTTGTTGGCAGCTTATATAAAATAATTTCCAAAGTGCTTTCGAAAAGGCTTGTTTAAGTTATTAAAGGTATAGTTAGCCCTTCGCAGTTTGCCTTTATTCCGGGCAGACAATTGCTTGATTGTGCTCTTTTGGCAAATGAAGGCATAGAATGTTGGAGGAAAAAAGGGAGGCGCGGAGTAGTTTTCAAAGTTGATTTCCGTAGGGCTTATGATTCGGTTGAATGGCCAATCTTACTGAGATTAATGAAGGTTATGGGTTTTGGGGATAAATGGATTTCTTGGATTAATTGTTGCATTCTACAACCTCTTTCTCGGTGTTAGTGAATGGATCTCCAACTGAGGAATTCCACATTAGTAAAGGGTTGAGACAAGGTTGTAGTTTGTCCCTTATCTTGTTCAATATAGTTGGGGAACTTTTAAACTTAATGTTGATCAAGGCTGCTGATCTAGGCCTTTTCCAAGGGTTCATCATCAGTAGGGTTGAAAATTCCTTCCATTTGACTATTTACAGTTTGCAGATGATCTAATATTATTCTGCAGAGATTCATCGATGCAGATTTTAAATTTGAGGAGAGTTTTGAGGGTTTTCAGTGTTATGTCTAGGTTGCATTTAAATCTTTCAAAGAGCACTTTGTATGGCATTAATATGGAAGTTGATATGCTAAAAGTTTGGGCTAAGGAAGCGGGCTATGGAATGGGGTCTTTTCCAATGATATATCTTGGTTTATCGATTGGTTCAAGGAAAAATTCAGAAGGTTTGTGGGAACCGGTAATCCATATTTTTAACAGAAGATTAGCAGGTTGGAAAGCTAATTCTTTGTCGATAGTTGGAAGACTTGTGTTGGTTAAATCTGTGTTGTCCTCATTGTCAATTTTTTATCTCTCTATTTTCAAAATTCCATTCAAGGTGACTTAGAAGTCGAATTCTTTGATGGCTAATTTTCTTTGGGGAGAAGACCAAGCTAAGAAAAGAATTCACTAGATGAATTGGAAATCGATTTGTCAACCTTTTGGAGAGGGAGGGTTGGCAATCCTAGAAATTAGTTTGATGAATAGAGCCTTGCTTGGGAAATGGATTTGGAAATTCGCAAATGATAAAAACAGTTAATGGAAAAAGATGATCTGCTATAAAAATAACATTAGCAACTTATCTCTTTCAATAACAAAGGTTGCTTCTCCTCTAGATTCTTGGGTTTGGAGAGGTATTCTGAATAATTATGTGAAAAAAGATCAGATTGGAGATTGCTTGAGAGTTAATTCTAAGGTCCAAGTGAGGAATGGTAGGTCGATAGCTTTCTGGACTGATGTTTGAGTGAATAATTTGACTTTAAAAACTCAATTTCCCATAATTTTTGCTTTGTTGACTAATAAAGGGGGGCAAGTATCTGAGTTTGGTGGTTTTGAAAATAAGGTTTGGAATATTCATCTAAGAAATTTTTGTGACTGGGAATTGGAGCAGTGGATTGCTCTAATGTCTTTGCTCGATAATATTGTGATGTCCGGTTCAGTGGATGATTTTCTTGCTTGGTCGGGAAAGAGGGTTGGATTGTTCTTGGTCAAGTCTTGCAGATTGACGTTATCGTGCAATTTTGAAGGTAGTTTTGAGTGGAATAAGTGGGTGTGGACAGGATTGGCTCCTCCTAGAGTCCAAACTTTTTTGTGGCAGATTTGTCATTGTAAATTGGCAGTTAGAGTGAAGTTGAAGAAAAGAGGGATTCCTTTGGATAATGTACTTTGTCCTTTGTGTTGTACTCATGAGGAAACAGTAGAACACCTGTTCTTATTGTGTTCGGTTGCAAGAGAGATTTGGAACAAATTACTAAAGTTATGGGATATTTATACTGTTTTGCCTCAAGACCCCATTTCCCTCCTTTGTTTTTGGTCGAACCTAAGGCATAATTCTATTATTGGAGGTTTATCCCGGCTGTCGTGTTCTGGTCAATTTGGAAGGCTGGGAATTTGGCGGTGTTTGATAACGGAAATTTTGACAGCTCTACTCTCTTCTTTATTAGATTTAGGTTGGTTAAATGGTATCCAGCAAAATACCCTATTGTCTGTATACAGACAGATGTACTAATAGGGGATCCCTCGCGGGCTGATAAGATCAAAACTCTTCTATCTCAAAGGTTATTGGTTGGTCACCTCTTCCATCAGATATGTTTAAACTTAATGTGGATGGGGCAGTAAGAGGTGATGGGTTGAAAGGTGGAATTGGAGGTATTTTAAGAGATTCAAACAGCTCTACTTTAGCCACCTTCTCTACAGCAGTAGGGCCCAGTCTTCCAATTTTGGCAGAATTGAAAGCTATTAAGGAGGGAATTGATTTTTTCTATTCTTCTGAATGGGCTAAGAAGGGAAGACTTATTATTGAGAGTGATTCTAAAAGTGCAGTGGAATGGATTTATAACCACACTCTGCCCCTACTTCATTCAGTGATCTGGTGGAGGAAATTGGGGCTCTAATTACTGCTTTGGACACTGTTCTTAGATGGATTCCTAGGAGTTGTAATATGGAGGCCGACAAGTTAGCTAAGCAGGGGATTGGTTGGTTGGTTGTATGCTTATTGTTTAAATGTTTTGTGTTTTCTCGGGCCATGCATACGCTAAGAGTCTGTAAGGGTGGTGGTAGATTAGTAATAGGTAAACCAATCAGAGGCTGTTGCCTTATCTTAGTTGGTTTAGCCTAAGTCAGTGTTGTTGTATTTGGTTGTGTACGGGTATCTTGTGTTTTTCTGGTTGTATCTTATGTAATTTCAATTGTTGAATGAAATCCTAAGGCACTCTTTTCCTTCTTCCACTGATTAAGGAGTTGCCTTACTAGCTCATGTAATCAAGAAGGGGTTTTTTAACGAGGCCTTCAATTCTTATAAAAAAAAGTGTAAAATCTTACTAGGCATTTGGTTGATTAAATATGTGGTGGTTAATAAGGCTTCCCCACAAATATTTTTGAACATTAGTGGTATATAGAAGGGAACGAGTAACTTCAAGGAGGTGTCTATTTTTCCTTTCGACAACACCGTTTTATTGTGGGGTTCCAACACAAGAACTAAGCTGAACTATACCCTTTTCCCTGAAAAAATCACCCAAAGACTTAGCAAAAAATTCACTGCCATTATCATATTTAAAGAGCTGGATTTTGGTTCCAAATTGAGTGAGAACCATGTTATAAAATTGGGCAAAAACACCAGCAGTTTCAGATTTATCTTTTAGTAAATAAGTCCAAGTTATCCTACTGTGATCATCAATGAAAGTGATAAACTACTTACAATTATCAACATTCTTCACTTGAGAAGGGCCCCAAATATCACTGTGGATCAAGGCAAAAGGGTGAAAAGGCTTGTATTTAGAAGGAGAATAAGATGATTTAGTATGTTTGGCAAGAGAGCAAACTTTGCAAGAAAAAGAAGTTGGCATTTTATTAATAAATAGAGCAGGAAACAATTTTGCAAGATAGTGGAAAATAGGATGACCTAAACGAAAGTGCAATAGCATAACAGTATCATTTTGTTCTAAAGCGGTGAACGATTTAGAGATCTCGATTATAGTAGATGAAGGGAGGATGTAGAGGCCATTCTGCAAGGTGGCCTTACCAATCATCTTCTTCGAGTTCAGTGCCTGCAAAGTACAATTAACATCAGTAAAAATTGCAGTGCAATGCAAGTCAATGAAAGTTTACGAACTAAAATGAGATTGCAAGCCAGAGTTGGTACAAAGAGAACATTTTTAAGTGTCATATGTTCATTGAGAACAACAGTGCCATGACCTTCTATGTTGCACAAGGAACCATCAGTCGTTTTGACTGTCTTACCGATGTTTGGGAAAAAATTATAAAACAAATCCTTGTTACCAATTATATGATCCGTAGCACCAGAATCGAGGATCCAATTAGGAGTCATCTGAGAGGATAAAAAAGTTGTAGGATAAGGGTTACCTTCTGGTTTTTTTATGACCAGATTACTCTCACAAGGCCCCTGAAACTTTTCAAACAGTTTTTGAAGTTCAACAATCTGTTCTTTGGTGAAGCGAGTGACAGAGTTGGCAGCAACTAGGCTAGATTTATTATCTTGAGAGGTCTTGGACTTCTAGTCCTGAGGTTTACCATGAAGCTTCCAACACTTCTCTTTGGAGTGGCCGGGCTTTTTGCAATGTTCACACCAAGGTCTCTCCCGTTTCGAAGTATTAGATGATTGATGAGTAAATAAGGCAGATCCATCAGGAGTGGAATATGGTTCATCAGGCAGCATCACACACCGGCGACTTTCTTCTTTCTTGACAATAGCGAAAGCCTCTCGAAGGGAGGGAAGAGGAGAAATAGCCAGTACTTGGCCACGAACCTCGTCCAGTTCCTTGTTTAAGCCTTGGAGAAATTGAAAAAGTCTTCGCTGAGTTACAATATGCTGGTAAAGGGTAGCATCTCTTGGATCTGCCCAATCATGTTGTGAATACAAATATAATTGCTGCCAAAGGGCGGTTAGGGTATTGTAGTAGAGAGTGACAGGCATGGGTCCCTATTTAAGAGTGGCTGCTTGATCTTCAATGTGATATAACTAGGCAATATTATCAGTGCTGGAGTATGTTTCGCGGACTGCACTCCAGATTTCAGCGGCTGTGTTGTACAGAAGAAAGTTTATGCTGATACTCGGGATCATGGAATTGAGGAGCCAAGTCATAACCTGAGACCATTGTCACGCGTCCACTTAGAAAAAACATTGTCAGCAGCAGCATGCTTTTGGATTTCACCAGTAACGTAGCCCAATCTTTCTCTGCCTAAGAGAAAAATCTTAACCGATTGGGACCATTCAAGAAAGTTTTTGCCATTCAATCGATGGCATGTAATTACCAGACCAGATGAATCTGTTTGAGTGTTAGAACCAGAAAGATCTTCTGGATTTGAAGTGATATCCTGAGTAAAAGAAGGAGATGTGGGTGAAGAAGTCGCGGACATGGTCTAGGTTGGAAAGAACCCGTAACCTAATCTGATACCATGTAAAAATCAGTGTAATTCTCTGTATTTTCTTATTATTTTCAATAGGACAAATTACATCTTTATATACAAATTATCTCTCTAAAGTAGGAAACTCTAGGAAAGGAAAGATACTAATCCTAGGAGATATGATCCCTTAAAACAAGGGATTTTAGAAAACTATTTACAGAATTCCTTAAGTAAAGGAATGGTAACAAATCAATATCTCTATAATTCCTACAAAGGTCAGTTACATGAATTGGTGGTTTAATGAAATCTGTTCCAATGGAAAAATTGGAGCTGACTTTCACGTTGGGTCTTTTTGTTTGTTCTTCGTTGACGGTTCATTAATAAGAAATGACATTTAAAACAGTGATGGGTATGATGTCTGAAATGCTAATGTTCTGAGCAAGTCTGACCTATCATTATTTAATTGGCTTTACTGCAAAATACAGAATTTTACCATTCATAATGTTGTCAATATATAGTTGGTTTTGCAAGTTTGTTGAATCACATGCGGTCACTCCCTTTTAGACTCACTGTCCATAGTTCACTTCCTTTTAGTTTATTAAAGAGAAAAAACTACTGTTATTTGCTGCAGGTAGCTAATTTTGAATATAAAGAAGAAGAAGAAACTGTTGCAGAGGAAGAAGCTCAAAAAGTGGCCATGGAGAATAAAAATACTCTGAACAATTCTGAAAGAACCAGTTACTGGGATGAGTTGTTACGAGACAGATACGAAGTTCAAAAAGTTGAGGAGTTCAATTCTCTAGGAAAAGGCAAGAGAAGCCGTAAGCAGGTGTGTGTTATGCCATAATGGCATAACTCAAAATTTGGTTGAGTCAGATATTGATTTATTTGTGATGTCTCAGGAGTTGATTCAACTCCACTCTGCTTATTGATCTTTTGGTTACTAATGTTGCTGTGGTACTAATTGATTTCCTGGTATTATCTTCGGAAGATATATTTTCTATTCTTTTTGCTAAGGCTTCTTCCCTCTAAATTTCTGTAGATGGTATCCATTGAAGATGATGACCTTGCTGGTTTGGAAGATGTAAGCACTGATGGAGAGGATGATAACTTTGAACCTGAACTGACCGATGGTAATACAACTTCATCTGGAACAACTTCATCTGAATTTGAATCTGAAACCGAATCTGGTAAAAGGACTTACAAGAAGAGAAATCGTGGTATGTTTTTTCTGTCCTCAAAGGGTGTTAACGCTTTGATGGCCTAATTTATTCATATGGTAGCCATAATTTCTCCAATTTCTAATCATTGCAGCCGATAGTACGGAGCCAATTCCTCTAATGGAAGGTGAGGGAAAGTCATTTATGGTGCTTGGTTTCAATCAGAGTCAGAGGGCTGCATTTGTACAGATATTGATGAGGTTGGTCTTTCTGTTATTATTTTTTTGTGCTATTTAATGGAGTTAATTTCCTCTTTATCTCCCTTTCTTTCTGTTATTATTCTTTGTGGGTGAATGTATTTCTTTCCTCTAATATTCCTAGTGTCATCGTGTTATTTTGATTGTGATAATTTTTATTGCATCAGGTTTGGGGTCGGGGACTTTGACTGGAAGGAGTTTGCATCTAGTTTAAAACAGAAGTCTTATGAAGAAATAAAAGAGTATGCAGAGTGGCTCTTTCTTCTTATTTGTTATTTTCTGACTAGATTATCTATATTATAGATGTTTTAAACATTTAATAGTTAAGTCTTAGCTGGTATTTTCCTAGTGTTGACATTTTCTGTTCACTTTCTAATGCCTTTTAATGATCTGTTTGCACATGTCATTCGAGTTCATATATGGTTTAGGAATTTTTAGTTTCACATCAGTTGGTGTGCTGTACAATGGGTGGTTTTTTGAATTCATGCTAGCATGAATGCAGTTTATGCTTTCTTGGTCTCTTTCTCTCTTCTAATGCTTGGTTCAAAAACGTTTGATCATTTTTGATGTCCATTATTGCAATTTGCTCGTGCAGATTTCTTTCTCCAGCTTTTCTTCTTTTATTGCATGTTGAGAGAATGAGAATATAAAGTATTCATTTATGGCCCTTTTTTCTATCTTATGTTCAGTTATGGTGTTCTTTTCTTGTCACATCTTGCTGAAGGTGTAAACGATTCTCCAACATTTTCAGGTGATTGATCAATTCTGCTTGTGATTCTTTTTTTTTTTTGGTACTTCACCTTCAACTTGTGGTTTCTTCCCTTGGTGTTTGACATTTGATCTAATATGTATGTGGCTGTAGATGGTATTCCCAAAGAAGGTCTCAGAATTCCAGATGTACTAGTTAGGATAGCTATTCTGCTTTCAATAAGTGACAAGGTAAGCATGCTAATTTGGATTCATGGAGCTTGATTCTTCTTGGATAGACTATTGATTTATAATTACGCCATCTTAATTTTAAACTACGTTGTGCATTTCTGAAGGATACTTCAGACTTGATATTTGGGCAACCAAACCAATATGGAAGATTTGAAAGTGATTTTAGTTCAATTACCTATGAGATTGGTCGGTTGAATATATTGTCTTGTTGTGTCAATGTTTCAAATAACAGGTGAAGAAAGTATCAGAACGGCCTGGCACCCCTCTTTTTACCAATGATATTATCAGGCGCTATCCAGCATTGAAGGGCGGGAAATTTTGGAAAGAAGAACATGATTTGTTGTTACTGAGTGCTGTTCTAAAGTACGTATCTCTGATGTTCTTGGACATACACTTAATGGCTGCACTAATATTTCCTGTTTGTTTTTTCCTGTGTAGTTGATGAAATATTAGTGACTGGGTTATCAGAAAATTGATGTTTTTGACTGTCAATTTTGGTGTTTCTGATAGAGATGTACTTTTGAAGCTGCATCTTCTCTATAATGTTCGTCGACATATTTGTGTCCTGTTTTTTGTACTCTCAAAGTCTAGTGAAAGTGGGTGCTCTAATGCCTATGATAAAATTCAAGTTATAGCCAAAGATACCTGTTTTATTACATGAATTTCTTAGTTGTGAAAAAAGTAAAGCATGCGAACAACATTAACTTCAGATATGATATTTACGCAAAATAGGTATATTGGGACCTACATTTCTTTGGTTAGCTTGCTGGGACTTATCTGTTATGTTTAGTTGCCAGGTTCTTCTTCCTTTTTATTTAACTCGTGGTGTACCAATCTAATTAAAGACATCTGTTGAGATTACTGGGTAACCAATTTGCATACGGTTATGATAGCCATGGTAGACAATCAATTTTATGCATTATATTGTAGACTCTTGTTTTGTCTACTGTAATGCAATTCATGCAGCTATGAGTCAAGATTCGAATTGTCCATACGAATATTTTACCACTTATTTCCTTATTGATTGTTAGGCATGGGTATGGAAGATGGCAGGCTATTGTTGATGATAAAGACCCGAGTATTCAGGAGCTCATTTGTCAAGAATTGAATCTTCCCATTATAAATCTTCCTGTTCCAGGGCAAGCTGGTTCTCAAGTGCAGTATGGAGTTAATGCAAGTAACGCGGAATCTAGTGGAAACCAGATTCGAGTAAATGACTCAGGGAATGGCGTAGGAGGTGGGATAAACCAGGGAGTTACTGGTGCAGCGAACCAAACGCAATCGTACCCGGATTCTTCCATTTTGTATCATTTTAGAGAGATGCAGAAAAAGCAGGTTGAATATGTCAGGAAAAGGGTGCTTCTTTTGGAAAAAGGGCTCAATGCTGAAACTCAGAAAGAATACTATGTAAGTTCAATTACTTCTAACTGGAATTGCTATGTTGACTAAGGTAGTGTTCTATGAATTATAAACGGCCATCGTCTGGCTGAGATATTAGTACTGGTTCGAACTAGAAGTTCTGGCCTGACCAATTACTATGAGCTTTAAACTTTAAGATATCCATTACTTCCGACTAAGGTGTTCAATTACTAGGAGTTCTTGTAGATAATCCGTTTGGTCTTGTCCAATTGTTGGCCACACAGATAATCTTCTAGTTTCTTGTACCATAGCTCCAAGTTTCATGTTAAATCTGTCCTAAACTATAAGATGCTTGCTGACTTACTGCTTGCTCTCGTCCATAATTCCGCTCCTAGGGTGAACCAAACACAAATGAGGGGACAAATGAAGAACCAGAGGGTGGACAAAGGGCTGCTGACATTCCAAGTGCAAGCTCAAGAGAGATGCCCTCCATAGTGGTTGAGCAGATGCCTCCAATAGAAGTAGTTGGTAAGCTGTAATTTATTCAAGCATAAATCTGGTCGAGAAAAATTATTACCTACATTCAATATATCAGATATCATTCTCGTATGTAACTACCATTGTCGTATACAAGACACGCTAAATTCATCCTGGTGACCATTTCATCCTTTTAATCACATTCATTCATGGTGTCTGAATAAGAATGATTAGATATTTGACATCCTATCGCCCTCCTGTCACCATTGTATGCTTTCTTTGTGGTGGATAAAGAGTTTCTTCCTAGAGTTATCTATTTTCTGTCCCCAAGTTTGCTTTGGTGATGACAAGAATTATCCTTGTGCAGCACCAGCAGAAATTTCTGCAGCTGCTTGCGATGATGACACAGACCGACTAGCATTGCCTCGACGTTTCAACGAGGTATGTGATTGCGTTTGACGAGGCTTGAGATTTGGTAGTGTTGCAATTTGTTCAGCGTCTTAGAAATCGAAATGGAAGTGAGCTCCGATGATCATGTTCCGATTAATAGCTTACTCAATTTTCTTTTCCCGATCGTTGCAGATATGCAAGATCTTGGAGGACAATCCTGATGAGAATCAAGCAAGCCTTGATTTGAAGAAGAACCTCCATTCTTTGGAAGAAACTTGTGGGGACATATCTCAGATTCTTTCACCGAACCAACAGCCTGCCACAGGGATTCAAGTTGGGATGGAGAATGAAGATGGCAGTATGGATACCGAAACTGAAAGTCAAAGCAGCAGCCGAAACTGAAATGGAAAGCACCGAGAAAGTCGAAGCAGCAGCCGGCGTTATCGTGTCGGATGATTAACAGGCATTGCTCTTTAATTGTCCAGTTAGACTAGGCATTTACTAATCCGTTTTGAGATATTTGGGGAACCCACAGGATTTAGGTAATTAGTCGCAGGTAAAAGCTTTAGATTTGCTGCATTTGCTGAACTGATGAATGCGTGGATCTCATTTCTTTTTCACAATGATAAACCCTTTTTTATGCAATATATTTGTGCAATTATGTAATCTTCATGCTTTGCATCATCACATAATTATATAAACCCTTTATTCTGTTTTAGTACTTAAACTTTCAATATTGTCAAAATCATACCTAAAGTTTAGTTTTTGTTTCATTTCAGTACATTGTCATTAAAAATCAGATTTTGTTTTATTGTAGTACCCCATTCAAAATTTAACGTTAAGTTCCGAAAAAATTGAAAGTTTAGGTATTAAAACGGACCAAAATTGATAGTTATGTACTAAACGCATTAAGTTTTTAATGATGGGTACTAAAATGAAATGAAAGATACACATTAGGTATGATTTTGAAAAAAATAAAAGTTTATGTACTAAAACGAGCTAAAACTGATAATTTAGATACTAAATAATTTAAACCCTCCCCCATGCTTGATCACTTTTCATTACCAACTTGTTTTGGAAGTAAAAAAGAAATTAAGTTTGAAAGCCATGTCCATGTCCATCTACAAAAGAAGCGCGTAATCAGTTGAAAATGTGGACAAATAGTTTTGTACAAATGCAATCTTCGTTGAACAAAGACCAAAGTAATGTTCTACGGTCAGAAAATGGAATCCAGCACCGACAAGATTTCGCCATTTGTCACCACCTTATTCGTTGAATCCTCGTCCATTCAGTTTAACTTTTTTAAGGTTACTGACCCACCAAGTAACTTCCAGATCCACCATAGGGATCCCCACGCAAACAACGGACTTGTCCCACTCTGACATCCAACTTGTCCCTACGTTGGAAATCCTCTTCCCATTCAATACTTCAGTTCAAATTCCAAAAGATAAAATGTTTTTGGCAGGTCCTTGTAATTTTGAAAAAAAATCAACGAGACCTCAAATTCAGAAAATAAATTCAATGTAGCCCTTTGACCAATGTTTTTCATCGTTGATCGTTACGGTGCTGACATGGCAGTCCAAGGTGGTAGATTAACGTGGCGGATAACATGAAAATTAGCTAATTAGTAACTCAAACATGGTAGATAAAATACCACATCAACATCGTAAATCGTCATGTTAGCATCGTGAACTGACACACCAATATTGTAACGTTCAACGATAAAAAATATTGGTCAAAGGGCTATATTGGATTTATTTTTGAGTTAGAGGGTCACGTTGAGAGAGAAATAATACGATGGTCACATTGGTTTTTTCAAAAGTATAGGGCCCTTTGATGTCTTTTTACCAATATTTTTTGTTAATAGTTTCTGAAATTATAAGATCCTGCTTGTTCAAAATATTTTTTAGTTATTGATAATATATACAGATTTTACAGACATAATTATTCGAATATGTGGTCTTTAAAGAGAATAACATCTCTCCCTACAACTAAGACTGCTTAATGAATTTAAAAAATAAAATATTAAATTCAGCTTTAACATTTAAATTGTAGTTATTTAAATTTTTCACTTTTTAAAACTATTTTAGTTATAATATTTTACTTAGGTTAAAATTAAATGAAAATTATTAGTTGACTAATTATCAATGTTTGTCGCTCATAACGACAAGTCTTATATGTTCAAAGGACTTAACATGTGTCATGTTATCATTTATGTATATGTGGCACGTAGTAGGTTATCGATTTTGATATGTAATATATGTCATCTCATTATGTTAAATATGTAATATGCGTCATGTCATCATTTTAGACATGTGACACATCATCACTTATATACATGAGACACGTGAAACATCATCATTTTAGATACGTGATATGTGTCACATCATCACTTTACGCAAGTGTTATATATTAATCAACTAATAATTTTTATCTAACCATGAGTCATTTTGATCTAAAATGAAACATTGGATAAATTTTGTTTTCTTATAGTTTTAACCTAATTTTTTCTCTCAATATTCTTGTGTCATCTTCTTCTCTTTCTTTGTTTTTTGTTTAGCCGAAGGCAATACCAATATTAATAATGATTGTCGACCATCGGTTATTATTATTATTTTTTCATATTATGTCTTGTTTTTTTTCACTTTTAAATAAGAACATATGTCCTTGTGACACGTTTTTCTCTGCTCTTGTGGCACGTTTCTTATGGTTTTCGGTAAGTTTTTCGCATACTTCTGCGATCGTATTAGTGATTCCACAAATATCCTCACGTCATTTGTTATTTTATTGGCTTGTCGGTAGTCATGTATGGTCAGATTCCCTCTTTTGTAAATGGTATTTTTCAAATATAATCATAATTGCGTAGCGAAGCAGTCTACCAAATTGTTTGTTCTCTCACCACTCTTTATCACATCGTAAAACGTCTCGTTCGATAGAGACAATGAGTTTTATGAAGGTTACTGGATTGTTTTGATGTTTGGAAGGTTTCAATCTCTTCGTATCTTTGTGTTTAATATTTTATTTTATGTATGAGTTTTTGGTGACTATTGTCTCTAATTTTTTTTGGATGTGTTGTAATTTTGATTCCTCTACTCTTATTAATGAAATTTAGCTACCATTATTTAAAAAAATGAAACATTGGATTAAAATACTTAAAAAAACATGGCCTAAAATTACTATCCAATCAAACCGTAGGGATCAATTTGGCATTATGCCATCAGAAAATAAAAACTTCAGTGTTGGTCTAATATGGTTTATAGTCCCTTTAATATATAAAAATTCGAGATTTAATCATTTTGCTTAAATTTGGTACAATGTAAGTCGTCTTCGATCACAACCAAACAACATTACCAAATAAAAGAGATATGCATAAATCCATCAATCTCTATGTATAATTTTCTTTAACCTAATGTAAAATTTTTCTCATTTGTACTGTGTTCAACAACAAATGGGTTAGTGAAACCAAACATGAAAGAACAAAGAATAAATAAAAAGGATCATAGATCCTTGTACTTCTGAATAAAAAATAATGTGACAATCGTATTATTTTTCTCCCGATGTGACCCTCAAACTCGGTAAACAAATTTAATATAGTTCTTTGACCAATGTTTTTTATTATTTGACTATTATGATGTTGATGTGACAGTTCATGATACTGATGTGACAACCTAATATGTCATGTTTAAATTACAAATTTAGCACATTTGTCGTATTATTTGTCACATTATTAACCAATATCGACTGCCATGTCAACACGGTGGACTACAATTTTAACACCGTGAACAACCACGTCAGTATTATAACGGTCAACGATGAAAAACGTTGGTCAAAGGCTATATCCAACTTATTTTTTGAGTTTGAGGATCATATTGTGAAAAAAAATAATATGATGGCCACATTGTATTTTTTAAAAAGTACGATGACCTCTAATGCTTTTTGAAAGAAAGAAAGAAAATAAATCTTCACTTTTTCCAGGCATAGACAAGCAAAGAGAAACCAGTAGGAGCATTTAACTCACTTTCCTCGACGCTTTCCCAGTCCATTACAGTCGAGCTTCCTCCCGACGAAGCAGAAGACTTCGAAATCGAAGACGAAGACGAGCTTCTAGCCGTCATCAACAAGCTCCTCCTTTTCTTCCCTCCGCCGCCAGGTGAATTCGGCCGACACAGAACGACGCCGTTTTTCTCATTAAAAGCACCACCACCCTCTGGCGGCACTACTTGTTCGAGAATTTCAGAGCCTTCATCTTTTTTCTCGAACTTAAACATGAAAACGGCATGGCCATTGTTCGAATCCCGATCAAACAACCAGTTATACACGTCCCACGAGCTTGAATCGAGACCCCATCGACTTCAATCTTCTCGTTGTCAGATGCTTTATTCGCAATACCCTTTCGTCATCGACGCTGAAACAAAGTTCTGCATCGTCGTTTACCATACATTCGACCGAAATCTCTCTCCTTTTACCGGCGATAATGGCCTTTGTAGCGTACGATTTGTTGCTAAAAAGGTGTTCCCTTCTAAAAACAAGAGCTTGGGCTTTCCCGGGGTTTTGAATTTGAGCTCCGGTTCTGGCGTAAGCTTCTCTGGTAGAATCGCCGACGAGAAGTATTATTTCTCCGCCAACAACGACGGAGATATAGAATCCGGATTCGGGTTCGGGGCCGGATCCGAATTTGGCCCTGGAGAAGTCCCAAAAGACATGGATATTTGGGGCGGAGCTGAGTTTTTTTTTTTTGCCATGTTTCTTCCAAAAAACGAAGGGTTTGATAAGAAGATGAAAAGAAATGGATGAAGATGGAGAGAAATGAGGGGAAGGGTGGAGGTTGAAGATGACAGAACAGCCAAGGAAGGTCCGGGACCAGGTGAGGGAGAAAATCCCAAGATTTGTGTCGTAGAAACTTGTTGTAACGTTGGTTTTAACAGCGGTTTGCGGAGGCGAAGACGGCGATATCGACGGTTTGAGCGTGTTGTCTTCGGAGGCGGCGGTGGGGCGGAAGCAAGAAGGGAAGGGGGATGAATGGTGCTGGCGGTGGAGGGACATTATTAGCTGATTTTGAGATTCAAGAGAGATAAGGTTGAAGGCTATATAGTAATACCAGTGGGGTTTAAAGGAGACCGTATTCAAGGGGTTGGGGGACTGGAATGCTAATTATCCTTTTTTCACATGGTTTTTGACAAGTTTAGTTATTATGACAAAAATGGTAAGTAATCAAAATAAATAAATAAATAATGTTGACTGATCATATTAATAATTTTCAAGTTGACCAAACCAACATATTATTGATATATAATAATACATACACCAAACCAAATTACTTCAGTGATTAAAGGAGTTGTTGTTCTTTCTAGAGATCACGGGATCGAGCACTAAGTATTATAAGAGTGATTAATCATTCATTATCAAATAAGTAAAAGTGATTAAACATTCGTTATTAAATGATTAAAGGAGTTGTTGTTCTTTCTAGAGGTCACAAGATCGAGCACTAACGATTGTAAGAGTGATTAACCATTTATTATCAAATGATTGTGAGCAAGTATATTTGGATCGTATTTAAGTTGTTCATCTTTTTGTTTTTATAATCCTTAAGTTATGAGTTTTAAATCAACTAGGAGCGTTCTTTTTTTCACTTTAAGGTATCGGATTCGAGTATTGGGGATGTGTGAGTTTAATGTTAAATAATATTCTATTTTGGCCTACATAAACTGGACCCGGCCACCATTAGAAACGAAAACAACTGGTAAATTGCACCCGTCTTTGCAAGGGAATACTCACGTGCGGCAACCTTAATATATGGCTAAAAAAGACGTTATCGGTTTTGTTATTATTTAAATAACAAAACCGGTAAAATCTTTGCACTTGGGTTCTTCTTCTTAAATCAATGATGACTAGGTTCAAAGATCTATCGAGGGAGGACGAGTAGGGTAGTTTTCTCAATCAAAATTTAAAATTATTATATATTTTAAAATTTTTAATATATTTTTTATTGAAAATATATTTTTGTCCCACTGAAATTTTATAATTTCAAGTTATTCTCGTAACATAAAATCTTGTGTCCGTCTCTAATTAGGTTATTATCAACAATTCGTTGTTCTAGTGGAATGGGGTATTGGATTTTTTTAAATATGGTCAAAGATTTCGATCATGATGATTGTGAATGAAGTAAATTGGATTAGAAATATCGTCACCGCATTTTAATTACTCAATTAATAAATTAAATATAAGTGGTTAATTCAAAAACGACTAGATTATTAATGCACCACCGATAATCATGTCTTTCTAGAGATTGAGGGGCGGTTGGGATAGCTATTTCTCTATAAAAAATTATAATTATAATTGTATAAAATTTTAAAATTGTATAATTACAAATTTTTAATAAAATTTATAAAAAAATTGTATCTCTAATATAAAATTATGCATTCGACTCTCTTTATATAAAATTGTTTGGATGGGGTGTTCACAAAGCTTACACGACAATATACAATATTGATGTGCTAGTTTACGTAGTACATGATAGATGATGATGTAGTAGATGGACTTAATTGATTTTTTGGCTAAATTTAAGGACCTAATTGATCCTTTTATAAAATTTAAAGTTGTAACTATTTTTTTTGAGAAAATATAAAAATTTATTTAAATATAGAGTATAAAATATAAATAATTATTAAGATGTTTAATATATTAAATATAAAAATGCTAAAAATAAATCATTAAAAAATTAGTTTAAGGACCAAATAGAGTGTAAAAAAAAGGTTTAGAGACTATATTGATTTTCTACGAAAGTTTGAGGGTTTTAGATACTATTAAATCAAAAAATTATTGTTAAAATGATTTGAATCTCTACGCGTTAAGATAGAAATCTAGATCTTGTGTTTTTCTGTTCATTAAAATTTTCAAAACAATTTTAATGAAAATACTGAAAACATCATTTTTTTATGTATTCATATTTTCACTTGTTTTTATTTTCACCATTCAGAAATCATTTTATGATTTTACAATCAAACATGTTTTCGTCGACGTTTTCTATTTTCTAAAAAATGAAAATGAAAATAATCTATATTTTTTATAATCAAATGAACCCTAATTTCTCAATTAGGATGATATGAGAAGACACATGGAGCACAACACATCGACACATGATGATCCTAACATCTTTATATATATATATATATTTGAACAAATAACTTATCATCTGAAACATATATCAACAATGGTAGCTTTGAGGTCGTGGGATCGAGTCCCACGGTAGACAATTCATAATTTGGAGGTCTCCTACGGAAGCTGTTCTCAACCTGGCGTTGGGGGCAACATACTATCCTACCTCCCTCTTATCCAATTACATATGAGAATAAGGGTCAGCTAATTTTTTTTTAGCTTTGAGAGTGTTTACGTAATTTTGCGTGTGCATGTGATCAAATTTAGCTAGGAAGTGGGAAGAGGTGGTAATAGTGGGAGGACACAGGTGAGTGAAGTGGGTTAATGGTTTTTAAGTTGAAAACTCTAAATTTGATTTTTAGGTTTCGATCAATTTTGAGTTAGGAAATTTTTTAAGATGCTGAAATGGGTTAAAAAGATATTTCATTAAGTTGAAAATAATAGTGACGTGTCACGTCAGATGAACTAACGAGAGGTAATGTTAGGGACCTTACTAAAAACGAACTAAAAGTTTGGTGGTTGTATTACAAGTTTTTAAAGTTAGGTAACCAAAATACAAGCGTCCTAAAAGTTTGAGGACTATTTATGTAATTTGCCTTAAATGTAACCATCATTTTATAATAAATTTAATTATTAAAATAATTATTAAAATATAATTTAATGATCTATGATATATTTATATCTAATAATATTTTTAAATTTAGAATCTAATTATATAGTGTAAAATTTTTTGTTTTACTTCTTTTTACTATTTTTAGATGAGGAAAATAAAAAATTAAAATTATTTTTTAATAAATATTTTCAAAATATTTAATTTTAATTATTCAATTATCATAAAATAGAAAAATCAAAAGATTTAAACCTAATATGATTCTTCCCCATAAAATATAAGATAATTTACAATTGAACTCATAATTTAGGGGAAAGTCTAAAGAAAGACAATTTAATTTAAGGCCGAGAAAATGCACAATCGAAAATATTATGAAAAATTATAACATTTTTCGTTAGACGTAACCTAAAATTTAACATTTTTCTATTAAAAATTTTCCTCATAATATTTTCAATTGATAACAAAAAAATGTTATCATCTAAACAAAATTTTTGATTAAACAAAAAATATTGAAGAATTAATATTTTAAGTTATTAACAGAGAATATTACATTTTCATAATATTTTCGATTATACTCATTTATTATATAATTATTTATTCTTAAATTAGGTTCACATATAGGGATGACAATTCAATCCGAACCCGACGGGTTCTGATCCGACCCGGTTGGAGTATATTTTTTTTAAAAAAAAAATCGGGTTCGGGTCGGGGTTTTTTTAAATGCACTGTTTGGGTTGGGTTTAGGGTGAAAAAAATCCGACCCGACCAGAAAAATATATATAATTTTACCCTATATATTTAGGGATAATTACAATATTACAACTATATATATATATATTTAATTAAGTCATTATTTTTATTGAATAAAAATATTTTTTTATTGAAATAAAAATATTTTTTTATTATTTCGTGTTGGGTCGAGTAAGATTTTTAAATCATATATTCGAATCAGTTAAAACCTTAATTTCGTCTGATCAGGTCGAATCACGGGTGGAAGACATTTTCTTCTCAGCTCAAGTCAGGTGACCCAAAAACCCAATATGCTAATCCATTGCCATCCCTATTCACATAGGGTATAACTACCCATAATTTAGAGTCATAGTATATATAGTATAAAGGAGGGAGTGTCAGACCCACTGGCCACACAATTGATTCCATTTTTCTTCTTTTTCTCACCTCTCTCACGCGTTCTCGGCCGACCCTTCTTAACAATGACAAAGCCCAAGTCAAAGAAAAAGGTTCTCGATTATATTTATCGAAGGAGAAAATCAAATCCCCCAGTCTCTATATATTATTGCTCACACCCATCTCCCTCACTTTTCATCTTCTTTTCTCTTCTGAATCCCATTTATAAGATCCACAGATTTATCAATATCTGGGTTTCTCTCTTTTTTCTTGTTCTTTGGTTGTAACGATGATGGTGAAAGATGAGTGGGTTCAGGCGGCGATCACGGACGACAACGTGGTGGTTGAGTTGTTGGTAAGGCTCAAGCAAGCCCAGGTGGCACCGCCGGTTTTCAATTCTGCCTTGCCCGCGTTTAGGTGGGGGATACGTCAGCGGAGGTCTAAACGCATGTTGCTGCGATGCGACGGAAACAGAGACGGAGGTAGTCCCACCACGCCGCTTTGTTGGAGCGGTGGTAGCAGCGACGCCTCTCCTTCCGCCGTCGACGGCTTTGAAGAGATCAGCACACACGTCCACCGCTCAAATCCTGTCGCACCTCCCAGATCCAAGGTTTTCTTCCCACTCTCTCTCTCTCTCTCTATTAAGTGGCTGAATCTCTTTTGCTTTCATATTTTGGGTTGACGGTTACGTATCGCCGCCTTTGTTTTCGGCTTCGCCTTTTCGTCTGGTTTCTGATTTGGAATGACAGTAATTCATCGATTCCCAGCTGAGTCACCGAGTTCATCAGATCTGACATTATTAACTTTTCTCTTCATCTTCGAACTTCCCGATTCGACCTCTCCGATCATCGGTTTAACAGTGTTGTTACTAAAACGGCGAAGCCGTTATCATCCCTACCGTTTGGACTAAAAAGCCCCTGTTTTTTAAAACTTTTTACCATTTTCACGTGAGGACGGATTTTTACTGAACCTTACTTTTAAACCATGCCCCTTTCAGGGCTGGAAAGGAAACTACACAGATCACTAGCTCGGTAAATACTTGAATTAAATATATTTAATATCTCGAGTTTTTAACGAGTTGATATAAACTTAAATAATAAGAAAGTTCTACATTATTAATTCAAGAAAATCGATAAAAAAATTATAAAAATATTATTATTTATACTCAAAATATTATTAAACGGTAAAATGTTATTTAAAATATTATTTTTTTATTTGATATATTACCAAACATTGTAAAACAATTAATAATAATAAAATTAGTAGAAATAATAATATTTTAATAATAATTTACTGATTTTATTAAAAACTAATAATAAAACGAATAATAACTTTTTTTTATCGTATATTAACTTGTTGCTCATGAGATTTTCCCTAAATAGTATATTATATTTTTAAATTTTACTTTTAATTATAATAATATTTTAAATAAATTATGTGTTTAATAATTAAACTATTAATTTTTTGTCTTAATATTTAAACTTTATTTTTTTTTAAAAATTACACATAAAATTTAATTTCTTTATCATTTTAATATCGATCATTAAATTTTTTAATTTTTATTTTATTTTAATACGTGTCGTTAAGATTTGAGAAAATTAAAATTTTAGATATTAAAATATATCAAAATTAATATCCAGATACTAAACACTAAGTTTTTAACCATGAGTACTAAAATAAATTAAAAATTAAACATTAGATATTATTTAAAAAATTTAAAAATTTAATTATTAGTACAATTTAAAATTGATAATTTAATTATTAAATACATGGTATACCTGACATTTTTATAGGTTATTTTGAGAAAGGAGTACAAGATTTTCATTCGAATTCAGATTTTAATATAGTTAAATTTTAAGAAAAATCAAATTAAAATTTCAATTTTTTTAATTTTTATTTGATAATTTTAAACTCTCCACTCTCAAATTCGTTCGTTTACATCAGTAACCTTGTTTACCAGATCAGAGCTTTCCAGTAGAGGACAATTTGTCAGAAGTGTAAATAGGATTCCCCAGCTCCCACCGTCCAAGGAGCTTTCAGCGCAGTGGGGGGCGTTTCGGTCATAGTAATAGGTGGAAGTGGACCCCGTCGAAATGAAGGGGAGGGAGAGTACTTCAGGTGTGACGCTGGTGTAATCGGACTTGGTAGAGTCCATAGACGAAATCGAAAAAATTGAAAAATCGATATGGATCGAGTAAAATAATTTGATTTGGTTTAATTCTGTTTTGTATTATACGATTTAGTTTTCGGTTCGGTTTAAAGTTTTCATTCTTTTGATTCGGTTCGGATTTTTCATATGGAACTCATTTGTTTCATATTTAACCGAATAGATAATTTTTTTTTAAAATTATAGTTTCAAGTGATTTTTTCATTGAAAAACTGAACAGAACTGAAAAATCATAATCGTTAAAAAAATCGAACTGAACCGAAAAAAATCGATTTCGATTTTTTTAATTTTTTAACCATTCAATTTCGATTTAAATTTTAAAAAATCATTTATTTTGATTCGATTTACTTTTTGATAAAAAACCGAACTAAACCAAATCGAATACACCCTTAACCTTCCCCAATCTGTAACGTACTATATCTCTTAATTTGTTTCGGGATTATTAGGTCTAGGTGGGGAGCGGGTTATGTAAGTCACGTGCGTGGTATTCGTCACGTGCTTGTCAGTCTTACGTGGGGTCTTATACCGGCTTTTGTCGTTTTCGTTTTTTAATTCTATGCCCCTTTGGCCACTCTGACTCCGCCGGCTTTACAAACAGAAGCGCCTTAGGTTGCATCTTTCTATACAATTTTTTTTTATTATTATATATATATATAATCATCGTGAAAAATATTTTTGGATCTGATACTGTGAATGTTAATAGTGTCTTCTCATTTTCTCTCTTCTATTGTAATTCTAAATAAAAATTAATTTTTAAATAATATTTAATATTTAGTTTTTATTTTATTTTAGTAATTCGTTATTAAAAATTTAACGCGTTTAATACATAAATTATTAATTTTGATCCGTTTGAATACCTAAACTTTCAATTAATTTTAAGATTTAATTGTAAATTTTAAACGGGTACTAAAATAAAAAAAAATTAAACTTTAGATATTATTTTAAAAATTAAAAGTTTAGACACTGAAATGAATAAAAACTAATAGTTTAAGTACTGAATACTTAATTTACCCTAAAAGTTAATTCATTTTATTAAAGGAGTTTACATTCCAGTCAAGTATTAGTGAGTTTGTATCAAGTATGATTATTGTTCGAGTTGTTTGAGTTCAATTATGTTACACCGGCCCATAGTTAGAGATAATCATGGGTCGGGTCGAATTTTTAGTTTATACGACTCGATTCAAGTATAACATCCCTCCATCTGTCATTGGATCTGGGTTTAGAAAAGTTAAACTCGACCTGACTTTTAAGATAAAATCAACTCGAGAGTTAAAAAGAGTGGACTGCAACTAGCACTAACCATTGCCTTCCCTCTAATGCTGTGGCCTTGACAAACTTGAGATTAGCTTCGGTGTCTCGTTTACAAGCATCTAACAAGTTTTAGGCAATCCGGATAATTGCGATACATGCTTAGTTTATTGATTAATGGTGGGTTTTACTGGTTCTGCAGGGCAGTGCTTGTAGTGGAACCAACAGAACAAGTTCCAAGAGGTCAAGAAGAAAGAAGGTACCAAAATTACCTGTGATTTTCCTGGGAAAAAATGTTTCACGTTGACGATGATTAATTGGTTTAGAGCAATTTATTGTCATTTTTCAGACACTTGCTGAACTGGAGGAGGAGGAGGAGGAGGAGGAGGAGGATGGGAGTTGTAAAGAACATCAAACCACGAACGAGAACTTGAAAAGAACTAGGGTTAGTTGAAAATACATGTTTCACGTTGAGAGTTTCTTAATTATTCTTGCCCTATTTTGATGTAAACTTCACTTGTGTTACAGCTTCATTCGAACTCGAGTTTAATCGATAATGAACCAGAAATGGTACATTGTCCGAGACCACCGGATGGTGACCGTAAACCGCCGTTAGATTCCCGCAACGCAGGCAAAGATATCTTCGTACTGCCTGATCTAAATATGATGCCCGGTGAAGACGACTCGGGTCCCGAAATGTTACACGGGACTAGCTGAACGGGCAAAGATATTGAGGATTGGTAGAGACTGTTGTTATGAGGTAAAGACGATCCCCTCATTGCCGCCTTGTTTCGAAATTTTATGTATATAAATTAGTTGCTTATCTTTGTAGGTTAAAACTTGTTTAAACGATTTCATAGTATTGGTGCTGGGAAAACAGAGTTTTTACCCTCTTCCCCTTTTTAACTTGGGGAGCATTCCTAAATTCATTGATGCCTGCTATTTCTTACCGATTTCCTTTTTACCGTGAACCGAAGGAATTTATTAGGGGTGAGTATTCGGTCGAGTAGAATATATGATTTAATATGTTCCGCCATCGGCGGTTCACTCCTTTTAATTTGAGCGTAGGGTCGCGATCGACGAGAGAGTGATTGAACTTTGGTGTTTTTTGTTGGAAAACGACGAAGAGGATGGAATGATTCCCAAGTAAGAAGGAATCCTCTTTTCGATCTCGCTCAGGTATAAATAGCCTAATCATATGGTGGTTGTTGTCAGATCTAAGATCATAATAACTACACACGTAGATTGTCAGTTTGTGCAGATACAACTATCAGTCATCAAGCTTAGGTATAAATAGCCTGATCATATGGTGGTTGTTGTCAGATCTAAGATCATCATGACTACACGTAGATTGTCGGTTTGTGCAGATTCGACTATCAGTCATCAGATTTGATTGTTAAAATCATTTCGTAGGATGACGAAGGGGAGTTCTGGGTGACCATTTGGCCAAGATAGGTTTTAGGATGCTTGTCAATCGCAATGCAAGTAGAAGCTTATTGGGGTTGATCGAAACCAATGCCTGCACATAATGGGTGTATTTTATGACCAAATTACAAGCATGCAAACTTACAAGAAAGGATCAAGAATGGAACATTGGCATTAAATATAGGGTTAATACACTTTTAGGTGCTTAAATTATATCTCAAATTGATTTTTGGTAGTTAAAAAATATGTTTCTAATGTTCTATCAGTTATATTTTTAAGTATCTGCCGTTAAAAAATCGTTAAATGACATGTGTCACATTTATATTTTTAAAAAATATTTTATTTTAAAAAAATTAAAAAATATAAACATGACACATGTCACTTACTGTTCTTTTAACAGTAAGTTTCTAAAAGTGTAATGAAGAAATTGTTAAACAATTATTTTTAACGAAAATTTTTTTTAAGCAACAAAAATACAATTTGTGATATAATTTAAACACTTAAAAATGTATTAAGCCTTAAATATAATATATTTTCTTTATTTTGGGCGGTCGACAATGAGTTAAAAGGACATTTAGGCCCTCACTTACTGAGCAAAGTTGAACTAATGCAGCCATGTATAAGACTAGGCACGACTCACCACTTTATAGGGAGAGCAAATGTTTTTTTTCCATCTATTTGATTAGTTTTCTATTGGGTAAATTACATGTTTGATACTTAAATTAATAGTTTTGGTATCTAAATTTTATTTTTTAAAGCAAACTAACGTTTAGTTTTTTGTTTTATTTAGTACCCCACAGTTGAATTTTTTTTGGACTAGTTCCTCGATCGTCGCATCTACATTCGTCGATCGTCGTATCCATCAACTGTTGAAGCTCAAACTTTCTAATTCGCCCTTTTTTGACCCCTAAATGGGGTTTAAACATCTATTTTACCCAAAAATGCCTCAATTTTCCCAAATCAACGATTAACAGTTTGACTTCTTCATCTTTAGATCTTTGTCATCAACTGTATGAAGAACCTGAAATTGGACTATGTTGGTCGACTCCTCATTCTCTCATGGTCCACCGTTCGGATCGGTCATTCGTCCACCAGAGCTATTCTCCGTCACCTTGTTCGTTAAATTTTTAACAATGGTGTACTAAAATGAAAGAAAAAAAACTAAACGTTAAATATGATTTTGAAAAAATTAAAAGAGTATGTACTAAAATGAACCAAAACTAATAATTTAAATGCTAAATACAAATTTACCCTTTTCTATTTGAAAATCACTTGATTAAATTGAAATAATCGGACCAATTTGACTACCAAACAAGACCTAAAAAATAATTTAATCTATATATCATGTCATCCGTCGTGTGATCAGTCATCGTGAACTATTACGTTAATACCATGAATTATCGCATTATTGGTCAAACATCAAGATTATTTTTCGAATTGAAAATCTATATTAGACAAAAACATAATTCAAAAACCACATTAATTTTTTTAAAAGGGTACAACATCCTCGCGAAGAGTATAAAGAAGAAAAAAAATTAGTTGACCCTATTCCCATATGTAATGGGGTAAAGGGGAGGTATGATAGTAGGTTGCCCCCAACGACCAGGTTGAGAGCAGCTTCCGTGGGAGACCTCTGACAGTCAGAATTATGAATTGCCCACCATGAGACCTCTGACAGTCAGAATTACTCAAACTATAAACCTCTAAAAATAACCGTTGTCTCTTTAGTTACTGAAATAGTTTAATTCGTGTTAATGAAATAGTTTAATTTAAAACTGACATTAATCTTTTCCACTCAATTTTATACATTAATCTTAAAGAATAAAACTGGTTTCATTAACACGAATTAAACTATTTCAGTAACTAAAGAGACAACGGTTATTTTTAGAGGTTTATAGTTTGAGTAATAACAATCGTATGATATTTATACGTCCATTTTAACAAAAAAATTAAAACATTGGAAGTTAAAATATTTCGAAAAAATAAAAAATAAAGTGACTAATTTTACCAGTATACCTTAAATATATTAAAATATATTTTCTAACCATTTAAGTTTTAAAAATTATAAAAATATTATTTTTTAAACATTTACAAAATGATTGTTAAACTTTATCAAAATATTATAAAATAGTTCTCAAATTTATTGATGTATAATAAAATATTTTTTAAACTTATTAAAATTTATCATTATTTTGTAGTAATTTGATAGGTTTAATTACTATTTTATATCCTTTGAAACAAAAAAAATAGGGTAAAATATATGAATGGTTCTCCGACTATAGGATAATACTTTATTGAGTCTCTTAACTATAAAAAGTTATAAAATAGTCCATGACTATAGGAAATTGCTTTGTTGAGTCCCTCGAGTATTAAAAATTACAAAATGGTCATCTTGTTATTCATTATGTTCCAAACTCAAAATTGGTCCCTCGACTATAGGGAGTCTGAGCTTGATTTTATATACATGGAAGTCAAATAAATTTTCTATATTTATAAATTGTTTCAAATGCTTAAATTATATGTTTTTAGGGGGGAAATAGAGAAAATTGGAAATTTGGGAATAATAGTTGATTAATTAGAGAAATAGTGATGTTTTTATAATATATGGTGAAATTATAGGTAGCTAAAATTGCTTTTGATAGAATTATTAATAAATATTGACGACTTTATTTCATTTTTTCTTGTATTTGTAAGATCAAATGAAAAGAAAATTATAAATATAAAAAAATTCTGAACATATATTACCTTTTAATCGTCTAAAACTATCAAAAGAAATTTAATTCACTTAAACACAATTTTTAAAAATTTCATATTTTTATCCATCAACTTTTATCTCTTTGTAATTAGTTTCAAAACACAAATAAAAAAGGGTAAACTACGTGTTTAGTATCTAAATTATAAGTTTTAATCCGTTTTAATATCTAAACTTTCAATTTCTTTAAAACTATACCTAATGTTTAGTTTTTATTTTATTTTAGTACCCCGCAGTTAACTACATAATGCATTTAGTACCTAAACTATTAGCTTTAGTCCATTTTAATACCTAAATTTCTAATTTTTTTCAAAACTTAACATTCAATTTTAAACTGATACTAAAATGAAATGAAATTTTATATTTAAGCCTAAGTCAAATAGAAAATATAAATCCCTGTACCTGCAGCCTGCCCCTGCCCCTTATAAGAATATTTAAAAAATATTATAGAATTAAATTAATAGTTGTATCTATCTGATCATTAATAGTTAATTTAATTAATTGAATTATCAATTCAACAATGATTAAATTATAAAAAATTAGGAAGCTGGCTTTTCTTCAACAACTCTACTATGGTGTCTTTCAATAATCGATGGGGAACTTTTATTTTGCGGCGCCTAAAAAATGGTGTGATCGGTTAAATAAGTGACCGGTTAAAATTTAGATCGTTATGTTATATCATTTAACCGGAAATATTATCAAGCATAATAACATATTAGGTAGCGCTTAGATAATGTAATAGGTAGCGCTTAGATAATAAAATAAACATTTAACCAGAAATATTATCAAGTATAATAACAAATTAGGTAGCGCTTATATAATGTAATAGGTAGCACATATATTGACCTATTTTCTCATAAAAAGATAAATTTAAACCGGTTACATTATAAATTGACCTATTACATTATAAATATCAGTTTCAATGTTTTCAGGATCGATACAATTTTAAATGTATCGACACTTTATGCGTGCAACTCGTTTGTGTTTTATTTTGGAAAAAAGTATCGACACATATTTAAAGAGTGTTGATACATAATGTAGACCTATTTGCTAATTAACCGGTATATTTTAACCGGTTACATTGTAAATTTATATGTTACATAATAATTATCGATTTTGATGTTTCGATGATCGATACTTTTTAAAAATGTATCGACATTTTATGCGTACACCTCGTTTGCCATTTATTTTGAAAAAATGTATCGACACAAATTAAACAAAGTGTCGATACTTTATGTTGACATATTCTCTCATGAACCCGGTATATTTCTACTGGTTACATTGGAAATTTACCTATTATATTATATTTGTCGACACAAAATCTAATAGTGTCGATACTTTATGTTAACCTGTTTTATAATTAAACGGTATATGTGTACTGATTACATTGTCAATTTACCTATTACATTATATCATTTGTCATTAAAATAGTCTAATTTTACCACATACATTGTAATTTTACCTATTACTTTAAAGTTATTGAATTATGTAGTTATTGTACATACATGAATATGTCCTGCAAATTTAATGTTGTACCCACCCTTCAACTACCACCACTACCAATACCACATCCTATTGAAAGCACTACTGAAACATATTGTTCAATGAACCTTTACTTACATACATCTCCATCAACTCCTGTTGGGACCACTGAAATTGCACAACAAAATTTTTGCCATGGATCATACTGATGCAGACAATGTTAAGCCAACCGAGTAATACAATAAAGTACATAATGTTGATGAATCTGACATATTGGTTGGTAAGCTCTTCTCTTCACATGATCAAGCTTGGTACTTTTACAAGGAATTCACAAGGGAACATGGGTTTAGTGCACGTCGGGGAACAACACGGCTTGACATGGAAGGGAATGTGAAGACACAAGAATTTTGTTGTTCCAAAGAAGGGTTTCGAGTATCAAAACTCAACACCGTTGATCGTCAATGTGCTCATACGCCAATCACAAGAACATGATGCAAGGCTAGAATCGTAGTTACAGCAACAAATACAAACGATCAGTGGATTATAAGTAAGTCTTATCAGAAACATAATCATGCATTGTGCACACCTGCTATGACACCATTTATGCGTTCTAATAGAGCTGTAAGTAAGGCTGATATCGATGAGGCAACAACATTGAAAGAGGTCGGTGTTGTCACGTCACAAGTAATGAACTATTTAACGCAGCAGGCATGTGGCTATCATAATGTTGGATTTACACATAAAGGCCTCTACAATGCACTTCAAAGAGGCAAAGCAAAGGAAATCGTCGATGGGGATGTGAATGCGCTTATTGCTTACTTTGATTATAAGAAACATAATGATCCCGGGTTTTTTGTGACATACTCGGTAGATGAATCAGGGGCGTTGCATAATCTTATTTGGTCGGATTCTACATCGAGATCAGATTACATATGCTTCGGTGATGTAATTGCGTTAGACACAACGTACAAAGATAATTTGTATGGTCGACCAATTATGCCTATTGTCGGTGTCAATCATCACCATAACACAATTGTGTTTGCTACTGCCATAATCGTTGACGAGACGTCCCAATCTTTCGAGTGGGTGCTACAGAATTTTTTATAAGCCATGATGAACAAATCGCCTATTTCAGTTGTCACCGATGGAGATAGGGCAATGCAGAGGGCTATGAAATCTGTTATCCCTAATGCTAAGCACAGATTATGTTCTTGGCATATTTCTCGCAATGCACAAGCTAACATTGGTGACCCAAAATTTACAGCAGCATTCTCAAAATGCATGGTTTCCTGGTAGACAACCGACGAATTTGATATTCAATGGCAGTCAGTTGTTTCAGAGTTCAACGTCGAAAAGTATCCATGGGTGATTGAGAAGGGAAATACTCGGCACTTATGGGCACAAGCATATCTAACCGGTCATTTCTTTGCTAATATTCGCTCAACACAAAGGTGCGAGTCTATGAATGCTTCACTCGCAATTGCATTGAAACACAAGAAGACATATTTAGATATTGTTCGTGCAATTGAAGATGGAATTAGTAGAATGCGTCTGAACGAGTTGAAAGCGGATTACTTAAGTTCCCAGATGAAGCCCTTCCTGATCACAAAACTGGTTGAATTTGAAAGTCATGCTTCTGAGATTTATACACGCGAATCTTTTCATGCGTTCCAAGAAGAACTTCAACGGGAGACATTGTACCGGATTCAGGAAGAGATTGAGTCATTATCAGATGAATGTCAATATTTTTATTTGAAAAGGTACAAAGAAAAAAATAGGACATTTGAAATTAGTTTTGATTCTCGTACAGAAACCCTAAATTGCTCATGCAAAAAATTCGAGACAGTTGGACTTCCATGTCGCCGTCAACTTCACATTTTGAAGCACTTGGATTACACATATTTGCCCGGGTCTTTGATTCAAATTAGGTGGACTAAGGATACGAAGGCTTCTGCACCCAGTTTTGTTGATTTTAATGTGCCTCCAGAAATAATGCAAATGGCAAGGTTTGTTTCTCTACGTGCAACAACAAGTATGTTATGTTATAATGCATCAAAGACAGACGCGTCTTTCAAAACCGCAATAGATGAGATGAAAAGATTAACAGAAGAATTTGAGAACTCGTTTGGTTTGAATGATTCAGTCAATCGGAGCAGTGTATTAAACAACGTTCGCGACCCTCAACGAAAATAACATAAGCGAAAAGAAGTAACAAAGAACAAGGTCGAGAAGAAAATTAGGCGATGTGGGTTTTGCAACGGTGAGGGACATAACAAACTAATATGTCCTCAAGTCAAGCTGGGTTTGAATACAAGCACGCAACCTACTTCAACTGATTTTTTTGAAGACGAAATGGACTGGTCATTCAGTCCCGCACATGATGTTAGAGACATTTGGAATAATGCAGACAACGATCTCCATATATCCTAAGTATCAACATGACTCCTACTGTGTATAGGAAACATGTACAACAACCTATTGTTATTGTAAATTAACCACATCATTCAATCATGTTTGAACATTACAACTATATTCGTATAAAATTAAAAACAATTCTTCAACAACTGAATACAACTATTATATGTAATGTTCAATCATGTACTCCTTATGTTGTAGGGATTCAGTCCCTAAACCCTCAAAAAAAAGCTTGTCTTACCAATTCATAGCTTACCATTTGGACCCTAAAATGGTGTTTTATTGGCTATACAGTCAACATGATTATGAGCTTCCTTTATCATTTTGCATTCAGTCAGACTGTAGAGATTTGAAATTTGTAATGAATTAAAAGATCTTAAACACTTGAATTCAATTACCATTTCAAGAATAATTACATGAATACATTGATACTTACTGGTCGCTTTCGATTTTCTTCAATGTTGATACGCTGGGGCTCCATTTGAAGGTCATCACCGTCAGAGTGGAAGAGTTCTCTGCCTTTAGGGTTTTTCGTTTTGGGTTTTGTATATATAAGAAAAAAAACACGCGTAATTTTCAAAAGTATCGACACTAATTTAAAAAGTGTCGATACATTCTGTAGACCTATTTTCTCATAAAACCGGTAAATTTAAACCGGTTACATTGTAAAGTGACCTATTACATTATAATTACGAGTTTTGATGTTTTTAGGATCAACACTTTTTCTAAATGTATCGACACTTTTTCGTGAACTTGTTTGGAAAATTTATTATGGACATAAAGTGTCGACACAAATGTATAAAGTATCGATACATTATGCATACCTTTTTTTAAATAACCAATATATTTAGACCGGCTACATTGTTATGTTACCGATTACATTATAATTATGTGTTTCGATGTTTGTAGGATCGACACTTTTTATAAATGTATCGACACTTTGTTCGTGCACTTGGTTTGGAAATACATTCTAGACAACATGTATCGACACAAATGAATAAAGTGTCGACACATATTGTAGACCTATTCTCTCATAAAATCGGTAAATTTAAACCGGTTACATTGTAAAGTGACCTATTACATTATAGTTACGGGTTTCGATGTTTTTGGGATCGACACTTGATATAAATGTGTCGACACTTATTTGTGAACTTGTTTTGTTTGGAAAACACATTATGGACACAAAGTATCGGTACAAATTTATAAAGTGTCGATACTTTATGAATACCTCTTTTCTCATAAACCGATATATTTAGACCGATTACATTATTATTTTACCTATTACATTATAATTACGGATTTCGATGTTTTTGGGATCGATACTTTTTATAAATGTATCGACACTTTGTTCTTGCACTTGGTTTGGAAATACATTCTGGACAACATGTATCGACACAAATGAATAAAGTGTCGACACATATTGTAGACCTATTTTCTCATAAAACCGGTAAATTTAAACCGGTTACATTGTAAAGTGACCTATTACATTATAGTTACGGGTTTCGATATTTTTGGGATCGACACTTGATATAAATGTGTCGACACTTATTTGTGAACTTGTTTTGTTTGGAAAACACATTATTGACACTTTTGCCTTTGTTTTGTACCCCCAAGACGGCTGCAGCAGTCGATACCCCCAGAGGGAATGAATAATCGCCATATTTAGCAATACATTGTTTGACATCAAATTGCTCCATCAAGGATCGACACAATTCCCTCCGAATTGGTCGATCCTTTACTCCTATCAATGATCCAAACCTCATTTCACTCAGCACATTAAACTGATCATTCTTTTTAAGGTGTTCAATTAATGAATACACCCTTTTTATGCTGCACCTTGTCGACACATCCTACATTTTTTAACAATATATAATGTTATTGTTCTTATATATCTTGTATCAACGTATTTACAAGTTTAATGAATACCTTCTTTTCATGTGCTTTCCTCCGTTCTTTGTATTCTTTACTATCATTCCTTGACAGTGTGATGTAAGGTTCCTTTTGAGCATCACTCATCGAATTCCATTTCGACCTCACATCTTTTTTCACCTAATATTAATCATAAACGTTTCTTAATCAATACATTAACGCTAAATAATACTCAATGTCAATTTCATTTTACATACCGAACCGCTGTGTGTGACATCTTCCTTTATCCTTTTACATTCGTCCATACTGTCAACATTTAAAATTTGTAACCAATTTAAAGTTCATAAATACTTTAATCCAATTACCATTTCAACAATAATAACAAAAAGAAATTGATACTTACTAGAAGTACATATATACACCCTTTGGTTGCTTTCCACCCATTGACTTCATTTTTTCTTCATATATCAGTTTACGCAAATCAAATCAAATACTTGTATACAAAAATCGATAACCACTCTTGTGGTAAAACGGTTGGTCTTCAATAGAATTTTAATGGCCATTACAACAAGTGTCGGCACATTTATACAAACCTCAAATATCATTTTCTACCTATAATATTATATACAGGTATCCATATTTATTTTCTACCTATAATATTATATAATAATCGGTCTCAAAACCTCCCTATTTCATTCAAACGAATGGGAACACTCAATACTCAAAGTATCAGCACATTTATACAACCTATAATATTATTTTCTACCTATAATATTAAATAAAAGTATCGATATTTATCATCTACTTAGAAGATCACTTTCTACATGTAATTGGTCTCAAATGCTTATTTACTTCGAAAACCCCAAATAACAACACATAAAAACCCTAATTACTGTAATAATAAAAAACTAGGGTTTCAACAACGTACATTTCGATTTGAAATGCAGCAACAAACAAAACAAACTTCAACGTAGAAACGCCTTCTGAAATGCAGCAACAATTACGCTTCGATTTCAAAAACTCTATCTATTTTCAGATGAAATTTAGCTATGTCTTTATATTTACACCGGATATGTTATTTATATTTAATCTATACAATTACATAAGTGTCGATACTTTTATGTGAAGTGTCGATACTTTCGAAAGGATATTTACCTATTTCTCTTAAAGTGTCGATACTTGTTTACGCATACTTATTAAAATACCGACACTTTCAACATAACCGGTAGCGCTTTATCGGTTTTGTCATTTCGATACCGACTTTATCATATTTTTACCTATTATATTGTTATGGATCGATACATTTTCTTAAAGTATCGACACTTTTTAGGCGCTATAATTTCTTCTCTTTTAAATTACGAAAGTGTCGATACTTATATTAATTTATCGACACTTTCAATATATTCGGTATCTTTTTACCGGTTTTATCATTTCGAGACCTCTTTTGTCATATTATTACCAGATATATTACTATAGATCGATACATTTGTATAAACTATCGACACTTTTCAGGCGCTATAACTTCTTCTCTTTTAAATTACAAAAGTGTCGATACTTATATTAATTTATCGACACTTTCAATATATCCGGTAGCTTTTTACCGGTTTTATCATTTTGAGACATGTTTTGTCATATTATTATCTGTTTTATTGCTATGGATCGACAAATTTTTATAAAGTATTGATACCTTTTAGGCGCTATAACTTCTTCTCTTTTAAATTACAAAAGTGTCGATACTTATATTAATTTATCGACACTTTCAATATATCTGGTAGCGCTTTACCGGTTTTATCATAATGACACCGGTTTTATCATATTTTTACCTGTTATATTACTATCGATCGATATATTTTTAATTTGTATCGACACAAACCGACAAGCTAAGTTTGCCGGTTGCCAAATTTTTTAATATTTTCTTCATGATTTCCACCTACAACATTGTTATTACTTAATATTTCAGATAACGCTAAACCGAATTTATTAAATATATTATAATGTATCAAGTAACACTGTATATTAACTGTATATTAATCGTCTTTCCTTAGACAATCCCCTTCGGTCATTTTCTCCCACGACCGTCTTTCATCCATCACCTTCCCAAAAACCGCCACCCCCAAAGGCGGCTTCCGCCGCTCCGTGACTCACCCAAACCGCCATTCACCGTGCCCCCATAAACAAAATCAAGGACAAGAGAGAAACAGGGAGAGCTCTTCAAGCAACTGATTGAAAAATAAAATGGGGTGTGGGAATTTATTCTTCACGCTGATTATAACGGCGGTGACGGCTTCCGACTCGGTTTACAACACTTGGCAGTGTCGGGTCATGTATTACTGGTTCAAGAAGCATAAGAACGGACCCGGTTCAGAAATGGGTGGGTTCACTCGGATCTTGCATTCTGGTAAACCCGACAAGTACACGGATGAGATTCCCACTTTCATTGCTCAGCCTTTACCTGCTGGAATGGATCAGGTATTTCTTTTAAGGGTTTTAGTCTATAATCTGTTGACTTCATTCAATTTAGAAGATAACTTTCAGTTTGTGAAATGGGCGTCTAAGTTTGGAAATTGAGGTTAGTCTTCTTTGATTGGATTAATTGAACCAATGCAATTAGCTGTTTTCTTGATATCAAACTTTATACTCTGTATTATCAGCTTTACGATGGATCTTAAAAAATATTTTTCAGGGAACAATGAACCCGTGATCTACCTCGCCCTTGGCCTGCTCGACCACCTGTCCTACCACCTGACCAAGCAGTGGACCCGTGATCTCTATTATAATTCGAATAGAATCGTTTGGTGTAATCACCTGGGCCAGCCCCACGAGCAACGTGAGCCGTAGCCGTCACTATTTCTTCTTGAGCTGCAAAACCAGCAATTTGAGTTTCTGCATCTATTAACATAGTATAAACCTTATCTAAGGGCAGCATATCACCACTCGATGTAATAACAGCCATGAAAGGCTGATATTCCCGTGGTAGTCCTTTCAAAATACTAGCAATATGTCCTACAAGTGGAATCGGGCTTCCACACGAGGCCAATGCATCACAAATCTCTTTGACTTTAGCAATGTAAACTCGCATACTATCTTCCCCCTTCTTGAGAGATTGAAGTTTGCAGTGTAAACTCATCACCGAGGTTGAAGACCTTGTTGCAAAATATTGCAACACCGTAGCCCATATTGATGAGGCTATGTCAGCTCCCACAAACTGTGATAAGAGGTGTGGACTAATAGTAGACAGTAGCCACGACGCTAATGCACTGTCTTGGGCGACAAAGTCATCATACGCTTCATTTGGAATCAAGCTGCCATCTTCATCAACTGTCATTTCTGGTGGAGATTGCATTGCACCAGTGAGAAGGCGTTCAAGCCTATGACTACGCACCGTGAGCAAAACTTGTTGTTTCCACAACAAGAAATTCGTTTCATCAAGTACCACATTGATTTTCTTGTTAGTGAACATTGAACCATAACATCCAGAAGAGAAAAGAACAAGAAGCACATAAAAGATCTGTTAATCAATCAAGAATATCATACCAAACAGTTGAGCAGCTACCTTCCAAGCTTAACTCGCGCACTTTGAGTTTCGCAGCAAGAAATACATGGCTCCAAGAACTTATGGCGATTGATACCATGTGAGAATGTTAACTATGAGAACAATATGATGAACCAATATTCTATGTATTCATTGAGCTAAAGCATTCTATTTATACAAGTGTTTTCAGTCAGCTTATAACCGTGTAATTGCATGATAACTAACAATCATTCTATCAGCTTGCTAACTATATAACTGATTATAATGCCCATCAGCTAAGCAGCTTCATCATTTAACAGTAATAACAATTTTTTTGTACGAGGTGGACATAGATAAAATTTTACACCTTCAGTAAAATAAATAACTAGCATAAAGAAATTTTCGGATTCCAGATAGACAAGTCCCCACCTTGGGTTTTACGTACCACTGTTATGATTCTTATTCATGTGTATTTAACTTAGAATTATTATCTCACACATTGTCTAATGTAAAAAAGAAATTATGAACATTGTTGTACTTACCTTGTTTGTTTGTTTTATTTAGAGTTTAGAATTATAGATTTTGAATTTAGGGTTTGTTACTCTTATGGAAAGGAGAAAGTCCGTTTATCGAGATCTTTGGAGTTTTATATCCTCTAGATAGTTATAATATTTTGATTTGACTGTTATCTATCACATCAACAACAAACTCTGTTCTATAATTGCCAGGTCAAATTATTTTGTTAAACTACGAATAACAACCATGATTCCAGACATGATAGTACACTTACACACTAAGTCATTATATAGGTTTACTAATTTAACATGTAAGGGGATATTTGATCTTTCGAGAAATGCTCACGTGCGGCCGTCTTAATATACGGTTAAAAAAAGACGCTACCGGTTTTGTTATTATTGGGCGTTTTACCGGATTTGGTAAAAATGACCGAAACACTATTAGGCTCTACCGGTTTTATTATTGTTGAACATTTTTACCTGAAATGTTAAAAAAATTGATGTTTTAGGTAAAAATAATAATATTTTAGGTAATTTTTTACCGGTTTTATTATTTAAACAATAACAAAACCGGTAACGCCTTATTTTAGCCTTTTATTAAGGTGCTGCACTGTAGAACTTCCCTGATCTCTATGACCCCCTCTCTCTCATTTTTTTCTCCCTTAATCTGTTCTTCATTTCTTCTTAAAAATTAACGGTTACGGCTCTCCGCCCAAACTAAAAGGGATGAACCATGTATAACCGTCACAATTCAAATGTTACCATCAACGGGATTATTCAAATGTGTTAGATGACATTCGAATATACATGCTCATGGAGTCTAAATTGTAGACAACCTAGAATATCAACTTATTTATTTACTTTTATGTCAATGACAGGGTTATATAGTACTGAACAGACCCTGGGCATTTGTGCAGTGGCTTCAAAAGGCAGACATCAAAGAGGAGTATGACATCCCTGATTTCCATATTTTGTGTTGATTCAATTTCTGGCCATGTTTTGGTTGATTTTGTATGTCTCATCTTTCCTATGCATATACAGTTACGTACTGATGGCAGAGCCAGACCACATCATTGTGAAGCCTATACCAAATTTGTCGAAAGATGGGCTTGGCGCTGCGTTTCCTTTCTTCTACATAGAACCGAAGAAGTATGAGTCGGTTCTGAGAAAGTATTTTCCTGAGGAAAAGGGTCCAGTAACCAGTATTGACCCCATAGGAAATTCTCCTGTTATTGTTGGGAAGGTATGCATTTTTGGTGTTTGCTTCGTTATCTATTTCGGTTTCGCCTTCTCCTGAAGATCTTTCATTTCTTGTTTTAGGATTCTCTCAAAAAAATTGCTCCAACTTGGATGAATGTGTCATTGGCAATGAAGAAAGATCCTGAAACAGATAAAGCTTTTGGCTGGGTGCTTGAAATGTGAGTTTTGTCCAATTTGATCCATGCTTTTACAATGGTTCCTTGGGTTTTGACCTTGAGGGCTTCTGTTTACTTGTTTCATAACTGTAGGTATGCTTATGCTGTTTCCTCTGCATTGCATGGTGTGGGTAACATCCTATACAAAGATTTCATGATCCAGGTTCGATGAGATTGTCCGTTGTTTCCCGTAATTTCTTCTTTGTAGACATAATACATTGCAGCTGCACCCTCCTGATAACTGATAACTATAGCTAGGGGATGTATTATTTGTTTGTTTTTGGGTACGTTAGAGAGTCCGGGTTGATGGGGATGAGCTTTTAGTTTAGGACCCACCTCTGGTGTGCTTCTAGGAGCAAGCCAACTGATTAAGCATTATTATTTGTTAGCAACACAAATTAGACTTGTGCAAATTGTCTGTTATTTAATCATGATTTCGAGTAATTAGTCGATGACAACTTTATCGCCTTCTTTATTCTTGTTTATCATGTTTCTGAATTCGGATTAGTTCCTGAACTATCCCTACTAAGCCATTGCTTGTTTTGTACCACTGATCAGCCTCCTTGGGATACAGAGATCGGCAACAAGTTCATCATTCATTACACATATGGGTGTGATTATGATTTGAAGGTAACTTTAAAATGCTTCTTGGTTATGACCTTTCCAAATTATGTTCCAGCATATTTGTTTCAGTTGGAAGAAAATTAATAGAACTTGTCACCGTTTTACTAGTAGCTGCAAGTTTTCTTCCTGGTTTCAGGGTAGGTTAACCTACGGAAAGATTGGCGAATGGAGGTTTGATAAAAGATCGTTCGATACCGTACCACCACCGAGAGACCTTCCCCTGCCTCCACCTGGGGTTCCTGAAAGTGTGGTAAGTTTAACACTTATCCTTCAATGGCCAATGCAAAGTAATATTGCACAATTCTATGAGTTTTTTGCCCATGCAATACAATTTTGGTTCTTGGTAGCATGCTAGGTTAAAGTTTATAAGCAGTCCCTATACTAATAAGTAATAATCAAAAGGTGCAGCTCAGTCCCTATACTAATAGAACTGAATAATTTAGTACAATTACCTCCTTTGTGGGATGATGCATGTAACCAAATACAATGTAAATTGTGGCAGGTAACTCTGGTGAAAATGGTAAATGAAGCCACCTCAAGCATCCCAAATTGGGGTTCATAGAAGGCAAAAAAGGTCAGCCTGCAAATTGCAAGATATAGGCAAAATGCCTCCCTTAAGTTGTCAGCTTAGGCACTTGGGTCCATAGGAGAAAGAAAGGGGGTGTTTGGTTACATATTTATGTTTATTCTGGTAAAGCTAAGATTGGGATTAAGGTTTACCTGATGAGCATAGGGGTAAAACAAAGTTGTTTACCTGTGTCCGTGTGAACCCAAAATGCTTGTTAATTAACAGATGAACTTTATTCCCGTTTGGCGACGTTTGTAACATTTTGTATTTGGGAAGAACTGGCCTAATTTGTGATTTCATCTTTGATTTTGTGGAAATAAAAGTTAGGGTAAACTATGTATTTAGTACCTAAGCTATCACTTTTAATACGTTTTAGTACCTAAACTTTCAATTTTTTCAAAATCATACCTAAAATTTAGTTTTTGTTTCATTTTAGTACTCCACCGTTAAAAATTGTAGTTTTTGTTTCATTTAATTACCTCATTCAAAATTTAACTTTAACTTTTGAAAAAATTGAAATTTTAGGTATTAAAACGGATCAAAACTAATAGTTTAGGTACTAAACGCTTTAAGTTTTTAACGGCGTGCACTAAGATAAAATGAAAACTAAATTTTATATATGGTTTTGAAAAAATTGAAAGTTTAGATATTAAAATGGATAAAAACTAACAATTTAGGTATTAAATGTGTTTATCCATAAAGTTACAAGGCTAATGGAAAATGGCATTTGAAAAATAATAAGAATAGTATATTTCTCACTCTCAACATGGTTAGTATTTCATTTATAACCACATGTATTCGAACCATTAATCAATTAATTTAAATTGAATACCAAAAACTTATCGTGAAGATAGTTCTTCCTGTCTAATTTGTTCCATTCATGTTAGGATTTAAATCTTTAACTTTATTTAATGAATCTAGTATTTCATTCCATTGGATCAATTGATAAAAGAATGGTAAAGGAGCATATTGACGAACGTTAAACAAACATGTTCGCCAACATTTAAACGAGCACACTTTTGACGTTAAACGAACCAACATGAATACCTTAAAAAATAAACAAACGAACACGGACACAAATATTAAAAGTTTAAACGAATAAAAACATCTTAAAAAAACATAAACACAACTTTATTTATTCAAACTCGGTTCATTTAAACCCCTAGCAACATAGAAGAGAACAATAGGTGTGGAATTTTGAAAATAGAAAAAAATCTAAATTATTACTATCCTTAAATTTTTAATGATCGATAATCAAAATAAAAATAAAATATAATTTTTAAAAGATAAGAGTGCACTACGTATTTAGTATTTAAATTATCAATTTTGATCCGTTTTAGTTTCGAAACTTTTAATATTTTTTAAAATCATACATAACATTTAATTTTCATTTCATTTTAGTACACCACCATTAAAAACTTAACACGTTTAATACCTAAACTATCAATTTTTATCTGTTTCAGCACCTAAACTCTCATTTGTTTTTCAAAATTAACGTCATATTTTGAACGGGGTACTAAAATAAAACCATAATTGAAGTTTTTAACAACGGGTACTAAAATGAAACAAAAACTAAAAATTAGGTATATTTTTGAAAATATTGAAAGTTTAAATATTAAAATAGATTAAAATTGATAATTTAGGTACTAAACACACAATTTACCCTATTAATATGTATCTCCAAAGCCCTACCACGAACACCCAAATTCGGGAAAACCTAATTCTCAATCTTAAAATTTTCTCTCTTCAATTGGTTTTCATTTCTTCTTCCTTTTTAGGCATCCCAAGCTTCGCCGCTTCTTTTTTCATTCTAAGCTCTGTTAAACGTCACGAAAATGGAAAGTCCACTCACAAACGGTGTCGTGTTGGACAGTTCCGTGGGCTTTGCACTGGAAACTATGGTTATCGAAACTGCCATTGCTGCTACTAAGTCAGTCGCTTGGTTGGTGATGATGATGGTATAATTTTCCTCCTTTTGCCTTTTAATTTACCTTATTTGTTGAACTTGGAATTCTTTGTTTTGCCTTTTTGAGGTTATGGATTCTGCTGCTTTGCCTATTAGGTTGTCTACAATATTTTAATTCTCGTAGGGATTTAAATAGCGGCCGTTGTATATGCCTGTAATCATCGTAATAGTCCGCAGTTCCGACGCGTAACCGAAAACGAGACTTAAATCTTTGATTCTCATATAGCTGAGAAGGATGTTTAGGAAGAACTTGATTAGGATGTTCATATAGGCCGATAGGATGTTCCTTCACCTTAATTTTCGGTTTTGTTTTGTTGATTGTCCATGTTTTGGTGCAAATGCTTGTTTGTTTGTCAAATTGTCATTCATAATGATGGATAATTGTTGTTTTCATGAAGTTGTGTCGCTTGATGCGGCGGCGATATGTTTATTCGTTCTAAATTGCTTAGAAACTGCACTTGGAAGAATACTTGTTTTGATCCTAAGCATGAGTTTGGTGTTTCTCCAGATGGGAACTATGCCTAATGGAATCGATATCCTCATCAAAGAGCCTAAAGCATATGCAAGGTTAGTTGCATAAATTATTTTTGTCTAATTTCTTGTTCTTCTTTGGTGGAATGGGGGAAATTGTTCGATCTGCTTTTGCAGGTTTCCGCTTGCTCTTCTTCCGGTGAGAAAGCCTGGTCTGGAGAACAAGGATGCTGGTGACACTGAGGATGACGATGATGAGGAGGAAAATGAAGCAGCAGGTGATGAAGATGATGATGCTGGTGAGGAGGAAGATGGATTGGGAAAAGACGGTGAAGGTGAAGATGGAGGGGATGCAGAGGATGAACCGGTGGCCAACGGTGATGGAGCAAGTGGAGATGAGGATGACGACGACGACGACGATGATGGAGGTGAATATGAAGAAGAGGAAGAGGGGGAAGAAGATGAAGAAGAGGAGGAGCTTCAGCCACCGGCTAAAAGGCGAAAATGACCTTAGGATCACTTTCCCTTGTTTCCCGTTTCGTCTTGCCAAGGTTGCGGATTGGATTAGAGATTAGAAACTGTGACATTTTCGAAACCAGACATGTTTTATATTTCCTAACATACACTTATTGTATCATTATATATGTTCTAATTAACATGAAGTATTATTAGAGATTTTAGCGCTACAAGCTAAGAGCAATTCCGGTTCTAGCAGTCATCGACGACGGAACTCAAAGGAAACATAAAAAACGGAGGATCCCAAGCATAGAGGAAATTGACTGAACCGAATCCATTCAAAGCATTGCCTTGGATAACAAGGCAATCGTCACCTTGCTTCACGAAATGCTCGGATCCACAGTTCCGACAGATTGAAGTCCTTGCAAGTAAGCTTTGGATCATGTTGACTGCATTTGCAGTTGTTGGTTATTGTCACCTTCCATTCAGCCATACCCTGTATCTCTTTTCCGGTTCTGACTGTATCGACGACGATGTCGTTCAAGGATCAAAGCGAAAACCCTGAATTCAAGTATCGAGAATCAAAATTTTAAAGCAACATGTCCGAGAAATCTTTCTACTGTTAATGGATACTATTCATCCCTTTTGGTTTGAAGGGAGAGTCACGTACGATTGTTTAATGGAGGAAAAAAGAGATAATAAACGAATTGAAGAATATGATAAACAATCGAGAGAGTGTTTGTGATTGTCTCCTTTCCTAATCTCGTATAATAATTTATTTACAAACTCTTAGTATTAATGTCAGACCTAAGATGATAATGATTATTTGTGAGTTGACAGTGTAAATAGATATGATTATGACTAACAGATGTGTCCGTCAGTAGTTATGCCAAGAGATTGTAGTTGGTTGGAAGATAAAGACCTCCTAAGAACTCCAAAACCTCTGAGATAAACAGAGAAATGACGACGGAAAAGATTCGAAGAAGATATAACATGATCACAATAGCCTTATATTAGAGCATTATTTCAATATTTTCTTAACACAAACTCGGATCAATTTTAGGTTATAACAGTCGTCGACAGAACTAGAAGGGAACATGATAAAAGGAGGATCCCAAGCATAAGAAAAGCCGACTGAACCGAAACCAGTCAAAGCATTGCCTTGGTTCACAAGGCACTTGTCACCTCGCTGTTCAAAAATGCTCGGATCCACAGTTTCAACACTCTGGAATCCATGGCAAGTAATCCTGAGTTCATGTTGAGTGCACTTGCAGTTGTTGGTGATCGTCACTTTCCATTCCGGCTGACCTTTTATCTCTACTCCTTTCGGCACTTGCCGATCACGATGTCTTCCAAGGAGCAACAAAACCCTGCATGTCGATTTCCAAACCCCCCCCGGAATAATACTCGTTAACTCAATTGACTCGAAATATTTCTAATTTATATTGTTTATAAGAGAAAGAAGTTCACCTTGGCCGACAAGACCCAGAATAAGAATTGCAGCAATAGCATTATCACAGGAAGAAGCCATTGTTGTGATTGAGGTTTCTGATGTGAACCTGTGTCGATTTATACAACTTTAGGGCTAAATCATTTCGTTTACAATCGGACCAATAGGTCAATATCTGTCAAAGAAGGCGAGATTTTGTAATCTTCGATCTGTAAAGGGCAAGTGGAGCAGATTTTGCGCAATGAAAAGCAATTAATTTGAGATTTTGTGGCACTGTCTGAGGATTTTTTTTCCGATGAAAAAGGCTGTTAAGAGTACTAAAAATAGTTTCAATGTAGCTTTAAGATTTATTAATGTTCAAATACTTTAAAAGCCATTATTGTTTTCCTTTCGATTTATGGATCGACTAATCTAAATATCGTAAGACCCTTATTTTTATTTTGTTCTATAAACTCTATTTGTTTTATATAAACATATGTATCCGATTTATGAATCGACTAATCTAGATCAGGTACTGCAGAGGCAGGGTGACCCTCCCAACTCATTTTACTCCATTCGTAATAGCTGGGATTCGAACCCATTTTACAACGTACACAGGGCCCTGCAGACGCAGCTGTTCGAATCCAAGACCTTGAAAGAAAACAAAACTCCCTTTAACCACTTGATGGGTTATGAAATTACAAAATTACAATAAATTAAAAGTGGAAAACGTTAATTTATATTCGATGCTATAATGTCACTATTAAAATGCTTGTTAGTACTAAATAGGTTTTCAAATTAATACCCACAATGAGAACTTAATTCAATTATAATGTTGCTTTTTTCTAATTATAAAGAAGCCTAGACCATGGAATTAAGATGGCAATAAACTTGGCCATTGCTCGAACCGGCAAAAGAGAGCTACTATCGACTTTTAGATCTTTACACAAACTGTACAACTTGGACATTATCAGATTAAATCTACAAACACTCGAAACCATAGACCCGAATTTGCAAACCTTCGTATGAACCCCACAACTCGACTCGTAAAATACCGACGATTCACGCTTCTACAAAACCCGAACAACTAGCTACCATCAATCCCGTATGACCCCAATAATGCCAATACCAAAAGAAGGTGCAACAACATTAACATTGAGGCAACACCAGCCTTGTGGCAACCTCTGCCACATGATATCCTCAATGCCACTCGGCTAGGGTTCGAAATCTAACAAAATATCGAACCTAATTCAAGTTATAATGTTGCTTTTATTTCTTTGCTTTTCCAACATTTGAACCTTGTTGGGATTGTCCTGTCAAAATACTATCATCTAACCAACGTCTAGAAGAATGCCAGTAAAATGGGAACTTAATTTAATTAGCTTTACAAACACATTAACGACTAAGCATCAAATATAGACGGCAAAGGAACTTCTGGTGTAGTAAAACGAGGGATCGTAGAAAGACGGTGGGTTCTTGTTATAGTAAAAAGAGGCGTCATAGAGAGATGACCGAGAAAAAGGCTTACAATTACTCTTAGAGAACAAATCCAGTGGTAGATGGTGCAAGTGTATAGTCTTGTTCAATGGGAAAAAGCACTTATGTTAGGGAAAGGTTAAGAAACATACCTCTTAATGGTGTGTGTGAACATCCAAGCGACTCTCCAAGGCATTCCTATAATGGACTAAACCCAATAATAATGCCAACCTTCCCAAGTTAGCTCCATAGTCTTCACACAACTGTATATCGTGCTAGTTGCAGTTTGATTATTTAGCCGCAGAAACTACGTGTCAAAGAGGGATATATGCTAAAGAAAACTTCAAGCTAAGGAGTGATGTGTCAACATATGTTGCTAGAGGATTTAATAACCATGAAGGCAAAAGCGTTTGCCTACATTAAAGGTATCCATGGCCGAGCCGGACCGGACCAAGGCTCAACTTCAGGTTATATTATTCATGCCCCAAAACCTATATTGTTTCAACCAGATAAGGTTTCAGAATGGCATCATAAATCAACCAAATGGCGGATATCATCAACAAAACCCTATACATATACATTGCAATGCTTGATATCTACTAAAAGAATAGCCATCGGAAGCTCAGATAGCTCCATTTAGCAGGGGGGGAGACCATACCTCCAAAGATGAGACAGGGGAGTTGATGATAAACGAGAAGCTAAATCAGCCTCATAAATAAACGGGGAATTTCAAAGCTTATCTCCAAACACAATCATCAAGAAGTAAATATTTAGTTAAATAATTGTAAATATAAAAATAAGTACTTAGATTTCATTTAACAGTATTTTCAATTCTTAAGGCAAACAAAACCCATCATGTCCATAACAATAATATTTTCTAACTTATCTTTGTTTTTGTCATCAAAGCATCACAACAATGAATAGCTGTTATATCAATTTATCACAGGATAAGTTCTGCAACTAAAGTAAAAAACTACATAACCTTTGAGATGCTACCAAGAATTCAAAGTGCATCATCCTTTCTTTCCGCAAACCAAACAATCGATGTTAGGGTAGAAAACCAATACAGCTTGACATTTGAACCGCCCTTGATTTTGCTGAACATTAACTTCGAGTTCATGGCTCTTGCTCAAACACTCAATTCCGCCCACCTCCTGGTAACAAACTAGCCAAAGAGGGAACTCCTTGGTTTCTCATTTCTTCTTGTGCTCGCCTCATTTCTTCGGGATCTGTTGCAATAGATAAGAGGTTGACAAAATTAGCAAAAATGAAATTTCTAGCCTATACATCGAGAGGGGCAGGAGCATTTGAAAATAATAGAATGGATTGTTAAAAAATGAAATGTTTGGGAAAAATGAATTGCAGCTCAACTATTCTTCATATAAGCAGAAAATAGGCAATATAGGAGATTTTATCCCAATCAAGAAAACAAATGCAAGCAAGTACACAAGCAGCATATTCTCCATCAAAATCAACTCTTATAAATCTATTGCAAGTAGTAACATCAAGAAAGCTACCAAGTTATGAACTAGTAGCAGAGCACATTACCCATGTTTTCCACTAATTTGGGCATTAAGAAAACAACCACCAGCATAAATCCCATCATGAGACCCATTGGGCTTTTCACAATATTCATTATGGAGAAAGGTTCCCTAATCTGCAATAAAATAGGATAAACATGAAGCAAAGGATAGACACTAACTGCAAACAAAAAGAAATATAAACATATATAGAAAAAGGCTCCTTAACCTCGTAATATTGTTCCTCTCTCAATGGCTCTAAAACCAATTCACTGAGACCCCTCCGGTTCTCCGTTAATGCTGCCTGTACCTTGCCTGGGTTTCTAGCACTAACATCAACTCTAACCTAAGAAAGATCGAAAGACATTAATGTTAATGAAGAAAAAACAAAATAATTTGATGATTAAAATTCTCCAAGAGTCGGCCAAGAAATAAAGATCTTACAGGAGAAAAGAAATAGCCTATTGCAGCCACTTCAATCAAATGAGTCCCTGCTGGTATGTTCTGGCTTTAGGCACTTATATTAAGGAATTATAATAGTTCAGAGGAAAGATTTACTACCACCCATTTTACACAATGTCTCATTATTTAATAACAGAAATACAGTATTAAAAGGGCAAAGAAAAAAAAAGTAAAATATATGGATTTCCAATCAGACCTATGCATAAGAATTGCCAGCAACTTCTTGGCCTAAGTGGCAGAAGGTTTGTTAGGAGTGAAAACTTGGGTTCAAAAATCTAGCAACCTAGCCCCCAAATTTATAAGAAATTGATAAACATTAGGATACAATGAAAAATATCCATCAGGTCTCAGATAAGTTACAATTTGACCACCGTTGAGTATAACTTTCACATTTGACGTTTTTCCGGGCAAAGCAAACCCTTTTGTACCCAGACCTGCCAAATAAAGTCACCGGTCATCCGCATGAAATTAAATAAGAGACAACATATGATAGCAGGAACAAATATATAGTGAAATGCCAATTTCTCAAATGTAGAATCTGCAATGAGGTTTATAGGTTCTCAGGGATGAATTTATATCACTCACATCTTATTACATAACATAAAAGGGACACAAATAGTACTAATCAAAATTTGAAAAACAAATTCAAATATATCTAATTATCGATACAAAGACCGCAGTGCACACTGGAAATCAGCATAAAAGATAAGTAATTAGTATGTAGTAAAGATCCAAAATCACCAGATAATAGTATAATTTTGCCAAAAAAGAAACAGTACAAATCTAATCAAATACAAAAAATAAAAAGGGGCAATTACCTTGGGGGATCTTCACTCGACCATTGATGGTGAATCCATCTCCAGATCTGCCCAAACACAGGTAAATAAACAAGTTGAAAACCTATTAAAAGATCCAAATATTATATAGAGCAATCAAAAAACTTAACAAATTCACTTGATGCTAATTTTAGCTGAAACCAGGAGTATCAAATAAAAGAAATCTAAAGTTCAAAAGCATCAAATCCGAGTTAAATTTATTGTTTTTTCCGCGATCAAAAAGGAAAGCGGAGTATCAAAGGAACAAGCGTTGTACCCTGATGAAATCTTCAGTGAAGTTGAGAGAAGCACGAGCAAAAGTAACCGTGAGACCGGTGCCATAGCAGCTGAGATTCGGGAGCTTCGACAGTTGATGAAAACCAGTAGAAGTTTGTTGAATTCCAAATCGGTGCTTCTCCCTTTGTGCTGCCTATTGAATCTGGGCTTTCATATGGACCATGATTTGGGGTTTTGTCTAGAACGAAGGAATCGTGGAGGGATTAAATTGAAATTTTGTTTCAATTAAAGACCTCAAATAAAGAATTTAGCCCTCAATTTCTGTCAATATTTATAAAAGGATTAACTAGTACTTTAACACCTGAAATTATATCATATTATCACTTTAGCATCTAATGAATTTTTCTGATTCAGTTTAGCTCTTAAAATTTTTTAAACATGATGCGCGTACCCCAACCAATTTTTTAGGGTAAACTATTAGCTTTGGTCCATTTTAGTACCTAAACTTTCAGTTTTTTTAAAATTAACGTTAATTTTTAACATGAGTACTAAATGAAACAAAATCTAAACATTATATATTTTTTTAAAAAATTGAAAGTTTAGTATTAAAATTGATCAAAACTAATAGTTTAGATACCAAAGCATAGTTTACCTTTTTTATTACAAATCTCTCCATCTCTCCTTAGAAGCATGCCGCATGACATAATATATATTAAATTAAAAATCCCAATAAATTTCATAAAACATTAAAATTATAAAAAAATCGCAATTTCTTAACTAAAATAATTATTTTTTTATTTTTAAAATTTAACATAAATTGTGTCACATTACACGTATATAAAATATTGCGTGAATTTTTTGTAATAAAAAAATTAAGATAACGTGTGTCATGTAGGGTGTTGTATGGGGAATGTATTATGTACGGCAGTTTTAATATATAATTAAGAAAAAAATATTATCAGAAATATTATTATTTTTTAATATTTTTGATAAAACGTTATTTAAAATATTATTTTTTCTATCGAAAATGTTATTATTAGGCGCTACCTAAAATATTTAACATTTCTAGTAAAGAGCCATCTAAAACATTATTTTCTCTACCAAAAATGTTAATATCGGATTCTACAGGAAATTAGTTAATGAAAATAACTATTTCGGTAAAAATAATGTTTTAAGTAGTGTTTTATCAGAAATATCAATTTGATTTATTAAGTTATTTTAGTTTAAATTGATTTTTTATATATATATAAAAACCAAACCAACCAAATCCAAAGAATGCCCCACAAGCATCACATGAAGGGTAAGTATATCCTTTGATTAAAGAGGAATGTCTTACAATTAGGGCTCAATGCCCAAAAAATGGAAAATATGACATCATTTACAAGATGAGCAAACACCAACATTACTTTCATCGTTTCTGTTAACAAGCCAAAGTTTTTTAGACTGATAAAGAATGATGAATATGTTCTAATTTGAGCTATATGGTTTATGATTTCCACAAAATGCTACAATCCCAACTTTCTTGTCATCCAACCTGAAAGATTTGCTATCACGAATCCGGCAAACACCTGCGATTCAATATCGTAAACGACAGTCAAAAGATAAAAACCAGACCATCAGACGGAACTCTAATGCATCGCCATGCGTTCGACGGTGGGGGTTTTTACCTGAGCGGAGCCGAGAATGTAGATTGCCGAGTAATGACGGCCGTGAATGAGCATGTCGGCCACCATTGCTAGAGGGATGGTGAGCGACATGCCTAATGTGGCTACTAGAGGAGTCGTCCACACAACACACAAGGCCCTAGAGGGAAGACGGAATTCGAACAAAGATTAAGAATGCTTGAATTCATGAAAGTGCTTGGGACGAAAAGGTGCATACCAAAATAATCAGAGAGGACACTTCCAACAAAGCCATTTGCAAGGACTACTTCATCCAGTTTAGCAGAGTGTGGAACCGTAAATTTCGGTTCTATTCCTAAAGCTGTCAAAGGCCAAACTGAAACAGAATTCGAAGGAGCGATTAATTTGCTAATTAAATGGCGGGATTTAACGTCGAAACAAGAGTTTGTGAACCCATTTCAATGACTTATTTGATAAGAACATAAATTCTCGGAAATTTCTTACCCAGCCACCATAGTGCTACAAGTGTGAAGAGTCCAATGTATCCGAACAGCTTTTGAACATCGACCTTTTCTCCTTCTTCACCTGAAAACTTTTTAAGCAGCACTGCAACATATTGAAGAGAAAGGGAAGATGAGAAGATGACAATTTTCCTGAAGAATGGAAAAAAAAAGGTAAATGAATTAATAAAGAGCTTCAGCCAGACCTGTAAATAGCCCATATGAAATGGCAGAGAGGAGGCCGAAAAGATCACCAACAAGAGAGCGTTTCCCATTGCTAAAAAACAAACATTAACCGTCGATGTTAAAAACATACATTACAGGATGAAACTTAATTATCACTTTCATTGTGATAATGACAAATGCAGTTACAATCACTAATCTTTCCTTATCACAATCGAGAAAATCGTTGCAGAGAGTTTTGACAGTAATCCGAATGCTTTAGAAGAAACTTAAGGTACACAGGGACAAGCTCTCTTCTTTTTAATATGGTGGCTTTGGAAGCACTATTGATTACATGAAAATAGCAATACCAACTACAAATCATAACACACCAAGATAAAGCATTAAAGATAAAATGAACTTACGCGGATCCTATTGAATCGTCGGCAGCCCAAGTTTTTCCCAGAGTAGTCATAACAACACCGGCCATGCTGACAAATACAGCAACCACCTTTGCTACATTCAATGAATCTTGGCCCAGAAAAGCACCAATAAAAAGTGTAAAAGTCCTGAAGTAGAGGACAGCACGGTTGTACTCGCTACACTCGTTCGTGCAAGAGCGGCATTCGATAAATACTGCAACAACCAAAAACTGTAAGCAAAATCTCTTTTGGCTCCTTCGCTCAAATGATTCATATACAAAAAAGATTGCAGAACATTTCTCAGTACTAGTCTTTCGAGGGAGAATCAATTGCTTATTTGATGCACAAACTCAAGGCTAAACTTTAACAGAATAAAGGAACAAACGATGCTTTGAAATTTTCACCTCGGTTACAAACCATATCGGAGCAATATAAAATCCAAGGTAGCGATCTCCCTTGTGCTAAGGGCTTTGTCCTGTTTCATAAACTGCAGTTCATCTTTTGTTTAGGAACCAACGGCTTACCCTCTATGTGAGGTGAAAGATCCGCACCACTGTCCTTCCTAACCAAGGTCCCTTGAAGTTCCATTCGTATATTTTGTGCCTTAGAGAGAATTAAGTTCAGTCGAAGTCTCGTCTAAGCTTTCTATATCTTTAACAGTTTTAGAAGAACGACGACGTCGTAGCAAGCTACATACCCAGTCCTTTATAAATGCTACCGGAAGGTATATTACCATAAGAGAAGCTCCAAGATATGTAACCGCAAATGGCTGCTTATAGTCAGCAAAAATATCCTGCACACAAGACAACAGTTAGTTCTAAATTCAACCAACTTCAAAATACTATAATGCATTCACGAACACGAAATACGCAAAACTACAGAGTTCAAAGAAGAACATGGGACGGAGGCGGAATTTTATGTCGAATTACAAAATTTTACGGGACTAAATTAGATTATCAATCAAAAATATAAAGAAAATGACTAAATTATATGAAATTTAAAAATTCCAAGGGCGGTCACCCCCATCCCGCTCAGCCCTCGGTCTACCCTGGGTAATATATTTTTAGATATTTTCTTCGTATTTTCTATTGATTATCTATCTTTGCACCTAGAATTTTATAAATTCGTCCCGCCTAACATAAAGTTCTAGGTCGTCCTGATTACATCTAACTCTAATCAACGCATTCAGGCACAAGAAATAAGCCAATACCTACATAAAAGCTCTCAGAATTGCATTCAGAGATTATGATGGTCTATTCAGCTGAACAGGATAGGATCCATACAATTCAATCATTCAATTACGTTAAGCAATCATGGATTAATGAGATTAAACACAATTAACCAACAATAGATTTCAATTGTATACGTAAAGCAATTGATACACGAAAACGAAGATATTGATCAAGAACACGAACAAAAACACAGTTATGGACATATGAATCGAAATTCAAAGAATTGAAAACCAACCTGCGTTACTTCAGCGGATGTTACCCAAATAACAACAACAGTACATATCAAGAACAAGCCAGCCTTGTATCTCCAACCCATTACAGATCAGACAAAACCCAGATTCAGGAAGAATCAAAGGGATTGATTCTAAAGATTAAACTGATGCTTCAGCTAGATATTTTGATCTTCCGCCCACACCTTACGTTTAATGCAAGATCCAAGATTGCGTAGGCTTCAAAAAGGAAAAAGAATTGAAGGGCTGCAGGTAAGTAGAAGCCAGGAGACAATGGAAGACTCTATATTGACGCCTACGAAAGGAATTGAAGGGCGGCAGGTAAGTAGTAGCCAGGAGACAATGGAAGACTTCCGAATATTAAGAAATTGTCAAAAAGAGGAGTCTTATTGCAAACAAATGGAGATTGGAGGACTAAAATGTAAAGTAATTCCTTCTTGACTCAAATGAAGAAAAGGGTAATCTTATCGAACGTGAAACTATCATTTATTCGTAAAATTTAGTGTAAACTATGTATTTAGTGCCTAAACTATCAGTTTTAGTACTTAAATTTTAATTTTTTAAATTATATCTAAAGTTTAATTTTTATTTTATTTTAATACATCTCCGTTAAAAACATTAGTTTTGTTTTATTTTAGTACCCACTCAAAATTTAACGTTAAGTTTTAAAAAGATTGAAAGTTTAGGTGCTAAAACGGGTCAATAATAATAGTTTAGGTATTAAAGCATTAAGCTTTAACGGCGGGATACTAAAATAAATGAAAATAAACGTTAGGTATAATTTTAATTTTTTTTTAAGTTTAGGTACTAAAATAGATCATAACTGATAATTTATGTATTAAATTCTTTATTTATCCAACATTTTAATTATATCCTCAAAATATCTAATCTCATATCAACGATTGAATTCATGGATTAAAGTGTGAATTCAGTCCTGCAACGGAAAAGGAAAAAATCTTATTAGATTTATTTTTTTTTTTGGAGAAAGAATGATAGTCTCATAACAAGTGGTATTAGAACAATCTTTCGATTGTTTAATTTCATATCGAGTGCTCCAGCAGGTGAGATATACAGAATGGATAATCGTGACGATGACGTCACGAGATTAAATGTTAATATTATCCTCTTAGGAGGATAATAACCCATGACATATGTACTTATTATATGCGATTTTTTCTTAACACGTTAAATTTAATTTATTAATGTGATTAACACTCTAATTCAAGAGAGAGAGAAAATGTAATTCACACTTATTTGTAATTTGATCCACATGTTTTAAATTTATTCAATGTCATATTTGAACTAATATTTTATAAGCTAAACTATGTGGATATCCGATTGACTTTGATCACCAATTTAAAAATTAAGGGGAAATGGTCCATAACATTATCGATCTATTCAATTTTAGTCCCTCAGCCATTAACTTTCGTTAACCTATTTGTTTAAGTCCCTTTTATTTAAGTCCCGAATATGGTTGAGGGACTAAAATCGAACGGATCGATAATGTTAGAGACTAAAATCAAACGGGTCGATAACGTTAGGGACTAAAATCAACACACTAATTCAAAAAAAAATTGTAATTAACACACTTATTTGTAATTTGATCTACATGTTTTAAAATTGTTCAATGTCATATTTAAACTAACATTTGATATCTAAGCTAGAGTTTAAGATGATGGAATAACATGATTGGTACAATGCCTATACTTTGATGACTAAATTATAATATTTTAAAATTCAAGCTGTAGTTTGAACATTTTTACTAAAACTAACCCCAAAAGTTAAATTATTTATTATTTGCATTTATAGGAATATTTATTTTGTTGATTAAATAACGTCAATTTGGAATTGATTTGGACATTAATTATTTTCAGGTGCTTATTCTTATGGATTCATTTCAACACAATCCTTTTGCGAGGTGTCAACATAATTTTACCAAAATTTGCAAGCAATCCAAGATTAATACAAAACAGAACTTTAGTGATACAATTAAAAGGCTAATTAAAAGTAGGGTAAAGTACATAAGTGGTCCCTCAACTATAAGCTACTACTTTATTAAGTCCTTACCTATTATTATTTACAAAATAGTCACTCGACTATTTACTATGATCCAAACTTTTCATTTTCCGTTAAAAAATCGGCAGTTGTCTAGGCTGAATGTTAACATAATGGTTGAGATATGATAGTCGTTTGAGATTTTGGAATTAGATTTTATCATAGCATGGTCAACATGTTAACGTTCAGCTCAGAATAGCGTCAATTTTTTAACAGAAGATGATGAGTTTTGAATATAATGAATAGTCGGGTGACCATTTTATAACTTTTAATAGTCAATGGACTCAACAAATCAACACTCTATAATCGAATAATCATTTTATAACTTTTAATAGTCAAATGACTTAATAAAACAATACTCTATTATTGGGAAACATTCGTGTACTTTACCCTTAAAAGCATTACAACATTTCTCATTGTATTTTGATCTTTATATTAAAAAAGATTAAATTAATTTATATATAATTTAAAAGGCTAATTTAGTGATACAATGCAGTTGAAAAAAATAGAGAAATTGAATCACGGAAAATTTAATTTGGCCCTCTCAAAATTAAATTAGAACCTTAAAATTTTTCAAAAAATCTAATTTGGTCCCCTCAAACTTTTTAAAAATTCATATTAAATTTCAAATATTTTTATTGTTCTTAATTTAGATCTTCTCTAGTAATTTTTAAAAACTCTCATTAAGTCTCTTAAAATTTAAAAAATTTAGTTAGACCCTGCTTTTTTTGGGAAAAATGTAAACTAAACCTTCATTTTTTTTGAAAAAGTAATATGAATCTCTGAATTTTTTAAAAAAATTCAAGTTAGTCCCTTAAATTTTATCACCAAATCCATCACTGTCTAAGTACTTGTTTTTCAATTAAATATTTACGCAACAACAATTTTAGTCATGCTTTTGTGCCGTGAGATGCTAAAATCAAACTAAAATCTATGCGAAATATGTGATTTTTTGTTAAAGCAATAATAAAAGTGTGACATAACGGCACATAAACACAGACATATTGTTTCTAAAAATGTCTAATTTTCTTATGAGATTTTGTTTTATATTTTTGTTAATACGAGATAAGTACAATGTAGTATCTGTTTAAAGATAAATATTCAATCTTTCGACATTGAACGCTCACACCCTTGACATCTATGGTGTTTGGACCCGGGTTCTCAAGGAATAACGATAATTCTTTTATCACGGATGCCACTTGATTCGTTCGTTATCCACTTTTAATATCGACATATGACGATGTTTAATATTAGGGTAAATTACATATTTAGTTCATAAACTATCAGTTTTAGTATGTTTAGTATCTAAAATTTCAATTTTTTAAAATCATACATAAATTTTAGTTTTTATTTCATTTTAATACCCGTCGTTAAAAACTTCAATTTGTCTCATTTTAGTACTCCCGTTCAAAATTTAACATTAAATTTTGAAAAAAATTGAAAGTTTAGGTACTAAAACAGACCAAAACTAATACTTTAGGTACTAAATACATTAAATTTTTTATGAAAGTTATTAAAATGAAAACTAAAGAATGGGTATAGTTTTAAAAAATTGAAAGTTTAGATACTAAAATAGATAAAAATTGATAGCTTAGGTACTAAATACATAATTTATCCTTAACATTATTCAATGTTGGGGCAGTAATATGACATCAAAGGGTACTCAGCTGGAACGTGGGCAAATTGGATAAGATAGGTGGTCATTAATTTTTTCCAATGCAAGTTGCAGCTTTATTATTATTTTAATTATTTTATTCCAAATTAAATTGCATCCAACACGAAGCAATTAAATATAAATAAGGATAAAGTACACAAATGATTCTCGATTATAGAAAAAAAATTAGCTAACTCTTATTCCCATATGTAATGGGGTAAGGGAAGGTAGGATATAGGTTGCCCCCAACTCCAGGTTGAGAGCAGTTTCCGTGAGAGACCTCCGAATTATGAATTGCCCTCCGTGAAACTCGATCTCACGACCACAAATTTACCACAAGGTTAAGATCCGTGGGACTATATAGTATTATTTAATTAAGTATTTTAAATAAAAGTTACAAAATAGTCACTTAATTATTCATATGTTTCAAACTTGTCCTTTTTTGCTAAAAAAATTGATGACATTTTGAGTTAAATGTTAATTTATTAACTGTCATATGATAAAATTTAATTATAGAATCTCAAACGACTATCATATCTTTATCATCATGTTAAGATACAACTCAGCTGACATATAATAATTTTAACGAGAAATGATGAGTTTGGAACATGATGAATAATTTAATAATCGATGGACTTAACAAAGTAGCATTCAATATCATTTTGTAAATTTTAATAATCAAAGACTTAATAAAGTAGTATCCTATTTTAGAGGACCATTTGTATACTTTATCCTATGTAATCACCATTTTTCCTTCTCATACATACCACATTACAAAACCAAAACAGACCCTAAACTGAACCTCAAGCCCAACCCAAACATAACACCCATATCAAATCGAGCCTTAGGACCCATACCCAAAAATCAAAACCAAACTAAACCTCAAGACCCAATCAAAACCCAACCCCAAATTAGACCCAATTAAAGCCCAAATTAAACTAGAACACAAAGAACCCAAATTTAACCTGACCCGGGGCCCAAAACCTAGCCCAACCGGGTCTAACCTAACCCTATTGTAGCTTCCCCTAATCCCCTATCAATTACTATCCTTCACTGCCCCAACTGAAGAAAAGCCACTCCAGCACGCCACCATCTCTAGCTCCACGCTCCTACAGAAAATTGAAAGCAAGCAAGCAAAAAAATTTGTAATCATTTTCATTTCTATGTAAAATGGGTATAAAACCCGAATGAATATCACTGTAAAAGTCTGGCTTTTCTGATAAAAAAAAACTAGATTGTAAATTTTTTTTCGAAGCAAATAAATAACACTTCATGGTTACCGTTTTCCCCCTTTTTTTTTAGTAGTATTTTTGCATGCTTTAATCTTTAGTTTCGAATCTCAGGGAAAAAAACTTTTTTAGTTTTCAAAAAATAAACAACAACTTTTAGTTAAAAAAACTGTAAACAATATTAGTGAAAATATTTTTTTAGTAGCATTAAACACAAAAATCATATCTCTTTCGGTTTTGAAATAACAACGGCATCAAAAGTCATTTTTATAGTAAAAAGAAAAAATAAAAGAAATAATAGATCCGAATATTACATGAGTCGGAGGCATCGCCGGAGTCCGGGAAGCCGAGGGTCAGGATTGTTTTTGGAACTTTCAAGGAGTGTTTAGGTGGATTTTAGGCTTAGAGGAACGTCCAGGAGTGTAGATCTGAGCTTGTGGAGCATTTTGAATCGATTTGGGATTTTTGGCCACCGTTTGCAGCGGCCAGACGGCAGTCAGTGCGGCTTGCGACAGTGGGCCGACCGAAAGGAAAAGAAGAGAGAGGAGAGAGAGAGACTCTCAATTTTTTTTTAATTTTTTGGTGCAAATGTAAAAAACAAACAAACAAAAGTTTGGCATTTATAGAGAAAGTTTGGGGGGAAATCACGCTGTGGTCTCCCACTTTAGCATGTTTTTGTATTTTGGTCCCTGTAGGACCAAAATTGATATTTTCCCTTTTCCTTGCATGCCTTTTATTTTTTTGGGTTCACTATTTAGTCCCCTAACTTTAGTGTGTTTTTACGTTTTGGTCACGTGTAGGGACCAAAATTATTATTTTCCTTGCATGATATATATTTTTGGTAAATTTATTGTTTAGCCCATATAAGTTTAGCGTTGTTTTAATTAGTTTTTTTAATACTCATATATTAATTACATTATAGTCACGTATATGAAAATACGTTGTAAACGTAAATATTATGCACTATATAGGATCTATACTTTAAATAGAATTGTGATAATTACATGGAATGTTATTTATTATAATATTTCTTTTATATGATTGTTTCCGTATGTTTGCATTGTAAACTATTTTGTTTTTAAAAAAATCTTTTATTTTAGAGCCTTCATTTTTGGTTATATTTTAAACTAGTCTTTTAATTTAGGGAATAATTCGAATCGGCCCTCGCATAATGCTCATGGGACCATCTCAGTTATTCGATTCAATAATTGATTAAAAAATAAAATAGGATTAATATTAGAATCTACACTTATAGGTTTGTGCCTTTAAGTTCTTTAATTTTCATAATTCGACACTTTATGTTAGAAAAATCCTTAATTTGCCCTTAGCTTAATTAGGATGAATAAAAATTTGTCCGATTGCATTTTATTTTTAAATCTAAAGGCAATGTTCATTTATTAGGGAATTAGGTATATATCCCGCAAGTATGCTCAGTAGGACTACTGGTGATTCCCGAAATAGGTCGACATACTTTTCAAGACCGCATCATGATTTTTAAAATTAAGACAATGTCCGGTTATTAGGCATAATAGTTGATATCCCACATTTATGTTAGGGGGCGAATGCTATCGGCCTTAATAAACGAATACCATTTTCAAACTTTGCATCCGTAATGATTTTCAAATTAAATAAAGATCGAACTCAAAATTTTCGATTTTAATAGGGTAATCAATTAGGTACCAATTTTTTGGCGCTTGTGGGGGTACTAATCATTCCTCACTATAACTGACTCTTGAACCTGATTTATGGATTTTCGCACATACCTCAAACTTGGTATTTTGATAAAAATAAAATGTTTTATTAAAATCACCCGTTTTTATTCCCAATCGCACCTTAAATGATTGGTGGACTCATCACATTTCGAAATTATTTTCAAAAGAGAAAAACCCTGAGTCAATCGGTCTTTTCATCGTCTGGGCGAAAAACGTGTCGACATCCTCTAAATAATTATAATTTGAATCAACAAATGCAACATATGTTACAATATTAAAATATAACATACCAAAAAAGTCATTAATATTTATAAATAAATCATTTTAAGATTTATTTTTTTGAACTTTTTAATTTTAATTTTTTTATTTTAATGAAAATCTTTTATAGGGTAATCAATTAGTACCAATTTTTTGGCGCTTGTGGGGTACTAATCATTCCTCACGTATAATGACTCTTGAACCTGATTTATGGATTTTCGCACATACCTCAAAACTTGGTATTTTGATAAAAATAAAATGTTTTATTAAAATCACCCGGTTTTTATGGTGTCCCAATCGCACCTTAAATGATTGGTGGAGACTCATCACATTTCGAAATTATTTTCAAAAGAGAAAAACCCTGAGTCAATATCGATCTTTCATCGTCTGGGCGAAAAACGGTGTCGACATCCTCTAAATAATTATAATTTGAATCAAACAAATGCAACATATGTTACAATATTAAAATATAAACATACCAAAAAATGTCATTAATATTTATAAAATAATCATTTTAAGATTTATTTTTTTGAACCTTTTTAATTTTAATTTTTTTATTTTTAATGAAAATCTTTTTAGATGAAAAATATCAGTTGACTAACTATCAATTTATGAAGTTAATAAAATAAGTCTTTGTGACTTTAAAAATTGACGTGACATAATGATAATTTTAATGTATTTAGTTTTATTAACTATTCGTTAAATTATATCATATTAAAAAATTTGAATCTAAAAATCCAAACCAAAAAATGATTATATGTATTTTCGATTAATTTATTTTTAGTTAAAATTAATTATTTAATTGTGTTTTAATAAAAAATATAAACTAAAATATTATATTTTTAATAGTATTGACATGATAGTTAATATAGTAATACGTGTATTATGCTCACACAATATTGTTTATCTAATATATTATGTCCATAGATAATTTAAGAATTATAAAAAAAATTAGTTCAAGGGGGTAAAATACTACTTTATTTTAGCTAGATCTCTCGAGTAAAATTAACCATTTAAATTTCGATATTATAAATTGAATTGAGAGAATTATCGTATAATGAGTTTATATAATATTCAATCTAAACCAATCTATCATTTGATCAAATACCCGTGATTATAAAAAAGCTCTTTACTTTTCTTAAAAATATCAAATTGAACCCTAGACGCAACATTTTATTTTTGTCGATTCATATCAAGTAACTTCGTTAGTTAAATGAAAGGTAAAAGGGTAACTTTTGCCCCTGTAGTAGATCCAATTTATCACTTTCGTAGCCCTCAAAATTACTCAATTGCATCATTCTATGCCCTACCTCTAACTTAAAACCCTAAACTCTAAACCATAACCTCGTGATCTTTAAACATTAATCCCTAAATCCTAGTTTAGGGTTTTAAGTTAGAGGCAATGTATAGAATGATGCAATTAAACAACTTTGAGGGCTAAATTGATGCGAAAATACGATATGGGCGAAAATGATAAATTGAGTCTGTTACAGGGGCAAATGTGACCCTTAAACCTAAATGAAATATTGTTTTCTTTGGATATTTTAAGTTCGAATAGCTACGTCTTCATGGTGTATGCATTATTAATGATTAAAAAATTATTATGAACATATAATACATGTAACATGATTGAATCTCTCCAAAATAAAGTTTTCACAGTATTCTAAAGGTTAAGATATAATCTATATTTATGAAGAAAATAAATTTGGTTATCAAGAATCGAAACTCTACAAGAATTCTTACCTAGATAAACTTAATTACTAATTAATATTCAACTACTATAATTATAGGGTAAAATACATGAATGGTCCCCTGACTATAGGGTATTATTTTATTAAGTCCCTCGACTATTAAAAGTTACAAAATGGTCTTCTGACTATAGATTGTTAATTTATTGAGTCCTTCGACTATCAAAAGTTACAAAATGGTCACCCAACTATATATTATGTTTCAAACTCGTCATTTCCCGTTAAAAATTTGACGATATTTTGAGCTGAATGTTAACTTGTTGGCTGTGATATGATAAAATCAGATCCTAGAATCTTAAACAACTATCACGTCCCAGTCCCAGTTATTATGTTAACGTTCATCTTAGACAACAGTAAAATTTTTAATGGAAAATGACGAGTTTGGAACATAATGAATATTCAGATGACCATTTTGTAACTTTTGATAGTCGAATAACTCAACAAATCAACACTCTATAGTCAAAGGATTATTTTGTAAATTTTAATAGTTGAGTAATTTAATAAATTAGTATCCTATAATCGGGGACTATTTATATACTTTATCTTAAAATTAATTGTACTTGATAAAGTATTTGTGCTCTTTGCAATCTTACCTAGAAAATAAATAGTCGAGAAACTTAATAAAACAATACCCTATAGTTGGAGACCATTTCTATACTTACCTATAATTATAACAAAATATAATTTAATTATCAACTATAATTTCAGTTAATATTTGAATTCAGTTTAGTTACTTACCTAGAAAATTTAATGTTAAGTTTTGAAAGCAATTAAAAGTTTAGGAACTAAAACAGAGCAAAATTGATAGTTTAGGTACTAAATGTGTTAAGATTTTAACGGCGAGGTACTAAAATGAAACAAAAACTAAACGTTAGGTATGATTTTGAAAAAATTAAAAGTTTATGTACTAAAATAGACCAAAACTGATAGTTTAGGTGGTAAATGCGTATTTTACCCATAAATAAATAATAGTGTAAACTACTCATATAGTCCTCGATTATAAAATATTTCCTTTTTGCATCTTTCAATTGTGAATGATTACAAAATGCTACAATTCAAAGAAAAACTAATATAGTAATACATATATATATTGTGTTATGTTTTTCAAATCATGTAAACGAGTTTGTTCGTAAACAAAAATAAACCGAACACACTTCTATTCATGTTCGTTCGTTAATTAAATGAACATAAAAATGTTCATTAAGAGAAGTAAATATAGAAACGATCATTGACGGGTATTTTTTTATGAGAAGTTAACGACAAAGATGTATAGGTCAAGAAAAAGGAAGCGGAGAGGATTTCATTATGTGATTGAGAGATATTTATAATGATTTTAGTTGACGATATTAGACATAGAAATATCATTGTTACTCATAGGCCAATATATTAAATAGATTTGATGACAAGATCTTAGATTTTTCTTCCGTAGATTACAGACTTGTCAGAATTATTGTTTATGCATTACAACTGACCGAGAGACCTTGAAGACATAAGTTCATTGAAGACTTCGATATATGAAATAATCTATATTAATTTATCGTCGAATTTAAAATTTACAAGATCTATGTATCCAACAATTTTCCATTTTATATATATACTTTCATGCTAAGTATCTGAATATTGGTATTTTGACTTGATTCGAACAAAGTTCGATAATTCTGACATTCATAAGCTGAATACAAATGTTAAATCTACTGTCAGACGATAATATTCATTCGATTCGATGATATTGTTATGCTTTTCGAGATATTCTTCTTAAACAATTCTTTTGATCATCGAAATCTTCGAAAGATTTTTTTCTGTAGATCGTAATTTTCAAGGTTTTATATTTTCTGATCAATTGTTTCCTTTTGACATGATCATCGACAAATTCAATGATATGTTATAATCGATCCACTATCAAAAGATCCGATTCATTCGACCTATCAACCTACGAGTAACGATTATAATCTTTCTTCAAACTCTCTTTTTAAGAGTCCAATGACATTTATCGAATGCAATTCTTCGAATCGATCATCGACTGTAACTTTCCGTCTAAAAAATAATGACTATGACCAAATTTACCATCAACATATATTACCAATTTCTCTTGCTCCAATGGCAACTGCTTGTGGTATTCAAAGCCAGTTCACAGACGGATTCAAATCGGAACATAAAGCAACCCCATAAACAAAAGGTTCAAATTTTCAATTAAGTACACAAACTTGTCACTTGTTCAACTAACATTCAACTTTTTATATCATAAATACACAGATGATTTGATTGGAGGGGGGATTTAGAGAGGAAGCACCTTCTTAACAATGTCCTGACTGAGAGCAGCAATCTGGGAATCAAGTGACTTAATAGTCTCTTCCTTCTGGTTCTCCAAATTAGCCAAAGCCTCCTGCAATTCAGCCTCAACTTTCTTCCTCCCCTCAGCCAGTTTCTGCTCAACTTCCAACTGAGTCTCCTTCTTCATCTTGTTCAAAGCAGCTGAGATCTCAGCCCTTGCAGCTCTCATGATAGCATTTGCCTGTTCTTCAAGCTGCTTAACCTCCTCAGACGTGTCCTTCACACTGGAGAGCTTCTCCTTTATGGCTGAATCTCTCTCGTCCATGAATTTCCCCAGTGGGGTGTGAAGTAGACCTTGTCGAGGGCAAACATGAGGAGCAAGAACTGGACCATCATGATGGGGAGGGTCAAGTTGAAATCGAAAAGTGCAGCCTTTTCGATCTCTGCAGCAAGTGAAGGTGGGGCGAAGGACAAAGAGGTGAGTGTCAAAAGGGAGATGGATTTGAGAGTGGGGATTTGCTGGGTTTTCAAGAGCTTCGGGGTGGGGATTTTTGGGAGGGAAAGTTGTGGGATTTTTTGGAGTTTGGGTTTTGAAGGTGAAGAAGAAGCAACAATGGTGATTACAGGCTTTGAGGAAGCCATTATCATGCTGGCCATGGCTTCTGTCTGGTCTTTGATGAAATGAGGGAAGGGATGAGTCTTTTGAGCTACTGGTGTGTTAAAGATGGGATTTTTTTGGGTTTAAATTGAAGAAGAAAAAAGTTGTGGTTTTTCTTCAATCTTTTTTGTGGAGAAGAAGATGTGTGTGAAACTTTGCAGAATGTTATCTCAATCTTTGCCACACAAAAATGATGAGAGGCTATGGTGGTTTCATTTCATGTGTAGGGAAACTGGGCTTTGGATAGAGTAATGGGTCTATACCATTGACCCAATAGAGAGAATTTGAGGATTCTTTGTTGCTTTCATAGTTGGATACATCCGAGATGAATATTCGATCGAGTTAGGTCGAACTAAATTTTTTGAGTTAATAGTTTTATTTTATAAATTAAATTTTATTTAAAAAACTTTTGGAACCGAGTTTATAAAATTCAAGTCAAATTATAAAAGTTTCTGTTTAAATTTAATTATAAAAATTTATGATGTTATAGTACTAAATGATTTTAGTTTAAGGGAGTAAAATATAACTAACTTAGAAAAGGAAGGGTAAAATTAAAATAAACTAAAATTTAAGGAGGTAAATAGATATTTTTTTCTATATTTTTAGTGATAAAAGGACAGTGAAAAGAATATAACTTTAAAATTTATTTTTTAAAAATATGATCCTATTAAATTATATCAGATTAAAATCAGTCCATTTTAAGAATTATATCATCACTTACCCTAGATTATTTAAAAGATTCCAAAATTAAACTTGTTGATGGGTTTTATTAAATTCCTCCAGAACAATTTCGGTGATCGCATCAACTTAAACAAGGCCGCAAAGCATCTCATCAAAACCCAATACACCGGCGGCGCCGCGATTCACCGCCTCTTGCCGCCGTACGCCGTGAGTATTGAAGGTGTAAACTGAAAGAGCAGTTCTTCCTCTCTTTTTTTCCCTCAAATCTTTGTTCTCGTTTATAGTTGGGCTTCATTAATGGTTTAATTGACGTTAATTACGAGTTAGTTAATTGAGTTTCGTTAGATTTCTGCTTAGGGGTTGAACATTTTAAAGTGAGATTTCGGTTTGATAATTTCCAAACGAGAAACGAACGAGGAGGTTTTGGTTTGAAATCCGACGGTCAAGATGCCGAGCACGATTCAGAAAGCGATCGGAGCCGTTAAAGATCAAACCAGCATAGGACTAGCGAAGGTAGCTAGCAACATGGCGCCGGACCTCGAGGTGGCGATCGTGAAAGCTACGAGCCACGACGATGACCCTGCCAGCGAGAAGTACATCCGTGAGATCCTGAATTTGACCTCCTACTCGCGCGGCTACGTCCACGCCTGCGTGTCGGCGGTGTCGAAACGGCTAGGGAAGACTCGTAATTGGATCGTTGCGCTCAAAGCACTGGTGCTTGTTCATAGGCTGTTAAATGAGGGAGATCCTCTGTTTCAGGAAGAGATCTTGTATGCTACCAGGAGAGGTACTAGGTTGTTGAATATGTCGGATTTTCGAGACGAAGCTCACTCGAGCTCGTGGGATCACTCTGCTTTTATAAGAACTTATGCTATGTATTTGGATCAAAGACTTGAACTGATACTTTTCGATAGGAAAAGCGGTGGAGGTAGTGACGCCGGGGGAAGTAATCATGGGAGTGGTGATGATAGATACGGAAGACGAGATAATTTTCGGTCACCGCCACCGAGGCCCTACGATGATAGATACGGTGGACGAGACGATTTCCGATCACCACCACCGAGGCCATACGAATATGATTATGGTGATTCCAGAGGTGATAATGGATATGGAAATTATGGGATGCCTAGGAGAACAAGGTCTTATGGTGATATGAGAGAAACAATGGAGAGGAGAGATGGGAGAGAGGAGAAGAAAACAGTGACTCCATTGAGGGAGATGACTCCTGAGAGGCTTTTCGGGAAGATGGGTCACTTGCAGAGGTTGTTAGATCGGTTCTTGTCGTGTCGGCCTACAGGATTGGCAAAGAATAGTAGGATGATCGTGATCGCTTTATATCCGGTTGTGAAAGAGAGTTTTCAGTTATATGCATATATTTGCGAGGTTTTGGCTATGCTGCTCGATAGGTTTTTCGATATGGAGTACCCCAATTGTGTTAAGGCATTTGATGCATATGCAAGTGCAGCAAAACAGATCGACGACTTGATCGCATTTTATAATTGGTGTAAGGAAACCGGTGTGGCTAGATCATCGGAGTATCCCGAGGTGCAAAGGATTACCAGTAAGTTACTGGAGACATTGGAGGAGTTTGTGAGGGATAGAGCTAAGCGGCCAAAGAGTCCTGAGAGGAAAGAGCTGCCTCCTCCTAAAGAGGAAAAGTCTGCACCAGATATGAATGAAATAAAGGCCCTACCTGCTCCAGAAAACTACACTCCACTACCACCACCACCAGAGCCCGAGCCTGTTAAGCCCGCGGAGCCGCAAGAGGATCTAGTGAATTTGACGGATGATAATGTCACTGCCGATGATCAAGGGAACAAATTTGCTTTGGCTTTATTCAACGGCCCGGCTAGCAACGGTAATGGATCTTGGGAAGCTTTCTCATCGAACGGTCCCGAAGTGACATCCGCTTGGCAAAACCCCTCTGCCGAGCCGGGGAAGGAAGATTGGGAGCTGGCTTTGGTTGAGACAGCTAGTCATTTGTCAAACCAGAAGGCAGCTTTGGGTGGCGGCCTTGATCCACTATTGTTGAACGGCATGTATGATCAGGGAATCGTAAGGCAACACGTTAGCACCACACAGTTGAGCGTGGGTAGTGCGAGCAGTGTGGCATTACCAGGCCCCGGGAAGACAACGACACAAGTTTTAGCCCTTCCGGCACCCGATGGAACAGTTCAGAATGTCAATCAAGACCCATTCGCCGCATCTTTGATCATCCCTCCTCCGTCGTATGTACAAATGGCCGACATGGAGAAGAAACAACATTTTCTTGTCCAGGAGCAGCAAGTGTGGCAGCAATATTCAAAGGAAGGGATGCAAGGTCAAGCTAGTTTGGCCAAAATCGGTAACCCTGGATACTACGGACCCAGGATGCCTTACGGAATGCCACCGGTCAATCCGATGGGGCCGCCTGCCGGGTATTACTACCCTCCTTATTGATTTCTCCATATATGATACAGATACATTATCTTTTCTAGTTTTCTTTTGAGACTTATTGTGGGGATTCTATTTACTTTCTCATGTAATCCTCTCCTTACATCCATTGAACCGTCTCTGCAATGATTCTATTTATTATTGAGTTGAGTAGTTTATGGGCTGTTTAAATTTGGCTCGGTTAAAATTCGATTAATGTTCGATTCAAGTTGACTCGACTCAAATTTGAGCTCAATTCAAGACCTTAACAAGTGAAGTCGAGTAAGATCTAAATAATAATATTTGATTAAAAAATCTAAATAATAATTATTAATTTACTAATAAATAATAAAAATGTTAAATTATTAATTAATAATTATTATTCGTTTATTAATCTATTAGTTTATAAAAATCATAAGAAAAAATATTAAATTATTAATTTACTGCACTTAAAAATCAAACTCTAATTAATCTACCTAAAATTCTTGTGAGCTGCAGCAATGGGTTTTTAAGTAAATTACACGTTTGGTATTTAAACCATCAGTTTTGATTTGTTTTAACACTTAAATTTTCAATTTTTTCAAGATCATATTTGGCATTTAATTTTATTTCATTTTAGTACATCGTCGTTAGAAACCCAACGACATTGTATTTTTTTGAGTAAATTACATCACTCATCACTCAATTATCTTCTCATTCTTATTTTGGTATCAGCTTTCAAATTGCTCTTATTTTAATTACTCTAATTTATTTTATTAATAACTTTTATGACATGATATTTTTTTTTATTATTTTATTAATATATAATTAAAAAATAATAATAAATTTGAAAGTTAAGTAATTAAATTAAAAAAATTAACTTTAGTGACCAAAATAGGAGTGAGAAGATAGTTGAGTGACGAATGATGCAATTTACCTATAAAAAGGTGTCACATGCAAATCACCCGTTAAGTTTTATCAACGAGATACTAAAACGAAACAAAAATTAAACGTTAGGTATGATTTAAAAAAAATTGAAAGTTTAGATACTAAAACGGACTAAACTGATAGTTTATGTATTAAACACGTAATTTACCCTATTTTTTTTAACGAATAATGAGTCAAACAACTGATTTTTTTTAATGAGCACGAGTCTAGTGAAAATGTGACGAACTTAACAAGTAACGAGTTGAGACGAACAATAAAATCTATTAATGAACACGAGTCGAATATTGTCCAACTGGCGATTGATTTGCTGAATAAGCATCCCTATTTATATAGGATCAAGAAATTTTGTTGCTCAAGTAAGTAGAAGGTTTGGATCAAGAAACTTTGATCTCACTCATCACCTGTCACCATCTTCCTTTGATATTAATTCCTTCAATCGTTCAAGTAACATGTTAAAGTCATCTTCGGTTCCGATCAGACTCAATCGAACATATCGATCTTCTGCTCCGAACAAATTTCCTCGACGGCCGATGATGTTAGCTGCCTTGAGAACTGCATAACAATCTTCATCTTCTTCACTCTCACATTTCAGCCATGCGTAAGCTGCCATAACCATAAGGTTGTTAAGATCATGTATGTATAGGTAAAATGGTGTCGGATGACGATATAGGTCACCGCGACTCTGAACCGCAATGATCGGGACATTCGTGTACGAGTTTAAAAGAACAGAATGAGACATGTAACGTGAGGTTGAGAGAACTACCTGGGGAAAGTTGTCGGACTTTGTTGTGAAATGTGCAGTACCGAGGATTGTTTTCCGGAAGAGAGAAGCGGTCCGACGAGGATACGGTCCGGACCAATCTTTCCCACCTGCTCTTCATCGTCTCGTACGCGAAGCCGAATATTTCTGTTCCTTGCTCCTGGACTGCTTTCAGAAGCCTAAAGGCTCTTAGTTGAGCATCTTTGGACATTCCTAAGGAATTCACATGCATGTGTGTAATCATTCTGTTGAACACAGTTTCATCCAGTATCACTGCCCACCTGCATACAACTCGACAATGTGACCCGAAGCTCGAAAAGATGAATTCATTGAGTAACGGTTGAGATTTTTTACCCGAGTCTGGTGCCAGCGTGACCGGTAAGCTTGGAAAGTGTAACACCACCACGTCTTCGTCTGCAGGAGCCGGAATCGTCGTAAAATGAGGCCAGTAGTAGGCACGATCATAGATTGGTTTAACATTAGGACCATGGAGAATCGCTTGCTTTAATTCACCATCAGGATTGTTTGGCGATGTTACCAACTCGATCATGTTTGTGCATCTAGCATCTGATGTATTCCTCCATGTATAAGCATCTCCATCGAACTCGACTTTGCCAAACTGTAGTATTGTGTCTGTTCTTCGTCGAGCTGTCGAAAATCCGAAATCCGATTTGGAATCAAATCAATGACAAACAATTTACAAACTCTTGTAGGAAAACGTTGTATGAGAGTTGGACCAGACCGCATAGTAAGGAACTGAAGCTACAACTCTTGCAGGTGAGGTGGTGTTCTCTGGGGACAGTGCAAAGACTTGCAGCGCTAAGGAGTTGGGTGGAACCTGCACCGAAAACGATAAATCATTTCTCAGTGACCGCATTCCCGACGGTCGCATGTAGTTTCCGGACACGCTGGCTAAATGTTGCATCCAGAAAGGCTCTAGAAACAATGGATCCCCACAGCAAATGTAAACATATTAAATACGAAGAGTCAATCGTATCCAACGAATGTTTTGATTAGTCGATCAATAAATCATCGAAAACTTTAAACACACTGCAGATAGTAAAAACTTGTCATCCGGGTACCAAATATGAATGATCAAATCTAAAAGCTTCACAAAAAAGAAGGAAAAACTTGCTGAAATCATCTGCAGGTACCCATCGGCATTCGCAGCGCAGCGAGGAATAAACCGAGAGCAATCGGGGCCGGTAAAGCACGTATTGCAGCTGCAAACTGGTTGATTCCCATCAGCAACAACAAGGCCATCCAAGTAAGCTCTGCCATGGCCTGAACAGTATATTGCTGCTATTTTTTCAGCTTCAAGTGCTGCCCTTGTGGTCCAGCTCAGCTTCCATTGATCACCAACATATATATCGACGATGAACAACAGATTGAGAGTTATAGAACAAACCAGACATGCCAAATACTTGGAGCTCAACATCCTCTTAACAATCTCTTTTTCTTCCCCTTGAGGCACCCAATAATAATCTCTTGAGATTTGTGGGATCAAAAAAGATGTTTTCATTCGTTTATATTCGTATATTAGATAAACGATTATGAACAAAATTTCTTTGTTCATTTAATAAACGAACGAACACGAACATACGTGTGTTTGGTTTGTTTATATTCACGAAAATGCTCATTTAGTGGCTTGTTTATAAGCTTGATTACCCGGTTCTCATTTTTCTTTTATTTTTTAATATTTTAAAAATCGGTGGAGGTAAGGACTAAATTGAATACAATGTGAACTTTGGAGTCCAAATTGTGAAGCTAAAAGAGCTTAAAGACTAGTGATGTAATTTCATCATTGTCCTAAACATTTCTGAACATATAAATCGGCGAATCTTAAAGGCACGAACACGAACATCTTTAAGAATAAACAAGCGAATATGATTTAACAATTGGACTAAATTGTAAAAGTTGAAAGTTTGAAGGACAATTCAACTATGCATAAATATGTTTTTAAGTAAAAACACATCTGATAATATAGTTTATTATGTTTCAACATCACAGAACACTTGCACAAGTACTTAACAGGTATGGGTCAACAAACGTTGATCTCATTCTTCAAATGTCTTGGCACCATTTTCCTTTGATATAAATTCCTTTAAACGTTCAATTAATAAGTCGAAATCATCTTCGGCTCGGATCAGGCTCAGTCGAACATACCGATCTTCCGCTCCGAACAGATTCCCTCGACGGCCGATGATGTTAGCTTCCTTGAGAACTGCATAACAATCTTTATCTTCTTCCCTCTCACATTTTAACCATGCATAAGCTGCCATAACCATAAGGTTGTTAAGATCATGTATAGGTAAAATGGCGTCGGATGACGATATAGGTTACCGAGACTCCGAAACCGCAGGATCGGGACATACGGTGTACGAGTTTAAAAGAACCGAATGTGATATCTAACAGGGTACTTGTCATGGTAAACATTAGATAACATGTGTGCAACATTTAGAAATTAAAGTTACCTGGGGAAAGTTGTCGGACTTTGTTGTAAAAAGTGCAGTATTGAGGATTGTTTTCCGGGAGAGAGAAGCGGTCCGACGACGATACGGTCCGGACCAATCTTTCCCACCTGCTCTTCATCGTTCGGTACGCGAAGTCGAATATTCCGGTTCCTTCTTCCAGGACTGCTTTCAGAAGCCTAAAAGCTCTTAGTTGAGCATCTTTAGAAATCCCCATGGAATTCAACTTCATGTGTAGCATCATTCTATTGAACACGGTTTCATCCTTTATCACTGCCCACCTGCATACAGCTCAACAATGTGATCCGAAGCTCGAAAAGATGAACTCGATTAAGTAACGGTCGAGCGTTTTTACCCGAGTCTGGTGCCGGCATGACCGGTAAGCTTAGAAAGCGTAAAGACCATCACATCTTCGTCTGCCGGAGCCGGAATCGGCGTAAAATGAGGCCAGTAATACGCTCGATCGTAAATTGTTTTGACGTTTGGACCATGTAGGATCGCTTCCTTTAACTGTCCATCGGGATTGTTCGGTGACGTTACGAACTCGATCATGTCTGTACTACTAGCATCTGATCTATTCCTCCATGTATAAGCATCTCCCTCGAACTCGAATTTCGCCGAACTGTAGTATTGTGTCTGGTCTTTGTCGATCTGTCAGAAATTCGAAATCCGATTTCGAATCAAATCAATTACTAAAACTTCAGTAAAAAAAACGTAGCAAGGAACTTGGACCATACCACATAGTAAGGAACAGAAGATACAACTCTAGCAGGTGATGAGGCATTTTCATTGGAGAGTGCAAAAACTGCAGCACTAAGGACTTGAGTCGAACCAGCACCGAAAATTACGAATCTGTTCTTGGTGACCGCATTCCCGACGGTCGAATGCAGTCTCCGGACGAGCTTTTCGAGCTCTTTCGAGACGAAAGTCAGATCATCATAAGTATATCCCATTTGGTGCCACCCTGGTACTACCAGGGCACTACTGGCTAAATGTTGCATCCAGAAAGGCTCTAAAAACAATGGACTCCCACTGCAATATGTAAACTGAGAAATAAGTACCTATCATCAAAATGTAAACTGTAACACGAACAGACACAAGATTTTATGATAGGAACTACGACTGTATCCCCGATCCGTAAGTACCTATTGGCATCTGCGGCGCAGCGAGGGATAAACCGGGAGCAATCAGGGCCGGTAAAGCATGTATTGCAGCTGCAAACTGGTTGATTCCCATCAGCAACAACAAGGCCATCCAAGTAAGCCCTGCCATGGCCTGAACAGTATATTGCTGCTATTTTTTCGGCTTCAAGTGCTGCTCTTGTGCTCCAGCTCAGCTTCCATTGATCACCCACATATATATTGATGATGAACAACAGATTGAGAGTTATGGAACAAACCAGACATGCCAAATACTTGGAGCTCAACATGCTCTTAACAATGTCTTCTTCTTCCCCTTGAGGCACCCAATAATAATCTCTTGAGATTTTTGGGATCAAAAAAGATGTTATATTATTTTTATAGGCCTTGTTTTTTCATGTAGAAATGCAAAATCTCAAGTCTATGAGTGCGACTTTAGGGTCATAATATACTTCAATAAACAGCAACTTGGAAAAAAATATTGAGTTGATTCCTATATCATACTGTCGGTTGCATCATCTCTATATTTTAAAATGATTAAATATGTCATTTGTTTGTTAAAATGGGTAAATTACAAATTCTTCTGATTCCTATATCATATTGCTTTTTAAAATATTAAGTTGATTCCTCATTGAACTTAGTACATTGTATTTTTTGGTCACTCATCCGTTTCCTCAATAACGACTTTATGACATGGCTTTTCTGTTGTTAATAGAGAAGTGACCAAAAAAAAATTCAATGTGTAAAGTTCAACGATTAAATTGAAAATAATTGAAAGTATAGTGAGTGAAATATGAGAGAGAAAAAGATTAGTGATTAAATTTGTAATTTACCCATTAAAAATAAAATAAAGTAAGTTGCATAATAACGTTGTTAGTGAGAAAACGGTCGAGTGACAAAAAAAAACTCAATGTATTAAGTTCAGTGAGAAAATTGAAAAAAAATTAAAGTATAATGAGTGGAATTGAAGAGAGAGTAAAGTTCAATTACCAAATTTGTAATTTACCCTATTAAAAAATAGAGAAAATTGAGTTTATTTTGGTTAGTATTAATGTTGGTATAATATATAGGGTAAAGTGCATAAAATGTCTTCTGGTTATAAGGTACTATTTTATTAAATCATTTGACTATTAAAAATTACAAAATTGTCACCTGACTATTCATTATGTTCCACACTCGTCATTTTCCATTAAAATTTGATGGTTGTCTAAGTTAGACGTTAACATGATGACAGAGATATGATAATTGTTTGAGATAATGAGATTATATTTTATCATATCACAGACAACATGTTATGTTTAGGTCATAATACCATCATTTTTTTAACAGAAAATGACGAGTTTGGAACATAATGAATACTTAGGTGACCATTATGTAACTTTGTATAGTCAAGGGACTCAACAAGGCATCACTTTATAATTTGAGGGCTATTTTATAACTTTCAATAGTCGATGGACTTAATAAAAGTAGTATTCTATAGTCAAGGGCATTTGTGTACTTTACCCTAATATATAAGAGGATGTGAAATTAAGTATACATTTAATTTAAGGGTAAACTACTTCAATAGTCACTAATTTTTAGATAAGTGTTTGTTTTCACCACTGATGTTTCAAAAGTCACAAAATAATCATTATCGTTATCGTTTGTTATAAGTTGATCACTCGACATTAACCGTTATTTACTGCAGTAATGAAATGCTAATATGAGACGTTAATATGATTTTTTGACATCATTTGACTGAATTAGACAATTTTAATTGATTATTATTCTTCTTCAACCCAATCTCTTCTTCTTCATCCATGGAAGACGAAAAATAGAAGAACAATGGAATTGAGATAATACAAACAAGAAAATCCAAACTCTAAAAGAAAAACCAAATTTGTTCATAAGGAAATCGATCATCACCACATAACTATCCTCAGAAAACCAAATGAACTAGAGATACCTCTGAAAAGCTTAAAAAATCTCTTCCTCAAACCAACCAAACTTCTTAAAAAAATCAATCTTCCTCTTTCAGTCGGTTTACTCATCTCACTCATCGCAGAGTGCTTCCATAAACAATGGCTTAGAAGGATTAAATCTGTTAGGTATGACTCATATACCAGTTGGAGGACAAATGTTGGAGTGGAGTTGAGCGGTACGGAGTATTTTTGTAATTGTATTGGGTTACTCTTATATACTGTATTTGTAACCTAATTTTGGATTATTGCGAATAATAAAGAGAACAACCGTTCATCGCTCCCGAGGACATCCCTTGATGATGTGAGTGAGTTGGGACTTCGAGAAGCCATGGTTTTTTAGAACAACAAGCACATAGTCAGGCTTTTTTGAGGTTTTGAAATGAACATATCTTGTGGCCTTTAAAGCAAATTCTGAGGACTACCCACATTTCATTTTGAGGTATGAAACTATAAATGAATTCTCACTTGAAGAACTAGATTTGTATCTGAGAATTATACTGTGATAATCCTAAAAGTTTGTGACTTTGAGTGGGTGTAACTATGTTTCTCCCATGGAGAATTGTCAGATGGAGACTTAGACTGTAATAATCCTAAAAGTTTTGGTCAAATGGAAGAACAATGAACTAGAAAACAGTCAAACAAAAAAGTTATCATTTTCTGGTTTGTACTATCTTTGTTCCATTGCTCTTGCAATTTTGGTCTTCCATGATTGAAAAAGAAGGGATTGAATTGAAGAAGAAGAAGAAGGGTCGGTTAAAATGGTTTAATTCAATCAAATGATGTCAAAGACTCATATTAACGTGTCACATCAGCATTACGTCACTACAGTAAATGACGGTTAATGTTAAGTGACCAATTTTGTAACAAACGATAACGTTAGTGATTGATTCATGACTTTTAAAACATTAGTGGTGAAAACGAACACTTACCCAAACATTAGTGACCATTGACATAGTTTACCCTTAATTTGATTTGATTTTATAAATTGTTCAAACGATTAAATACCATTATTTATTTTTTCTAAATCACAATAAAAATATAAATTATAGGAATAAAACTCGATTACAAATTAAAAATATTATATAGCCCACCACAACATAATAATTGCAGCATACTCAAGTTATAATAATTAAATTAGTGAATGGTTAGAAAATCGATTTCTTTTACTATAATTAATTAATTATTATTTACCTACTCCACGTGACCTTGTTTTTATAATAAATTATTTATATATGGCAATAGGATAATGATCCAATAAGATTCATCAAATTCTAATCCTTCATTCAATAATCATGTATCATATGATATTATTTATTATTATTATTATTATTATTTGATAATATAAAAGTTTAGGTAAGGGGTGGTTCCTTCAGTTCAGGGTCAGGGCATGCCTAAGATTCGATTGAGATTTACATAGGAATTTATAGATTGCCCACCAAGAGTGACGATGGTAGGATTCGAACTCGACCTTACAAACTCAAATTCCTGAATCCCTACCACTTGTACTTGGCATGATATTATTTTTTATTTAACTTAATTTATGATTTAGTTATTAAATTATTTTGGTGTGTTAATTATGATGGGATTAATTTTAACTTAATTTATGATCTAGATATTTACTTGTTTCGATCTTGACTCGAAATTACATAAGAAAACTTCTACAACATTCAACGAGTCCAATTGAGCACCACTAACGCTGAGCACAATTATTTTAATTTATATAAATTTAAAATTCTAAAGGACTCAACGTATAATTATAAATTAATTAAAAATCTAAAGGTCAATTATTTAAATAAGGAAAAAATATTTAGGGTCTTTTAATTTATATAGGTTGGTATTTGATTCAATTATTATTAAAAATTATGGAAAATAATGTAATTAATTTTTTTAAATAATTTACCTTTAATTTTATAACTAATTTACAATTATATATTGAGTCCTTTAAAATTTTAAATTTTTATAAATTAAATTAATAATACTCAACGATGCCCATCGTTAATAAAATTTAACGGTACTCGTTGAATGTGGTAGATTCACCACTTATATAATCCAAATTGTTTTTATCTTCAAACTTAAATTTATTTTTTTAGCGTCCAAAATCACTTTTTTTAAAATATTTTTTATACATTTAAATAAATATTTTTCTCATAAATTTAATATTTTTTCTCGTTGATCGTTATGGTTAGAGCTATAAATAAGATAAGACAAATCGTGAGCTACTCGAGATCGACTCAATCAAGGCTCGATAAATACTCGGATCGAATGGACTCGACTCAAGCTCGAGCCCGACTCGAGTTCTTAACGAGCCGAAACGAGCTACTTGATATTCGACTCGAAAAGCTCGTGAGCAGCTCGAAAATATAATATATTAAGATTTTATTTTTTTTTAAATAAATTATTAATAATACTAATATTTATGTATTGATTTTTTTTAAAATACAATAAGATTTTCATGTATTTAAGGTTCAGGTTTGAGTTTGAGGCTTCAATCGAGTTAAGTTTAAGAAGAAAAAAATTCATTTCGAGCCTTTTTGAGCTGTTCACGAGCTTCAGTTCAGGATTTTGAGTTCGAGTCGAGCTTAAAAATTTTAAACTCGCAATCCATTTCAGAGTTTTCGAGTCGAGTCGAGCTCAGCAATAATCGAGCTCGACTCGGCTCATTTACACCCCTAGTTATGTGATGATATGATAATTCACAGTGCTTACATGACAATTCATGTTGTTGACGTAATAATCCACGGCGCTGACGTGACAATTCATATGTCATGTTTAAGTTATTAATTTAACTCATCTCTCATGTTATCCATTATATTATCAACTACCGTGGATTCCATCATTAACACTATGGACCGTTACATCAGCACCGTGAATCGTTACATTAACACCATATCAATTAACGATGATTTTTTTATCAAAAGACCACGTCAAATTTATTTTCCAAGTTAAAAGTTATGTTAGAGACCTTTCAGATTGAGTTATATTTTCATTCTGAACTAAACTTTACCTTAGAAACGAAGTTCCTCATGAACAATAAATATTTTTGAGATTTGGGCCAATTAACATATATGGGCAATTTGAGCCCAATATCTTAGGCGGTTAATTATTTAGTCCAATACGACACAAAATAATTTATTTAGGGATATACGATATTTGCTACAATGATTTGGAACTCGTCATTTTATATTTACGAGTTTGAATAAAAATATTTTTTATTCAAAGTTTTTATTCAGATGTGATAAAAATTAATAAAAAATTATATTTTATTAAACTTGTCATTTCGACGTGACGAGTTTGAATAAAAAAATATTATTTGGACAGACTCATCATCTCGACGTGGCGAGTTCCTTGAACACTATAACAAATACCGTAGATCTCAAAAATAAACTTCTATATGTCCTATTTAGCTAATTAATAAAAATGTTTGCCATATTAGGAAAAAACACAAATATTTGGTATTTCCTTTAAAAAATTATGATATTTCAAAACTATAAATCGGCGTGCAGTAAATATTTTAAGATTTAGAGCCTTAACTAAGGATTAAATTGAATAAGTTGAAGGAACTAGGGAAAAGGAATTAGAAAAGGACTAGAATGAACAAATAGGAAAAAAGCGTTTTTATGATGCAAACAACCAAAATATAGGGATATGTTTATATACATGAACAAGCATTGTAAAATGTGTAAGTAGGGATGGGCATGGGTCGGGTTTGGGTCGAGTTTCGGCCAATCCGACCGACCCAAAAATTGACACCCTTCACCCTATCCGACCAGACCCAAAATAATAATAAAATATTATTTTTATTCAATAAAAATAATGATTTGATTGAAAAATAATATAGAGGTGTATTATTGTAATTATTCATAAATATATAAGATAAAATTATATTTTTTTCCGGATCTGGTAGAATTAGATATTTTTCAGCCTAAACCCGAATTTGACCTGACCCGAACACCACATTTAAAAAATCGACCATAACATGATTTTTTTAAAATCCCAATTCAATCAGATCGGATCAAAACCCGTTGGGTTGAAGTACATGCCCATCCCTAATTTTTTTATAAAAAAAATTCAAAAAAATGAGGGTGACATGTGACACTTAAAGATCAAATTTAACGACCATCATATCTTAGACGCCTAAAAGTGTAACATTAGAAACACTAAATACTTAATGTTGACAACAATTTCTTTAAGCACCAAATTATATTTTAAGATATAGTTTAGATACTTAAAAATAATGTATTAGCCTTTTCTTATTTATATTTTTAGGTCCTCAGTTGTCTAATAAAATTTCCCTAAATTCTCTCCAATTTCTCATTTATGGAGCAATTAATATTGAAATTAGTTATGGATGATTGAATGATTAATTTCTTTTAAATAATTTTGAAAAATTATAGGAGCATTTAGTTCGAGTTCGTACGAGTTGTAAGACTAATATGAATAATCAAAGGTAGACATTGAGTCATGTCTTTTACTTTATTCAATAAATATAGATTTATGATGATAACAATTTTTTAATATAACTTTTCCCCGACATAATGTTAAGATTTAAACTATTTATTTTGTTTTTGGTCAAAGGGTAATTTTTGTCCTTATAGTATACATAATTTATCGTTTTTGTCTTTTTCGTATTTTTATATTAATTTAACTTTCAAAGTTGCTCAATTGCATCATTCAATACATACCCCTAACTTCAAACCCTAAATTGAGGGTTTTAAATTAAGCTTCAATGTTTAAGGTTTAAGGTTTATAGATTTTAGGGTTTTAATTTAGGGTTTTAAGTTAGGGGTAAAATATAGAATGATGCAATTAAACAACTTTGAGGACTAGATGTAAAAATACGATAAGGACGAAAATGATAAATTGGGTCTACTACAAGGACAAATGTTACCTTTAAGTGTTTACTTTTAAGGTAAAAGGATACATCAAGCCCACATACTTAAAAATAATAATGTATTCTTCGTATTATTTTTCTATCGATGTGATCTTTCAATTTAAAAAAACGAAATTAGTGTAAGCCCTCTGTCATTAGAATGCTTTATGTCAACCATAAGTTTATGCAAAAACTATCTCCATGATTATTTTCATTCTCTTTCAACAATTACTAATGCAACTAGAAACTGATTATTTCCATTTTACCAACATACACAAGTAATATTCCCTTTATAACAAATTTAAAAAAACATCTACGTCAATAAAAATTAATAGAATAATTGATTAATGACGAAAATCGTTGATAAGATGTTTATTATGAACATTGGCATCATCCTTTGTCACGCACTTGCCCCTTAAACTAAAATATTCAATTGTTCGATAGAATTTGATTTTTAATTATTTTTAAAGAGTAAAGTATATAAACAATCTCCCGACTATAAGATGTTGTTCTATTGAGTTCTTCGGTTATTAAAAGTTAAAAAATACTTATCTCTTATAAGATGTTATTTTTACTACCCCTAATTATTAAAAGTTACAAAATGATCACCTCACTATTCATTGTGTTTCAAACTCATCATTTTTCGTTAAAAATTTGATGATAATTTGAGTTGGACGTTAACTTGCTGACTAAGAAATAATATATACGATCTCATAATCTCAAACGACTATCATATCTCAATGAATTGGTTAACATATAGCTTAAACTACCATCAATTTTTAAAAAATAGATGAGTTTGGAACACAATGAATAATGTGGTTACCATTTTGTAACTTTAAATAGTTAGGGAACTTAAAAAAGCAATGTCATATAATCAAGGGACCATTTGTATACTTTACCCTATTTTTTAATTGTTATAATTAAACATAATTATTTTATATTTTAAATGATGAAATTAATTTATAAATATTAAATAAAAACTATTGATTGTTTTTATTTATTTAATTTTTTTTAGAAACATTTATGGAAAAAAGACTTTAAACTTTGGGTAAACTACATCATTAGTCATCAACTTATTATTTCTCTCTCATTTTATATTTTTAATTCAATCAATATGTTGATGACACATAATATTATATATTTTTTAATTTTATTTATCAATACGATTAGGTCAAGTTTTGATATGTTTTTAGGCAGCTCTATATTTAAGTTATCTTTTAACGTATCGGGTTCGAGTATCAGGAATATCAAGGATGTGAGCGTTCAACGTCAAATGATTGAGAATTATCTTTGATACTTACCCAGATTAATAAAAAAAAAAGTTATCCTTTTATTTTTAAGGTATAATAACAAAATCAATGCTTAATGTTTCATTGATTTTCAATTTTGTTTTTATTTTTTATAATTTCAAATTTAATTTAAAAAATTCAAATAAGTCCTTTTATTCTTTATACTCTCCAAGCATAATAACAAAATTAATCCTTAATATTTCATTAAGTTCTCAATTTCACCCTTAAATCTTTTTATGCAGTTTCAACCTCAAACTTTAAAAATTCAATTTATTCTTTATATCCTTGAGGCATAGTAGTAAAATTAGTCATCGATAAATAATACTAGAAAATTTTGTCTCTTGAGATTAGATATAATCTAGCTCAATTTCATACTTAAACTTAAAAATTTATAAAATGATTATTAAACTTTATCAAATTATTATAAAATAATTGTTAAGTTTATTAAACTTTTACAATATTATAATATTGTAAATTATTTTTGTATCAATTCAATAAATTTAATGATTATTTTATAATTTTTAGAAGTTTAATGACCAAAATGATTGTTTGTTTGGATATACTTTACACTTAAATTATATAGGGTAAATTGCACATTTAGTATATAAACTATTAGTTTTGGTCTATTTTAGTACCTAAACTTTCATTTTTTTTTCAAAACCATATCTAACATTTAGTTTTTGTTTCATTTTATTACCCGTTATTAAAATCTTAATGGATGAGCTCGTAGGTCACTGCGTCTACAGCTGCTAGCCAATGAAGCCCAAACATTTAGTTTTTGTTTCATTTTGTATCACCAAAAAAATGCCTCAGTCACCCCAAATTGATGATGGACTCTTTGACTTCTTTATCCTTTGATCTATGTCGTCAATCGTCCGATGGACTTGAAATTGGTCGACTCGTCATTCTCTTGTGATCCACCGTTCAAATTAGTCGTTCGTCCACCGGAGCTATGCCTCATCAGTCCGTCCGTTACTTTTTTAACGGGAGGTGCTGAAATAAAACAAAAACGAACGTTAGGTATGGTTTTAAAAATTGAAAGTTTATATACTAAAAGAGACTAAAACTGATAGTTTAAGTACTAAATACGTAATTTCTTCTATTATGCATTATTAAATAGAGAAAATAACCTCAGTGACCAAAAATCCCATATAATATACGATTTTAACCAACTTTTTCCGAATTTGCCAAAATGACCAACAAAATCGTAATGCGATCGCTAATTCGCAACGCGATCTCCATTATCGCAAATTCGTGTTGCATTTCGCGTTGCGATAGTTGAAAATCGCGTTGCGATGGTCTACAGTGTCGTTGCGATTTTCCCAATTCGCAATGCGAATAAGTAAATCGCAACGCGAATTGGGAAAATCGCAATGCGATACTGACTATCGCAATGCGATACTTACTATCGCAATGCGATAATACAAAATCGCAACGAGATATTGACTTTCGCAACGCGATAATACATAATCGCAATGCGATTTTCAAAGCGCCATTAGTATCCTGGCCAATTATTTTATTTTTAAATTCCAAACACGAATATTAATATATTGGAACACTGAACCGTCTACAGTATATCCCGTAATCGCAACTCATAACCTAAAACCTAAAATCACAACTCAGTCTCATCTCCATCTCTCACTCTCTCACTCATCTCCGACGAAATCCTTCCCCATCTCCGGCGAAATCCGTCTATCTCCATCTCTCAGAGCCACCCTCACAATCAGAAATGGAAAATCAACCAAATCAACCAACGAGGGTTAGTTTTTTTAATTATTTTCTTTTTGAAAATTTTGCATTATTATTAGGTTTTTCATATTGAAATTGATGATAAGTTTACTGGTAATTTCAATAATAGATTAACCATTTCACTTAGATTGCTTATTAAATCAATCGAGAATCGCAACGCGAAATGCAAATCGCAACGCGATTTTAGTTTCGCGTTGCGATTCTCTCGTTGCGATAGTCAAATTCGCGTTGCGATAGTCATTTTCGTGTTGCGATTTTCATTTTCAGAAACTATTCTTCTTCTGCAAATTGAAACTTGAATGAATTGCATTACTTCAACCAAAAAACAAAGACAAATACGAAATTCACAGTGTTGCAAATTTAAGTTTGAAGAATAAACTACTACTCTTTATGTTTATTATTGTTTTTGGTATATCTTCACAGTGTAGTTTTTGGTATATCTAACTTAGTATGTTTATTGTTTTTGTAGAACTTTTATTCGGCTCAATTGACCTTAAGAAATAAAGTCAGCCTGGCCAAAACAATTGCGTCGAAGCTTTCACCTTCACAAAGAAAAATGTTTGAGGATACATGCTTCGGGCCATGGCTGAAAGTACAACATCCCGGTGGAGATGCGATGTTGACACACTTGTTTCTTCAAACCATGACTAGCGATCTACCAGAGACTATACAACGTCGTGATGAAGAGATATGGTTTGATTTTCCACCGGCGTATACGTGTTTTGGGCGGGAGGAGTTTTGCTTAATCACCGGTCTACGCTTCGGACACGATGATGTAGGTCGGTACACTAGACACATTACCCGCCCATCATGGCTATCCCGGGTTTTTCTTGAGCTGGAGAGGCCGAATTTACACGTAGAAGACCTGACAAGATTGTTGAATAAGAAAGATGGTTTTACTCGGATGGATGACGTCGACGTTGTCCGAGTATGCCTTCTAATTCTTTTGCATGCCGGCTTTTTAGGCAGAAAGGCCAGACAACCTATTCCAAATGATCTAATCAAATTGGTAGAAGACCTAAATGCGTGGAACCTGTTTCCGTGTGGCTCGTATTTATGGAAAGCTACATGGAATAAGTTATCGTCTGCCTTGGATGATCGAAAAAGTTTGCATGGCGATGGTTCCAAATACACTTTGACAGGCTTTATTTGGGCCTTTAAGGTAAGAATTTTTATATAATGTTTCCAAAATTATAAGTAATTGTTTAACAATTACTAATGTTTGTTATTATATTGTTTGTAGATTTGGATATTTGAGGCCTTTCCCGCCATGAAGACATATGCAATAAAAACTTCAAATGATATTCCCATGGCTATTTCCTGGAAGAGGAAACGGACCTTGCAATGGGAAGATTTACTACGGTATACGACAATAAATAATGTAAGTTAACATAAATACTACCATATGTTTATAAACAAGTTATTACTAGTACACGTTTAACTTTGTTTGAGCTTTTATATTGTTAGGAGGCCAACACTCCTCTACAGAGGCTGACACCCACGGAAGCTGAGCTTGCCACTGATTGGTGGCAAGCTAGTAAGCGTTTTTTTGATGGAACGGTTGATGAGCAGCCTCCACTTCGGGAGCCATCACCTCGCCCAGAGCTATCACCTCACCCAGAGCCATCATCTGATCGACCCGACTATACACCTCCACAACGACAGCCATCACCTATTCTGTCACATCATCGAGCCTCTTCTCCACCATCACCGCAAGATAGGCGACCGGCAAAGATGCCACGACGTTTATCTCCCTGTTCTCTACCTCCACCTCAACGGGATGAGTTAGGGGAGTTACGTGATGAGGTCAATGCCTTGCGTGAGGAGGTCGGTACTTTACGCAAAGACGATGGTACATGGCGTGTTGAGGTGTCTACATTACGCGGTGAGGTAGCCGCTCTACGTGAGATGGTAGCATCGTTGCAGAATGAGGTTCATACTCTACGCAACGAGGTAAGTTTAAGATTTTTCATACTCGTAATTCATTCGGTTGCTGCCAATACTGCTAAACTGTTTTTGTTAGTATTTATTTTTGGTTTTGTTTTTGTCTTTTGGTTGAAGTAATGCAATCCATTCAAGTTTCAATTTGCAGAAGAAGAATAGTTTACTTTCGCAACACGAAAATGACTATCGCAACGCGGAAATGGCTATCGCAATGTGAAATGAAAATCGTAACGAAAAAATCGCAATGCGAAATGAAAATCGCAACGACAAAATCGCAACGCGAAATGAAAATCGCAATGCGATTTGTTTAATATCATGTCTGTTTATTTACTGATTTATGTATTAATTTTTTTTAGCGGCCCGATAAGGTGGATGCTTTACGTCGGGTTTTCCTTGCACGACGGAGTTCACGCATCAGACGGCGTGAACGTGCTATTACGTCTCCGTTCACCCCAATGGTGCGAAGACTCCGCAAGAAGAAGCCCGACTCACCTGTCATCCCTCAAGAGTCCCCTCCAATCGTTCAAGAGGCCCCTATCCTCCCTCAAGAGTCCCCCCCACCGTTCAAGAGGCCACTGTCATCGTTGAAGAGGTCCCTCCCACCATTCCAGAGCTCGATTCACATGGGGTAATATATCGAAGTATTGAGAAACCCACACCGGTTCCGGACATGATGGATGAGAGATGGCTCTCGTATGAGTTACCGGCTAGTACCCTTCCGGTATCTGAAGTGGAGAGGAGACAACTACCGGAAACAATTGTGGATAATACCCTTTGGGCTAAGACCGCAGTTGATTTTTATCTACATGAGCGGAGCCAAGGGTGTTGCACTGACATAAGCAAACTCAACGATGAAATGTTTTTGTTGCTTGATCGGTCTTGATGGGGTGAGCTATTAGGGGTTGAAGACAGTGGCTATTTCGATGGGGAGGTAAGTATTATATTTGTCTTATATATGATATCATTGTTGAGCTTGCATATGTCAGTGAAACACCCCTGGCTTCGCTCATGTAGATAAAAATCAACTGCGGTCTTAGCCCAAAGGGTGTTATCCAGAATTGTGTCCGGTAGTTGTTTCCTCTCCACTTCAGATACTGGTATGGTACTGGCCGGTAACTCATACGAGAGCCAACTTGAATCCATCATGTCCGGTACGTCAGAGGGTTTCTCAAGAATCCTACATATGACGCCATGTGAATCGGGCTCTTGAATGGTGGGAGGGACCTCTTTAACGATGACAGTGGCCTCTTGAACGGTGGGAGGGGACTCTCGAGGAATGATAGGGGCCTCTTCAACGATAGGAGTGGACTCTTGAGGGATGACAGGCGAGTCGGGCTTCTTCTTGCGGTGTCTTCGCACTATTGGGGTATACAGAGACTTAATAGCACGTGTACGCCGTCTGATGCGTGAACTCTGTCGTGCAAGAAAAACCCGACGTAAAGCATCCACCTTATCGGTCCGCTAAATAATTAAATAAAAATATCAGTAAATAAACAGACATGATATTTAAACAGTGAAAACAAAGACAAATATATTTCAAACTTTCAACCAAAAGACAAAACAAAGACAAATACTAACTTCACAGTGTTAAGGAATACACAGTTTAGCAGAATTGGCAGCAACCGAATAAATTTACTTCAACCAAAAGACAAAACAAAAAGACAAATACTAACTTCACAGTGTTAATAAACAGTTTAGCAGTATTGGCAGCAACCGAATAAATTTACTAAGCAATCTAAGTGAAATGGTTAATTTAAGTGAAATTACGAGTAAATTTATCATCAAGTTAAATATGGAGATTCTTAAACTTACCTCGTTGCGTAGAGTATGAACCTCATTCTGCAACGATACTACCATCTCACGTAGAGCGGCAACCTCACCACGTAAAGTAGACACCTCCACACGCCATGCACCATCGTTATCGCGTAGAGTACCGATCTCCTCACGCAAGGCATTGACCTCATCACGTAACTCCCTTGACTCATCCCGTGGAGGTGGAGAACAGGGAGATAGAAGTCGTGGCATCTTTGCCGGTCGCCTATCATGAGGTGATGGTGGAGAAGAGGCTCGATGATGTGACGGGATAGGTGATGGCTCTCGTTGTAGAGGTGTATAGTCGGGTCGATCAGGTGATGGCTCTGGGTGAGGCGATGACTCTCGAAGTGGAGGAAGTGGAGGCTGCTCATCATTCGTGCCATCAAGAAAACGCTGACTAACTTGCCACCAATCAGTGGCAAGCTCAGCCTCCGTGGGTGTCAGTCTCATTAATGGAATGTTGGCCTCCTAAAAATATAAAAACTCAAACAAAGTTAAACGTCTACTATTAATAACTTGTTTATATATGATAGTATTTGTATTAACTTACATTATTTATTGTCGCATATGGTATTAAGTCTTCCCAATCCAACAGACATTTCCTCTTCCAGGAAATAGCCCTGGGAATATCATTTGAAGTTTTTATTGCATATATCTTCATGGCGGGAAAGACCTCGAATATCCAAATCTACAAACAATATAATAACAAACATTAGTAATTGTTAAATAATTAATTATAATTTTGAAAACATTATATAGAAATTCTTACCTTAAAGGCCCAAACAAAGCCTGACAAAGTGTATTTCGACCCATCGCCCCGCAAACTTTTGCGGTCATCAAAGGCAGACGACAACTTAGTCCAGGTAGCTTTCCATATATACGAACCCCACGGAAACATATTCCATGCATTTAGGTCCTCTACCAATAATATTACCTCCTGAGGAATAGGTTGTCTGGTCTCTCTGCCTAAAAAGTCGGCATACAAAAGTAGTAGAAGGCATACTCGGACAACATCGACGTCATTCATCCGAGTAAAATCATCTTTCTTATTAAACAATTTCTTCATGTCATCGACGTGTAAGTTCGGCTTCTCTATTGACTCATCAGGAAAAACCCTGGATAACCATGATGGGCGGGTGATATGAGGAGTGTACCGGCCTACATCATCGTGTCCGAATCGTAGACCAGTGATTAAGCAGAACTCCTTCCGCCCAAAATAAGTATACGCCGGTGGAAAATGAAACCATATCTCTTCCTCACCACGTTGTATACTGTCAGGTAGATCGCTAGTCATGGTCTGAAGCCACAAATGGGTCAAATTAGCATCTCCACCCGGATGATGTACTCTCAGCCATGGCCCGAAGCAGGTTTCCTCAAACAATTTTCTTTGTGCAGGTGAAAGCTTCGAAGCAATTGTAATGACTAGGCTAACTTTATTCCTTAATGTCAATGAAGCCGAAAAAAATTTCTACAAAAACAATAAACATACCAAGTTAGATATACCAAAAACTACACTGTCAAGATATACCAAAAACAATAAACATAAATAGTAGTTTATTCTTGAAACTAAAATTTGCAACACTGTTTTGTCTTTTGGTTGAAATGAAAATCGCAACGAGATAATGAGAATCGCAACGCGGAAATGACTATCGCAACGAGAGAATCGCAACGCGAAATGACTATCGCAACGCGAAATAAAAATCGCAACGCGAAATGAAAATCGCAACGAGAGAATCGCAACGCGAAATGAAAATCGCAATGCGATTTTGGTTTCGCGTTGCGATTTTTATTTCTCGTTGCGATAATTATTTCCGCGTTGCGATTTTCATTCTCGAAACTATTCTTCTTCTGCATTACTTCAACCAAAAGACAAAACAAAGACAAATACTAACTTCACAGGCTAAACAGTTTAGCAGTATTGGCAGCAATCGAATGAATTTAATAAGAAATCTAAGTGAAATGGTTAATCTATTATTGAAATTACCAGTAAACTTATCATCAATCTCAATATGAAAAACCTAAAATAATGCAAAAATTTCAAAATAAAAATAAAACAAAACTAACCCTCGGAGGTTGATTTTCCATTTTTAAATGATTGTGAGGGATTTTTGACTGTGAATGGTTGTGAGGGATTTAACCGGCGATGGGGACGGAAATCTTCGGAGATGGGGACGGATTTCGTCGTAGGGGGTGAGAGATGGAGATGAGACTGAGTGTTGTGATTTTAGGTTTGAGGTTATGAGTTGCGATTACTGTGGACGGTTCAGTTTCCGATTTATTAAGAAAAAATTCGTGTTTGGAATTTGAAAAAAAATACGCGTTAATACGAATGGCGCTATGTAAATCGTATTGCGATAGTAAGATTCACATTGCGATTTACGTATTCGCATTGCGAATTATAAAAATCGCAACGCGAATACGTAAATCGCAATGCGAATTAGGAAAATTACATTACGATTTTTCAAATTCGCATTGCGATTTACTTATTCGCATTGCGAATTGGGAAAATCGCAACGCGAAATTGGAAAATCGCATTGCGATAGTCATAATCGCGTTGCGAATCTGAAAACTGATTTGCGATAATGGAGATCGCGTTGCAAATTAACGATCGCATTACGATTTTGTTGGTCATTTTGGTAAATCCAAAAAAAATTAGTTAAAATCGTATATTATATGAGATTTTTGGTAAATAAAGTTATTTTCTCTATTAAATAATCAGTCGTTTTCGTTTGAATGGGAGTTGTGGATTTGAAAGCCTCTGGTGCAAAAGACCTTTCAAATCCAAAACAAAAAGAAGAAAGTTTCAAATTCCAAATAATTTCATTCTATTTGAAATCACTTTGAAGATTCTTCCTGTATTGGGCCCTAAACCCTCTAATATTCGCTGTTTATCTCACTGTCTTCTTTTCCCTCCTCAGATCCTCTCGATTTTCTTCACTAATCTCTTTCATTGAGTTTCGTCTTGGATTTATGGAGATTTGATTTCACGCACGCTTTACGAGGTAAGAAAGAATGAGAAATAAGCAATAATTTCTTCTGGTTTTTGTTTGTTTGGTTCTTGAGAAAACCGATGGATTTTCCTGTTTGATTTTTTGGTAGAGTAGATCAGTGTGAAGTGAAATGTGTTAGTCGTTTGGTGGCGTTGAAGATCTCTCTACTATTTGGAGTAAAATCTCTACTATACTTTAGGAATTTGTTTTTACTCCGTTTTTCACTGATTTAATTCAGTTTAAAAAAAAATAAAGCATCTCGTTATATTTTGAATTCATATTTATTTACTGTTTACCTGCAAATATAAGCTATAATTTAGTGTTTCTTTTGATCATTTCCCCCTCAAATTTATATATAGATGCTAAAAATATTATAAAAGCGATAGATATGATATTATTTGTTGTTTTGAAGTTGTAAGAGATGGACGTTGATATAAATAAACGATTAAAATTTTAAATTAGTTTGAAATGTTGTATATTAATTCCATTTTCCATTGTTTTGTAGTTAGGCTCACACTGTTGTTTGTTTTTATTCCTATTGCAGCGTGTGATGGATTCAGATGATCTCTTGTCCGCCGGTGGGCTTGAGGTTGCCTGCCGAAACGATGTTTATCCGCAACTTAGAGTGGCCATTGGAGACGATAGTGGTGTTTTGAATGATGCTAATGCAAATGTTGAGGAAAATGCTGAGAGGTGTTTGCAGAATGGAAGGGATGACAATGGAGCAACTGGAGAAGCTACAGAAGGGTTGAATGACTTGATTGGAAACAATGGATTGCTTGATTCTAAGGTAGAAGGTCTTAACATTTTATCTGATTGCTTTAATGAATTACTATTTACCATTAGTCTGATTTGAGATTCATCCTTGTGCTTGTCTTCATAGGAAGGGGAAGGAAAAGATAATGCGGATGTGAAGCAATGCAAAACCAAGAAAGAGAAGCCTTCTGGCCCCAAGATTGCTTCTTCAGCTTCAATGAAGAAAAGTAAAGACGGAAATAGTGTAGAGGCAAGGTTGACAACTTCAAATGGTGGATTTGTTGCTACAAATTCACATCCGAAACAGCCTCTGAAAAATCGATCTTGTAATGAAAGACAAGCCAATGCAGCCAAGGTTAGAGTTGGGGGTGTTACTGGTTTCTTTCTATTTGCAGTTTCCATTGATATTTTTTTAAAAATACAGTTCGTGCCTGTCTGACAATTTACTTTTCTCTCTATCTGCTTCTGACAGCATTCTGAAAGAACTGATGCAGCCTTCTCCAAAGGCCCCATGTACGAACTACGTGTGCTTATGTTTGAGTTTCTTTTCCTTTTCTTTTTTAATGCATCCTTCACCATTTGGTTTTCCTCTGACCAAGGGGTAGTGCTTAGTGGCTGCCAGTCATCTATTTATTTTCTCCTGAAATTAAACTTTGTGTGATAGATGATGACAGATATTCTCTCCTGCCTAATCTCAAACTGTTTTCTTTTGTATTACAGTGAGAAACCAAGACTAAAGCCTCTGAAGAAAGGGCCACTTAGTATAGTTGAAGGAGTAATAGAGTCGTGGTATCCTTTTCAATTTGAACTTTTTGTCATTACTTTCTGTCTGGTACTGTGGGTTGAAAAGGGGGCAATTTGAGCTCCCTTGTTCTTTCTATTTTTAAGCGACATTTATGTTTATCCTTGTTTCTTCATTGAAGCTCCGCGGAAGCTGATGCCAAACACTGTAAGGTTGGTACTCTTCCAAAATATGGTTTCAGTTTCAAGTGCAATGAACGAGCTGATAAAAGGAAAGAGGTTCGTGCTTTATATTATATTTATGACGTTTTATGTTGTCGGTCGTTGCAGCAATTTTATTTTGATTCTTAAGTCCTCACCATTATGTTGTATAGTTTTACACCAAACTTGAGGAAAAGATTCAGGCAAGGGAAGAAGAAAAGAGCAACCTGCAGGCCAAGTCCAAGGCGTTATTTTGTAAATCCAATTGCTTATCGTCCTGAACGGCTTCTTTCTTATCATAATGATATTCCGATTTTCTGCCAGGAAACTCAAGAAGCTGAAATTAAGATGTTTAGGAAGAGTTTGAGCTTTAAAGCAACTCCAATGCCAAGCTTCTATCAGGAGCCTCCACCTCCTAAAGTGGAACTAAAGAAGGTTAGTTTATTGTTCTGATGTATATAAAACCGTTGAATATAAAAATTCCGAAGGCAATATTCACTTCAATTTTAATTACAATGACACACTTATTCATTTTGTTTTATTTTCCTTTTTCTAAAGGTTTTCTTATAATTTGTTTTGCTGCCTTTTTCGAATTTTATGCATTTTTGTTCGGGCATTTACATGTATCTGCTCATCATCCTACAAGAGCCATTTTCTTTTCCACAAAATGCTTTAGATTGTTCAGTGGGAAGCCCTAGCTCTATCAACCTTTTTTGTTAGTTGGAGCTGATACATATAACTTATAACAACTTGAACTGGTTTACATTACAATTAAATCTATGTTGTGATAGTTATGAAAAACTTTTTCGGAACAAACCCGAGAGCATAAAATTGAAATTGCAAATGCACGGTAGGTTTGTGGTGAAAAATTTTCTAGTCTTTCTGACTCATTTATTTTGTCCTACGATACAGATTAGACTAGGTCATGTGAATTGCCACTTACTTTCCTTAGGTTGAACATTTTACTCTATTTTTATACATAATCTTAACTTGTCGCAGTTTTCGCATGATGTGCCATGTTCATGCATTTATATGCTCTGGTTCTACATCTAGAATTGATAACTTCAAATCGGACTATCAGAAACCATTTTATTTTTCCTTTCTTGAATGTGTTGACAAATGTAGCATTATATGTTTCGTGCACGTAGAATTCCGTTTTCGAATATACATTTTGTCAACCATAGCCATACTTTGTTGCTTTCTTTTTCTATCTATTTTCTTTGTATAGTAGCATTTGATTTCTCAAATTTCGGAAAAGTTGATATTTTAAATTCCCGGATTCAGATACCACCAACAAGAGCTAAATCTCCTAAGCTTGGTCGAAGAAAATGCTCAACGCCTTCGGATTCCGATGGTAACAGCAATAGTGGCCACCAATCAGTCCAGCTAAGTCTGGATGAGAAAGCATTTCGGACCATCTCTTCCATAGTAATTTCGCCCGTCAATGCGAAGAAGCCACAGCGGAGGTCACTTCCTAAATTGCGTTCTCAAAAGGCTAGTTTGCCCAGTGCAACGAATGAGGAAAAGATATCGAAGACCTCCGGTCAGGAAAAGGTTACGCATGAGGAGAATAGCACCATACTGAATGTAACAAATGAAGAGTTGTCTCCAACCCAACAGCAGCAGGCAGTGTCTGCAGCTGATTCAGATGAACATCAGCCCGACATCAATCAAGTGAACTTAGTTCAAGAACCGATTGCATCGGAGCATTAAGCATGGCAACGATTCAATGTGGATGTTCATATACAAAGCTCTTGACCTTGTTTTGCCCGAATAAGGATGTCCAAGACTGGATTATTTTGATGATCAAGGCTTAAAAACATTCTACATTACTGGTTATGATGTTGTCTTCTCCGATATTCAGCAGCTTTTGTTATCCCGTGTGTTGCTCGAAAAGGTTGCCGGACTTCTTGTTACGATTCAGTGTTCCTGTTTGCACAACCGTATGCTAATTATTTACCAAGTTGACCTAATTTATGTTGTTTTTTGGAGTCATGTTGATGTTGTTAGATAATCCATGATCGAATCGGGTTTGTCGGAACTGGCTGTACAACTTAATATCGTGAAATAAGTCCATTTAGAAGTTCCGGTTCTGCTGAACTATGTAAATGTTTCCCTTTTATTGTATGAAGTTACATTGTCTTGCAGAGATTAGATCTGCAGGTGACTTTCAGTTTCTGGTATGAAGCTTTGAAGGATGATGACATGGATGAAAAGATTGGGCCGGATCGGCCAGTTCAACCCGAAACCGGTTGATCCGGTTTGTATAAGTTGAACCGAAAATTAGAGAACTAGTCCGAATTGAATCGGAAAAACCCGGTATAAAGCGAATATAACCCTATCTTTTTATATCAATTTTGATTTTTTTTTATGTTGGTTTTTCATAAATATGATAGGAACTGCAAGCAAGGAATAACACACGAACCACAGTGAAGAAAGGGCCAATTGTAAGCAAAATGTTCGAGAATGTGTGCAATGCGTCGTCAAGCGTGGAGCACACGGCAGAGATTCTGTCTTCAAGAATGGGGTAAATTACACGTGTAGTACCTAACCTATCAGTTTTAGTACTTGGCTTTAGTACCTATCAATTTTAGTATTCGGCTGTTAAAAACTTAATGATATTGCATTTTTTATGGGAATATTTCGTTATTTATTATTCATTAGTCAACTATCTTTTTACTCATATTTAAGTACCAGAGATTAAATTTTTTTAATTTAACTAATCAACTTTTAAATTGCTCATATTATATAATTTATTTTATTAATAATTTTTGTGACATGATTTTTTTTAATTTTTTTTATTAATCTATAATTAAAAATAAAAAATCAAATTTGGAAGTTAGAGAATTAAATTAGGAATAATTTGAAAGTTAAGTAATTAAATTAAAAAAAGATTAAATTTTAGTGACCAAAATAAGAGAGAAAATAGTTGAGCAACGAATATTGCAATTTACCCATAAAAAAGGTGCATGAAAATCGCCCATTAAGTTTTAAGTTTTTAACGGTGAGGTATTAAAATAAAAAAACTAAACATTAGATATGATTTTAAAAAAATAAAATTTTATATACTAAAACATATCAAAATTAATAGTTTAAATATTAAATACATAGTTTACCCAATAAAATTTGGTTTCGTTGATTGGTTGTCAAGAAAATAACCGAGAAAAGTGTTTCCCACGAAAATGATATACCTACTAATTCAAACTGGGAAAAGAAAAAGGGAGAATATTTTCATTGCTTTATTTAATAATTTAATCTAATAATTAATTTAATCTAATAATTAATTTAATACTGTTAATTAACACTATTAAAAAGAATATATTGAAATTAGTTATATCAAAAAATAAAAAATATACTTTAATTAGAGTTTTTCATTGCTTTATCTGAAGATTAAATAAAAGTATGAAAAAATAAAAAGTAATTTCGTTAAGTAAAGGGTCTAAAACCGTAATTAGACCTTTAGAAATAAAGCGGCTGCTAAATAAATAGAGTGACTGAAACAATAATTAGACCATGATTTTCAGGTCTTGAGCAAACATTACCATTTCGTTTCGCTGTTAATCGTCATCTTTCTCAGCAGTCCATAGATATCGAGCATACGATGCAAGGACATGGCTGCCATTAACAATCCCAAGGTTACATTCAAAACAATATTTAAACTATGCATTTAGTACCTAAATTATAATTTTTTATTTTTTTGGTATCTAAACTTTCAATCTTTTCGAAAACATAACTAACCTTTAATTTTTGTTTCATTTTAGTATATCGCCGTTAAAAAATGCATTCATTTAGTACATAAACTATCAGTTTTAATTATTTTCAGTACGTAATTTTTTTTAAAAAAAAATCAAAATTTAATGTTAAATTTAAATGGGTACTAAAATGAAACACAAACTAAAGTTTTTAACGGCATGTACTAAAATGAAACAAAAACTAAAGTTTATGTATGATTTTAAAAAAAATTAAAAGTTTAGGTATTAAAACGGATCAAAAACCGATAGTTTACCCAAAAAATTATAGTAGGTTTAGAATAAATGAACATCATTAAACATCAGATCAGATCGGGATAGAATGAATGGGGTAACACAACTAAAAATCTAACTTATCTCGATCCATGCACGTCGCTAAATTTTAATATGTTTCATGTCAGATTGTCTAAAGTGATTATAGAACATGATTATTGAGGACTCAATTAAAACACTATTTGGGACAAAATTAGAATTTATGATGTAGTTTGGGGACTTATGATGGAATTAACCCGATAAAAGAATAGGGATGAAAAAAGTGAATAATACCAGTTATTTGGAGAAGCCTTAACAGCACGATCAAAATAAGATTGAGCAAGAGCTTTATCGCCATGGTTAACCCAGATTAAATCTCCATACATCGACAGAACTTCCCCGTCGTCCGGCCGTACCACCACCGCTTTCCGGCAATACTCCTCCGCTTTCAAAAGATCGCCTTGCACCTCTCTCAAGAATTTAGAGTAGTTGGTGAGAAGAAGAGCTTCTCCGGGATAAGTTCTGATCATATTCTGGTAATACTCATCCATTCTCTGTTTCCCTTGACCCCAATCTCCGCCTCCGCCGTCGGCATGAAGGGACGAGGAAACCCGTTGGAAGGGGATATCTTCTTCTTCCTTGACGGTGTTCGGAGACCCCATGTGGCTCAGCTTGTGCCTGTTGGGAATAGCGAAATGCCTCACGTTGCCGTCCGACGACGTTCGTTGGATCTTGTTGATCGGAGACGGCGTGAGGGAAACGTTCTTTGAAGGGATCCGATCGACGGCCGCCGGATTCTGGGGTACGCACGTTTTGAGGATGGGTGTGGATGAGCTTCGTAGAAGCATTGTTTTTTTTTTCTCTGGGAAAACTTTTTCCGGCGAGGGTTTTCTCAGAGAAGGAAGAAAATAAAGGAAAAATAAAAGAATGGAAACTGAAAAGAAAATGAAGATTTGTTGACGTGAAGAAGACGAGATGGAGAAATGCGTGAAGTAAATTATGGTGTGATATAGAGAAATTTCATGGCAGACAATTGAAGACGAAGAACAGGCAAAACATTAAAAACGGCAGGGAAGAGTCTAAGCCATCGTATTTTTTGCTGCTCGTTTTAGACCACTTGTCTTTCTTATTTCTATTTTGGTCATTAAATTATAAAGAAGGCTTAATACCAAATTAAGTGCCCAAACTACACAGCTTTTCCCAAATAGATGCCTAAACTATTTTTTGACTTATACATGTGTCTAATGTTACAAACGTTATCCATTTAGGTGTCTGAGCCATCCACGACGTTAATTTCCCTCGTTAAGTGAAACGTGTCACAATATGGTGATTTTTTTTAAAATATTATTATATTTATAAAAAGCCCTAATTCCTCTTAAATTATAAATTAGCCCCCAAATCCCTAAAATTCTCAAATCCTAACCTTAACACATCGTCGCCGCCTTTTCCGGCCATGACCATCGTCACAACCGTAGTCTCTGCCATCCTCCTAGTCATACGTTATCGTAGTTGCCGTCGATTGGCCGTCAGAATCATATTGGATCATGGTTTTTATCATAGGGTTTGGGGGTACAAAACGTCGATCAATTATCGATTGATCTTCGATCGGTCACGATTTTATAGGGGTTTTGGCCGCTGGGGGAGGGAAGATTGGGTGGAGATTCTTCGACTACAAAGGGCGGAGGTCGGTGTAGGTTTAGGGGTTGAAATGAAGGCTTTCAAAATTTTGGGTTTATTTTAAAATTTGAGTTTTGTTTTTTTAAATATAGTTTTAGTTTTAAATAAAAATTTTAAATTTACCGCATTATGACACGTGTCACTTAACGGATAAATTAACACCGTTGGCAGTCCAGACACATAAATAGGTAACATTTGTAACGTTAGGTACTTAGATGAGTCAAAAAAATAGTTTAGACATTATTTGGGAAAAACGATATAGTTTGGACATTTCTTTTGGTATCAAGCCCATAAAGAATTATAATTATAATATTAATGTTTTCAAATACATTTTTAATCATTTCACTTTTAATTTTTACGATAAATTATTCAAATGATCATTTAGGATTAACGTCGATATGATTATTATACTTTTAATTTTGACAATATAACGACATAACTATTTAAGTGGTTATAATGGAGTCATTTGTCATTAAAAACAAATAGTGTAACTGATGTGGAATTTTGACTCGCCGTTAATCAATATCAATCACATCAGTTACGTCGTTTGTTTTGTAAGGATAAATTACACATTTAGTACCTAAACTATTGATTTTTTGTCTGTTTTAGTATCTAAACTTTCAATTTTTTTCAAAACAATACTTAAAGTTTAGTTTTTGTTTCATTTTATTACTCGACTGTTAAAAACTTTAGTTTTTATTTCATTTTTAGTACCCCGTTCAAAATTTAACGTTAAGTTTTGAAAGATTAAAAGTTCAGGAACTGAAACGGATCAAAATTGATAGTTTAGTTACTAAACGCGTTAAGTTTTTAACGGCGATGTACTAAAATGAAATGAAAACTAAACATTAGGTATGATTTTGAAAAATTGAAAGTTTAGATAGTAAAACGGATCAAAACAAATAATTTGAGTACTAAATATGTAGTTTACCCGTTTTGTAACAATATTTTTTTATCATCATTTTGTAACGATAGATGACTACATTGAAACCACTTAAATAATTACGTGAATTTGACCCCTAACTATATGAGTTGCCATTAAAAGTTTAAGGGACAATTTGATCAAAATGATCAAGTTTATGATCTAATTCAATGCAAAAAGTTCAAGGGTCAATTTGATCAATTTTGTCAAATTTTAAAGTTAATTTAACCCAAAAAAATTTAAAGATCAATTTAACCAAACTTCTAAGTTCATAAATATTTTTCTTTTAACTGCATGTGGCTACTAGGGATAACAACAATCGGGTTAGGATTGGGTTTTGATCGACTTGACCCGACTCAAAATTTTACATCCTACATCCGATCTGATCTGACCTGAAAATATATATCTTCCGTCCGACTCCGATCTGACATGATTTCTTAGAGTATAAATCAGACTCGACCCAGTATAAATTAAGGATTTAATTAAAAATATTAAATTATCCACCCAAAACCGATCTGACCCGGCCCGACTTCATTCCTTACAAAGTCTGACCCGACCCAAACTTGATTCTTTTAAAAAAAATCCAACCCGATCTGGTCAGAGCCTGTTGGATGCAGGTGAAATTACCATCCCTAGTGCCTAAACTGAAATCACTTAGATAATTTTGTGGTCATATTAATAGAATTGAAAATTTGGTGATCATATCGACACTAATCTCATAATTAATTACGATGATTTGAGTAGTTTACCTTGTATATTATTATACAAATATTTTCTATAAATACATCATACCAGGCCAATTCATATTACCCATTTTATTGGAATAGTAAATCTATTCCCATCCAAATAGATAAAATTCATTGAGAATTTGTGATTCAGTCCTTTCTAATTTAAACAGAGAATTACAATTGATAAGAGAACGATAGTTGATCGGTGTATTTCTTATAAAAGATTAAAGTTCTTTCTTTTAATATGAGAGAGAGGATGTTTTATTGTCTTGTCTGGAAAATAAATATCATGTCTGTGGGGTGGTTAATGTTAGATTTATGATCGTGATAATAGTTGAGTTCGTCTCTAACGAATTATGTGGAGTTGTTAGAAATCCAAGCATGGAGTTGTACTTGATAGGAGGACGGTTGTTGACCGGTGTATTTCTTATGAAAGATTGAAGTTTTTTTTTTAATATAAGAGAGAAGATCTTTTTTGTCTCGTTTGGAAAATAATATCGTGTCTGTGGGGTCGTTAATGTCAGATTCATGACGGTGATAACTGTTGAATTTGTCTCTAACGAATTATGTGGAGTTGTCAGAAACCCAATCATGGAGTTGTCGTTGTAATAGTGCAAAATTTTTAGATGACGGAAACATAGAGTGCAGTTTTCGAGGGATGTTTTCAAACGAGATACAAAAATATAACAGAACTAAATAAAATATACACTAATCATAGTTAATCAAATATGATGAAAAAAATGTAATTTTAGTAAAATATTTTTTCTATAAATTTTAAATCTAATCCTAATTATACCCGGAAGGAAGGGGAAACTAAGGAATAAGAGTACTCCTAGTAAATCTAGAATCAAGGATGGAAGGAGGGGGCGGATGGGGGGAATCGTCCCTCTTAAAATTTAAAATTACCATAGAATTTAGATTTTTTCTATGCATATTCTATTGAAAATATGTTTTCACCCCCTAAAATTTTATAAGTTCAAATTTATCCCCTAAAATTTTATAAGTTCAAATTCATCCCTTGAAATTTTAAAAGTTCAAATTCATCCCCAATTAAGCCTAAAATAGACATATTCTTTAGGCACATCTCTCCTTTAAGTAGGAATTAAAGAGATGGACATACAAAGCAAATGCATCGCATGTTGATTTATGTATGTCATTAACTCTAAGTTTGCATATTTTTTTGACGACAAAATCGTTTCACACGCGGATATCGATACTGTTATTTTAAGGTTATATTTAATTTCAGATAAATTATGTGTTTTTATCTAAATTATCAGTTTTAGACTGTTTTAGTATATAAACTTTCATTATTTTGATATCCATGTTAGAAATTTAATGGACGGGCTCGTCGACCGCCGCGTCTACGGATACTAACCGTCGCATCCGTCAATCGATGAAGCCCAAACTTTTCAGCTTGTACCTCTTCGACCCCTGAACGCGATTCCAACCTCCTTTTTCCAACACCTCCGTTTCACCGGAAAACACCCCAATCTCCCTAGATCGATGATGAACTCTTCAATTTCTTCATCCTCCGTTCTCCATGGTCCAACGTCTAATGAGCATGAAATTGGATTATGTTGGTCCACCGTTTGGATTGATCTCCGAAGAGACATGTTACCCCAACATTATCGCGAAATGCGTAAACGTGTCGGATCCTGTGTTGGAAGCACTAGCCGGTGAGGCCGTTTCGTGTTTGGACTGTCTCGAATCGGTTGATCCCCCCCATGCCACCTAGTGGCAACTTGCCTCTTACTGCAATGATCATGGAGAAAGATATTTCTCTGCATGTGTTGTATCAGAACAAATTCAGTACCATCAGCGGGATAAAGAGTTTCATGAACACAGTCTGCGCTTGGATTTTCACCGATATCTTTCAACACATGATGGGGATCGCGCCACAAGTGGTCCTCAATCAGCCTCTTGTCATCCCCGGTTTCCCTCACCCGTTATTCGGCAACGTCACCATAGTGCCTAGAGCCATGGACCATGACTTTCCTATAGGAGGCCTGTGGGGATGGCATCCTTGCAACAACGTCACTGAGGACGAAAGGACCCTGTTCCTGACTTTCTCGCGGGGCTTCCTGGTTTCGGAAGACGAAATAAGGGAAGTCTTCACTAGGATACGCGGTGTTTGTGTCGAAAACGTGCACATGCGGGATAACGTCCACAGCGGTGAACAGGCATTGTTTGGTAGGATGGTTCTACGGTCCGTCACGAACGTCGATCAGGCATGGAACGGGAGACGCGTAGCGAAGTACCGGGTCAACGGGAAACACATATGGGCACGGAAGTATGAGCGCAGGGAGTAGGATTTTATAGCAGTGTGATGTAGGGTAAGCTTTTTGTTGCGAAAGTTACAGCCTTGAGTATTTAAAAAAGCTTCCTTGTTTGCTATGTTTCATGTGAATCAAAAACTGAAACTTTCTTGTCCGAAAAGGGTAGAATTCTTTAAGAACAATGCGTTTGGAAGGCAATTATCCTAACCGTTGGACTACAAACGCTTCTTGTTTAATGAATAAAACTTTTCGTTTATTAAACTGTGTAATGTATCAGCAACATAATTCATATAACACAATCACTCAAGACGGTTATAGTTTATTTTTGGGTAAACTACATCATACCACTGAACTTTTATACGTTGTATCACTTATAACTTTAATTTTTGTTTCAATTATGCCACTGAATCGTTAAATTATTAACATCACAATGATTATGGTTAACGGCTCTGGTTGTTAATGATTTAACGGTCTAACGATATAATTGAAACGAAAATCAACATTCAATGTCATTTTGATTTTGTTTTACTGAAGAGCAATTTTACCTGAACGCATTTGCAATTGTATTGTTGCCCTTCATCTTGAATGCCAAGTTGTGGGCTCTTCATGACACCTCGTTGCTTGCTCGAAACATAGGTTTTAGGAAATCGGAGGCGAAACAGATTGCAGGTCTAAAAGCTCACTTGTCAGTTTCACAGAGAAAAAGGCAAAACCTGGACGAGCTGAGAGAAAGAGATGATTTGTTGGCCAAGGTAGGGGAAAGCAGGAGGAAAGTTGAAGATCAGCTGGAATGGAAGAAGGAACAGTTCAAACACCTAGAAGAAGCCCGTGACAAGCTTCGAAACTAGTCCAAGGTGATAAAGAATGAACAGGAGCAGACAAAATCTATGTTGCTTAGTGAGATTTCTTCACTACAGACAAGATTAGAATCTCAGTTACTTACTGATGAGCAAGTCTTGGACGGTACTTTCTCTCAACTTTGACTTCATCTAGCTCTTGAAAAACCTTCTGAATTGCCTTATTTCACTGTTTACGGCAGAAGAAAGGTTAAAAGAAGCATTAAAAGTTAAGGACTAGGCTGGGTTTAGGTTAAAAAAGAGTTTTATTTACTTTTCACTATTTTGTTCTATTAATTATTTATAGGGCAAACTATGCGAATAACCCTCTATGTTTAGGATATGATCGACTTTGGTTACCAATTTAAAAATTAAAGAAAAATGATCTCTTACGTTACTGATCCGTTTGATTTTAATCATTCAGTCATTAATTTTTGGTAATCCCTTCTGTTTGAGTCTCTAACATGATTGAGAGACTAAAATCGAATAAGAGTTAACAACTGAAGGATTAAAATTGAACAGATCGATAATATTAGGTACTAAAATCGAACAGATCAATAACGTTAGGGACCATTCTCCTTTAATTTTTAAATTGGAGACAAAAATCGGTTCAGAAGTATTGATACTTGATTCAAAAGTACGATACTACCCTTCCTTTTCAGTTTATATTTGTTGGTTAGTATCGATACCCAAAAGATAGTACTAATATTGAAGGGCTTAGTATCAGTACCCACTAGTAGTTTTGGATAAGAAATCCATGGGGTTAAGGGGTTAGGTTTGAAGGGCCCAATAATTTCAAATTTTCATGAAATAAAACTACAAGTGAGAGTAATTAAAGCACAATACAACCAAAAACAATAATAGGACGACATAAAACTAACTTTGTTTGATGCTCAGGAAATAACCAAAACACCCAAGTTCCCTTAGCAGGATACAATCGTTTTAGTTGGATATATCCGAGCAAGTTCCAAGATACTTTTTTTGTCGACTAGGCGTAGATGCCCCAAGACTCAACAAAGTAAGTTGATCGGGTGCACGTTTTTTATGTCATTCCGAATCTTACCCCAAATAATCGAGGGTATCCCAAGTAGGCTAAAGGGGTATGTGCTTCGAGATGCTTAACTCTCAACCACACCATGATGCATCCTCAACATTTCATAAAAGGAATCTTACGTCTTCATACCTATGTCACTAGCATGCTCATTTAGTGAATGAATGTAGTATAATACAATTATTAGCGTGACACTGAGCTCGTAAGCTCAACGTTCAGAATGTATTTTCATGCACATGTTCTTAGGAGATCGTCCGTGGAGCGTTATCGTCACCAGATTTTCCAGATCAACCGAGATTAACAGAGTATGTCTGTATTAGAGGGCATGTGCTACTTACAAACTCTTAGTATTTCAGTCGTACCGATATTTGACATGAACTCAGTATTTTTTATTTTGACGTATTGAGAGTTCCCCATATTTTGAAAACTTAAATTATTTTTAAAAATATTGGGTTAACCAATTCGATGGTCCCGTGTGATACTTTAATCATTCGATCTTCGAGTGAGACTAGGTTAAGGTGTTACATTTAGTGGTATTAGAGCGTCAGATTTAGTCGTTTTTAGAACCCATGGACTAGGGTCAATCAGTGTCTATGTATGTACATGTCACTAGAGAGTGTAGAGTATTTTAAAGACTGAAATAACAATAATAACTTTCATTTCTTTCTAATTAAAAAAAACATGACAGACTACACAGCATATAATTAAGACGGTAGAGACGAGAGTCATGTCTCACTAGCAGCCGACATTGGTAACGAGTTTGTCCCGGATACAAATCAGCATGAGATACCAGTTGATCCAGGAATTGAGGAGACGACCTTCGGGATATAACGTAGTAGGAAAAAATAAACTTACTAAAACGTAAGTTACTATTTGACCTTTTCGTAAATAGATAAACAAAAGCTTAATCTTCAATTCTCTCTCTTCCCGTTATTGGTTCTTTGCTTCTCTTTCTAAATGATAGATACAGTAATGTAGGGGAGTGAAATTCAATTCTCATAGATCGAACCCCTTTTGTTTGCTTTGTCTTCAAGTCTCGTCGAGTTTTCTCCCTCACTTTCTCGAGAAAAAAAGAAAGAAAAGAAAGCATGGAATTGCCAGAAAACGAGTCAGCTTTTTTCTTTTGAGGTAATGATAACTCTTTTTTCCATCTCTCTGGTTTTCCACAATGCAGAATGGATCTCTGTTTTTCGAAGCTAAATTTGAATTGATTTAAATGAATACACAATTTGATCCCATTTTTCCCCTTTTTTGTTCTATCTGAACTGTAAAGCTTGAACCTTTAGCTTCTTCTTCTTAAAGGGTGGTCTCATCTTTGATTAACTTTGGTTTGGGTATTGATTTTTAGGGTTTTTTTAGCTCATTTCGATGACTTTGAGGACAAGGGAGATTGGGGTTTAAAGGGATTCTTTTTCTTCAAGGGAGTTTTTGGATGAAAAATGAGGGTTTTTAGGATTTTGAGTGAAGCTTAGAGTGGTAGAGTTGTAAATTTAAGTAAGATTTGGGTGTTTTTGGAGACACTGTTTGAATGTGATCAAATTGTTGGTGTTAGAAGGGTTTTTCTAATTGGTTTAGGGTTTTTGTTTATGAGGAATTTGATGATTTGGTGGATTGGATAGGCAAAAGTTGAGGGACCGGACTAAACAAGGCGCTGGTAAAGCGGGACTGCTTTCAGGTAGAAAAATTTGAGGGATATCTTCGTCTATGTCCGGTGGTCCGAGATTGAGGTCGATGAGTGTGGCGGATTCCGAGTCAAGGCCCGTACTGGTACCTGCAGGGAACAAGGCAGGTTCACTGAGTGCAAGAAAACCAGTTTCAAAGCCTTTGAGAAAGGTTGAAAAGACTCCGGTTGAGGTCGAGAAAAAAGCCCTTCCATCATCTACTATTAGTCCACTTTCTCCAAAGACGCATTCCGCTAGCGTTTCTTCCATGCTTCGTCGGCATGAACAGTTATTACATTCTAATTTGTCACTAAATGCTTCGTGTTCATCGGATGCTTCCACGGATTCATTTCATAGTAGAGAATCCACTGGCAGGTTAATCCGGTCATATAGTGTAGGAAGTAGGAGGAAGACGTACGCATCGAAGCCTAGAAGTGTTGCTTCCGACGGTGGTTTGGATTCACCGCCCGGTTATTCACATCAAAAGAAGAGATGTGCTTGGGTGACACCAAATACAGGTGTGTGTGACTTAACATGATTCAATTATGAATCCATGTGAACATTTTCTTCCTATGCTGCTTTCAACTGTATTATCAGCCTCATAAGCTTGCTCTAAGTATTAATTTTATCGGTTTTTACGATTTGAATCGACCAATAAGTTAAATGCATACTTGATATTTGTAAGCTCTGCACTTTTATGAGAAAGTACATGTATGGCATGAATGCAAATTAGTTACACATTCAGAGGTCCAGGCATTATATTTGAATTGAAAGACTGTATATCAGCCTATCTCAATTTGTTTGAGTTACACCTTCAAGTCATCGATATTGTTTGAAGGGTTGTTTTATGACATTTACCGGAGGAAGGCATTCCGTCATGCTTTCTGCTGACTTGGTTTTGGTTTTGGGATCAGATCCGAGTTATGCTGCCTTGCACGATGAAGAGTGGGGAGTTCCTGTACACGACGACAAGTATGTTATCTCGATATTGACTATATCTGGTTACTGATTAAAATAACTAGCTCTCTGGCAAAATTAAATTTCACTCGACGACTGGCTGATATTGTTTTCCACATGCAGGAAATTGTTTGAGCTGCTAGTACTTTCGGGTGCATTGTCCGAACTTACTTGGCCTGCTATCCTAAGCAAAAGACATATATTTAGGTATTGTTCCTGCAGAATCTCCATCTTACTTCCGTCGAATATGTGGACTTCTGAGATGTATCTTTTATGCAGAGAAGTTTTTATGGAGTTCGATCCTGTTGCCGTGTCAAAGCTAAATGAGAAGAAGCTAGTAGCACCTGGTAGCTTGGCGAGTTCGTTGTTATCAGAACTAAAGCTGCGGGCTATCGTCGAGAATGCACGCCAAATGTCTATGGTAAGAATCTCATTATACTTTTCACCATTTTTCGACCTTGCCTTCGAACCACATAACGAATAACATGGAATATGACAAAAGTTTGCTCTACTGAAGTTGTTTTACATAGTGGAAGATATGAATTTTTAGTTTACCTTGCAAGATAATAGCACACTTCCAGTCGTCTACTCGACTTCGGGGCTCGTCTTAAACCGATAGTCCCGATATAGGATTCATTGAATTGATGGCTATACCCAATCAGGGACCACTTATATTGTTCCCTATTGTTTTAGCAAGTGATTAGACAAATATAAAAGGTTCTAAGTGATCATTTTATTTTAGTAGGTTTGGTGAGATGTAGCTGAAGTGGTCCTAAACCCTCCAGGCACATTATTTGGACCCTCCATGGTGACTTTGATTATGATTGAAACTAACTTTTTGCAGGTTTTGATGATGCCAGGTTATAAATGAGTTCGGGTCGTTCAACGAGTATATTTGGAGTTTCGTGAACCACAAGCCTATCGTTAACAGATTCAGGTATCCTCGCCAGGTTCCGGTTAAAACTCCGAAAGCAGATGTCATAAGCAAAGATCTAGTAAGAAGGGGTTTCCGGAGCGTGGGGCAGACTGTAATCTACTCGTTCATGCAAGTGGCCGGAATAACAAACGACCATCTCGCGAGTTGTTTCAGGTTCCAGGAGTGTATAACTGCAGCAGAAGGAAAAGAAGAGAACGGGATCAAAGATGTGCCCGAAGAGAAAAAAGTCGATAATGGGATCGTATCGGAATTGTCGATAGCTTTCGACGGATTGAGTTTCGCCTCGGAGTGATGTTCGGTCCAGGTTCAATCATCAGTTTTTACCACGTTGACTGATAACACTACTCTTCACTCTTTGGTTAGTAATGAAAGATGGTTTTTTTGTGTATAAAAATTTCAATGAATACTCGTGCATTTATGGATTTATCTATATTGTAGATTCCTAAAGAGTAAATTAAAATATAACTGGTGAAATCATGAATGTGTGCAGTCATTGATACCTGTGAGTAAATGATTTAGGGGCAATATTTTTTTAGAGTCGCACTTGAGCCAAATTCTATGGATTCTGACATGACTATATAATCAATTGTTTGTTTTGGAAATTTAAGTTGACCCGAATTCGATGGATTTTGATCTGACTTTAGATAAACAATTGTTTTTTTTTAATTTAGGTTCATGTCGGTCGGATTCAAATTTATGATGAAAATGTCAAATCTATCTGTATATTTTTTTAAAGTAAACCCTTATTTTATCTAATAAAATTAAGAATTATATATATATATCGTGTTTGGTGTAAAGTTTTACCCTATATATTAGATTGGGTAGAATCTCTTTAAATTTGAGTTGAATCGAGTGACATAGAATGATGATGGATCAAAAATCTGACCCTAACCCAATCCTATCCTAAGGGACAAGGGGGGGAACTCTTTTATCTTTTATAAGACATGTTTGTTTTGAGAGAACCCCAATGTTCCTTCTTTTACAATGATGACATTTCATAATTTCATAATTCGGAGGTCTTCTACGGAAGTTGCTCTCAACCTGGTGTTTGAGGGCAACCTACTATCTTACCTCCCCTTATCCCATTACATATGGGAACAAGGGACATCCATTTTAATGTCTAGATGGATGCTTTGTTTGAAAAAAAGACCAAAATTTCCAAGCTGTAAAGCTTTGACTTAGATTTGGTAATGCAACCGATAGATGCTTTTCTACCCTAATTGAAGCCCCTCTTAACAGTTAAAACAAAAGGCCAATGATTTATGACAATGACCATTTTGCATTAAAAAAAGTTATTGTTGGTAATATTCTTTCTTCTGCTAGAAATGAGAGGAAAACTAAATATGAGACCAAGATTTCGGAAAAGATTATTACCTCTGATAATGATCTTTTATATGAACCGAACTTGCCCTTACGGTCCGGTGCATGTCGCATAAAACAAAGAGAGAAGATTGGAACATGGTTCCTAGTAAGTTAACGAGAATTGGGTTGCCAACCAAATCTATGTTGTTTCCACTATTATAACCTTGTTCCAAACAGATTGAGAGAGAATACAACAGAAAATATACAGCCTCACCAGAAACTATAGCAATAAAGTAGTAGGACAAATCAAACCTGACCAATGGCCGTTTCAAATAATTTTATATAAAGACATGCCTGATGTTGACGCCAGAAAAGTTACCTTTAAGTTCAGCATGGTTTGATTTCGAATCCGATACTCAGAAGCGTTCTAGCCGATTCCATCGCCTTCTCACCACCAAGTTCTACAGCCTCACCTGTCAGTTCACCTCCTGTACCCACTGACCACTTGGTTGATGTAGCTTGCTTTTGCACTTCATCGGCTACTGTAAGTTGCAAGTTGTTCACAGAAGCAGGAGCAGCAGCAGCAACAAGAGGAGCACTTGAAGGGCCATGTCGCTTCTTTGGCACAGGCATGTCATGGTCGTGAACGCCTTTATATGTTATAACGACGACGTTTGTATTATCTACAGCTGTCTCGATATGCTTACGGACAGGACACCCGGCAGAAGTGCATCTATAGTAGTTCCTAGAAAACGTTATCAACTGAAAGATAAGAATAAACCCAATCGAATGTATACGAATTCAAGGAACTAACAGCTTGGTTAAAGATTGAGCTTGTAAGCTACCAAATTGGCCATCCTTGAAAGAAAACAAACTCATATAAAGCAAACTCTTGAACATCAGCCTCAGAGGAAGCAGCATAACGGTTCGGGAGAGATGTTTAGACAAATATAGCACAACATTGACAAAAAAAATGAACCTACATGGCTTTGCAAAGCACTAAGTATTACAGAGACCAAAAGCAAGGACAGACCACTGGATCCATGGTGCAAATGAATGGTAGAGATAATATAGTAAACCTTGTGGATCCCATACAACAGACATGTAAAAAAAGTAATCACCATTACATAGTATAACAATGATAAGTACAAGTCGACAGAGTAGCCACAATATGCCTGAGCAGCCACATTTAGCAATGGTTTAAAGGTAAAAAAACAATAAAACCTTCATTAAAATGATACTGAGAAGAGAACAAGCACCTGGGATTAGAATTTCCTTTCACCATTTTCTGTCCGTATTTTCGCCATTTGTATCCATCGCCATAGATTCCTACATCACCTGCTGCATGCACGACAAATTTAGGTTTTTTCCCAGTTTTCACAACAGAACCAGAACAAACTGCATCACCTTTCTTCCTCCTGGATAAGAAAATGAGAAACTATCAAAACCAGGTAAGCATAGAGGATTTTCCATTAATAATACACACAAGACATGTCATGAAGGAGGGAAAGGCAAAGAGAAATTCATGGAAAAGCTTGCCTTTTATTTGGCTCAGCTTCACTCAAAAGCTCTTCCTTCATTTGCGTGCCACCATTCCCGTCAGAGCCACTAGAACACTGTTGTTTTCTTTCAGGATTTACAGTTGTTTCTGGTAAAGATTCTTTAGAAGATGTAGAAGGATCAGAATCATTAGGCACTCTGACAGGCTGTTCTGTTATAAGATTCATTGAAACAGGAACAGCAGCTGTGACAGGATTAATTGAAACAGGAACAGCAGATGATAAAACCTTACTTTCCCTTGTAAAGTTAATCTTCCGTGGAGGTTCATGACTATGTATGCCTTTATTAACAATCTCTATTATATGGCCTGTGTGATCAGAGCATTCTATCTTTTTAACCTGACAATTGGAGAATGTGCATTTGTAATAGCTTCGAGAACCTTTAGGACTCTTCACTTGCTTTTGACCATATTTCCGCCAATTGTAACCATCAGACACTGGTGTCTTCACATAGGGAACAAAGGGTACCACTTTAAGATTAGAAGGGCTTTGTTGGTTTGCTTCTGCAAGGGATGAGCTATTAACCTTCTGATCTGAATGACTTTGTTTCGGAGATGTTGGTGACGGTTCTGGCAAAACAGATAATTGGAGAAGATTTTGTTTCGGAGAAGTTGGTGACAGTTCTGGCAAAACAGATTCATTGACCAGATTTTGTTTCGGAGAACTTGGTGATGGTTCTGGCAAAACAGATTCATGGACCGGATTTTGTTTTGGAGATTCTGCATCCTGGAAAGCAAAATTAGGCATTTCCTGGTGGGCTATCTTAACTTGATCCTAAAGAAGAAAAAAAAGAACTCAATGAAAGAACAATTCAATCACAGAAAGAGTTAATTGTACATAAGATGTCAAGGTCCAACGACATGGATCTTCCACATCATTATGATGGTTTAGAATAACTCACTCAATGTTCTAACTCAAAAGGACAATATATATCATCACCAAAAAGATTAAAGTCAAACAAAATTAGAAGATATAACTGGAAAAGCTTTGACAAGGCTGATTGAATGTGTTTGGATAAACTATATTCGCATCCTTTAGCCATCCATTTAACATAGCATTCACTTATATATCAAAAATAGATTCGATAATTGATTCCATGCACAATAACACAAATTTGCAACCAAGAAGAAAAAAAGATAAATATCCTTAATATATTAGGTCTTAATTGGCTTCTAAAAACGAAAACTTCGATTAAAATAAAAGAGCACACTTGCTGTGAGAAACAACCACATTCATATATCCTATAATTCAACTTTAATGAACCCAAAGGTGCTGGTGGGTTCATGTGAATGCATATATCCATATAGAGAGGTGAGATGTTTAATCTTGCAAATTCCAAGGACCTTAACTAGTTCATTTCCCACAAGACCTTGTTGGCTATTCAGTGCAACACTGCAATCAATAACATATGAAAAATAAATTTAATATTTACTGAAGCAGAGAAACACTGCTGCAAAGTACTTTATTTAATAATATTTTTAATATTTCAAGGCAAAGATAGAATATAAGGAAAAACGTTTATGGCAACAAAGTCATCGATCTCTACACCATCCATAGACAAACTCTAACTTAAGCTTCTAGTCATAGACAAACATAAAAAAGAAGTGTAGAGTTCAAACAAACAGATCGAAAGTAAGAACCAAAAAAAATCATAATCGTAATTTTTCAAAAATAAAATAAGAAACGGAAACGACTAGAAATGAATACAGTAGTTAAAGAGTGAATTCCTGACCTTAGATTCAACAACTTCCTTTGGTTCCGAAGTAGAATTCTCCCGCAACCCTGAGAGATCACCGCACAGCGAAATTTTCATTAAATAAACAAGGGGAAATGAACGGAATTCTTCACTTAAAAAAAACCTTACCCTCACGACGATCATCATTCGTTAGGTTTTCCAGCCGCGAGTCTTTTAACTCGGCGTCACACGACGGCGCCGCTCCCGCCTCGTCCGACTCGTTAACTCGACTCACTCCTTCCTTTTCCTCTTCTTCGTCATCATCCAACTCGTCCGCTCCTCCTACCGAGTCGTCGTTTCGCTTTTCCTCGTGTCGTTCCATCGGCTGCGCTTCGCTTTCAGTCTCAGCCATGCCTCTCAAAAGAGCAAGAGAAGAGAAACGCAGGTGTCGTTTTAATGATAGTTATGAAATAAAACGGCATCGGAATTAGATTTGGAGAGAGAAAGGCAAAGAAAGGGGTTGCTTTAAAGAGAGAGAAAGGGGTATAATTGTCTTTCTCTGACTTCAATTGACTCGTCCTTTTTCTTTCCCAGGTGGTGTCTATGTGTAACAGAATCCACCGTTGATATCTCCGTTTCATCAGCTGCCCTTGATATTGTTGACCTTTGACTCCTCCTTTTCATCCCCACTTTTCCTTTTCGGTACCGTATTTTAGGCCTAATTCTGATTTTGATCATTTTACTATTTCAGAATTCGATTTAAGGTAAACTACGCATGCATTACCTAAATTATTAGTTTTGACACGTTTTAATACTTAAACTTTTATTTTTCTAAATCATACCTAACATTTAGTTTTTATTTTATTTTAGTACATTATCGTTAAAAATTTAACATGTTTAGCACTTAAACTATCAGTTTTAATCCGTTTTAATACCTAAACTTTTAATTTTTTTTTCAAAATTTAACGTTAAATTTTAAACATGGTTTTACTGTTATTTGATCACACAATTAGAGTTAAAGTCATGATTGTTTTCGGAGGGGTTGAAAATATAAAAAACAAAAATTATCATCATATTAAATTAATTTTATACTTTTAGAGTATACCAAATTGAATTTCTATCATTTGAGGCAACAAAATGTAATATTTATATTATCGATATCTAAAATTTTAAAACCATTTTAAGGGCATCTTTAAGAAAGAGTGAGCAACAAAAGATAAATACTATATATAAAAATTATTGGTAAAAAGGTAACTTTTGCCCCTGTATTAGGCCCAATATATCATTTTTGCCCCAATCGTATTCTCATATAAATTTAACCTTCGAAGTTGTTCAATTGCATCATTCTATACTCTACCCCTAAATTAAACACTAATTTATAAATCTTAAACCTAAATAATAACTCTATAACCTCTAAACCATAAACTCTATCTTAGGATTTTAAATTAGGGGTAATATATATAATAATACAATTAAACAACTTTGAGGGCTAAATTAATGTGAAAATACGATATAGACAAAAATGATAAATTGGATCTACTACAAGGGTAAAGATGACCCTTAAGCCTAAATTATTAATTATTTTTATTTACTTGAAAACTTAATTTTTTTAAAAAAATTTATGAATAGATTTTAAAACTTTCTAAATAATGTTTAAAAGCCATAAAATAGAGTTATTTTTAAAAATAAAAATACAAAATCTACAAAAAAAACAAAGTTAATATGAAAAAAAATTGAATTTCATCAAACTAAAAATTGATGGACTAATAAAAAAATTATCCATTTTAAGGGGGCTAATCTATGTATAAGTAATAATAAATTCATATAATCCCAACGCTTAAAACTACTAAAAATGATTTCATTGTTATCATTTTAACGGTAGGCAGGTAACAGTATCATCAATTCAAATATACTAATAACATTCTTAAAGAAGGGGATTAAGGGACAAATCTATGTGAAATTGAATAATGGAATTAAAATCTATGATTTTAGCATAGTAAAGGGACTAATACCATAATTAGACCGGGTTTTATTTGGATTCTTATTCCTCGACATCAAAATTTAATATGTCGCAAAATCGGGACCTATCAACGCTCCACGTGACTTTCTGATAAGACAGGTTTTTAATTATTACAATGATTTAAAATCTATAGGATATTTACTCACGAATGTTTTTAAGTCTTAAAAGAGGGAAATTATTACGTTCGGTCATTTTAATATACGATTAAAAAAAGATCTTATCAATTTATTATTATTTAAATATTAAAATTGATAAAAAAAATTACCGGAAACATTATTATTTCTATCGATTTTGTTATTATTGGGTGTTTTATCGATTTTATTAACAAAACCGATAAAGCGCTACCGGTTTTATTATTATTGAGCACTTTATCGGAAATATTAAAAAACATTAGTATTTTATGTATAAATAATAATGTTTTAGGTAATTTTTTACCGGTAAAGGGCTATCGGTTTTCTAATTACTTAATCTCACTAAACTAAATAATAAAATTTCGGAATTTTTTTCTAATCGTCGTGTTTGTAAATATTTTAACATAATCCTTTAATCCACAAATACACAGAAGACTCATGATTCTATTAGTTAAAACGATTAACGGACTTCGAGGGTTAGGATGATATCCCTAAATAACTTAGAGGATAAATTAATGCAAAAAACTATATGAACGAAAACGATAAATCATATCTATTACAGTGACAAAAAGTGTTGGGGAAATCGGGTTATTTCCCACACGAACGTAGTTTCAAAATTGACCTAAAATGTCAAGATCAAAACCACCAAAGGTTGCACAGCGGATAAATCTGTCAAACTATTGGATATTGAAACACAATGGAAAAACCGAATAAAAAATAATAAATGAGAGAACACACCAAATTTACGAGGTTCGACGAGAATATCGTCTACTCCTCGGGCACCACACCGGATGATAACTTCACTATATCGCCAATATTACAAAAAATGGAATTCTTTAGAATTCCCAAAGTGGGAGAATGAAGAATACAAGAGGAAGAGAGAACTTGTTTTTGGGATGATTTCTAATGGAAATACTTAGGCCTATTTATAGTTGAGTTTTAAGAACAATATGTTCAAAGTTTGGCCACCTACCAAAGAATTTTCCAATGTGTACAAGTTAGCCACCAAATATGAAATTCACATGTTCAAAGTTTGGCCACCAACCAAGATGAAATTTACAATAAGTTGGCCACCAACCAAGATGAAATTTCCAACTTGTCAACTTAATTTCTAGACAAATCTAACAAATCTCCACCTTGACTTGAAATTACCAAACCTACTCAACTTCTTCAACTCCCCAAATTTGTAGTGCCTCTAATTGCGCTCACAAGCGCCTCACACCCGAAGGTGTTCATACTTTCAGGATGTTAATCAAGTTCAAACAATGATTGAACCTGATTACTGTTACCATCTTGGTCATCATATCTGCAGGATTTTCTGATGTCGTAATTTTCTGAAGTAGAATCTTTCATTATTCAAAGATCTCCCGCACAAAGTGATACCTCAAGTCGATATGCTTAGTCCTTGAATGGTAGACTTGATTTTTCGCTAAGTGAATAGCGCTCTGACTTTCATAATAGAGACTAATGTGACTTTTAACAACTCCCAAGTCTTCCATCAACCCGTTAAGCCAAATTGCTTCATTTACAGCCTCTGAAACTGCCATATATTATGCCTCTGTAGTAGACAAGGCCACCGTAGATTGCAATGTAGACTTCTAACTTACTGGGGCTTTAGCAAGAGTAAACAAATACCCAGTAGTTGATCGACGTTTATCCAAATCACCAGCATAATCGAAATCAACATATCCAACCACACACTGACCAAGTGCTTTATCCTGTTCAAAAACTAAACCAACATCCATGGTTTGTTGGAGATACCGTAGAATCCATTTCACAGCTTGCCAATGTCCTTCTCCAGGATCATGCATGTATCTGCTCACAACTCCAACTGCTTGTGAAATATCAGGACGCGTACACACCATTGCATACATCAAGCTCCCAACTGCATTATCATATGAAACTTTTGCCATATACACTCGTTCTTCGTTAGTTTTAGGAGATAATTGAGAACTAAGTTTCAAATGAGAAGCTAATGGGATACTTACATGTTTGGTATTTTCATTCATGCCAAAACATTGTAATACCTTTCTCAGATACTGCTTCTGTGTTAAACAAAGCTTCCCTCTCTATCTATCTTTGTTTATCTCCATACCAAGAATCTTCTTGGCCTCACCTAGATCTTTCATCTTAAACTCTTGATTCAACTGAGCCTTTAATTTGTCTATCTCCTTTTGACTCTTCAAAGCGATCAACATATCGTCAACGTATAAGAGAAGATAAATGGAAGATCCATCTTTGAGCTTTTGCAAATACACGCAATGATCATATTTGCTTCTAATATACTTTTGCCTCCTCATAAAGCTATCAAATCGCTTGTACCACTGCCTCAGAGATTGCTTCAATCCATATAGCGATTTGTTCAGCTTACAAACCCATTATTCACAACCACCATCTTTGTATCCTTCTAGCTGAGTCATATAGATCTCCTCTTCTAAATCACCGTGCAAGAAAGTCGTCTTTACATCAAGTTGAGCTAGCGACAAATTCAACTATGCTACCAAGGCCAACAATATTCTAATAGAGGAATGATTCACAACAGGGGAAAATACTTCATTGTAGTCAATTCCCTCCTTTTGAGCGTAGCCTTTAGCTACCAACCGTGCCTTGTAGCGAACATTTTTCTTGCTATGAGATCCATCTTTCTTTACAAATACCCACTTGCATCTAATGGCTCGTTTACCTTTCGGTAATTGTGTCAGTTTCCAAGTGTTGTTCTATTGGAGAGATTGCATTTCTTCATCCATGGCACTTTTCCACTTATAACTTTCCAAGCTTTGTATTGCTTCTTGGTAAGTGATAGGGATATCATCATCAACAACTAGAAGAGCATAGGCCACCATATCAACAAATCGAGCATGTCTACGAATTTCTCTCCTTGGCCTTGTAACTGCAAGTGGTTCTGGTGTCTCCAATGGTTCTTGGGTTTGAACCTCTTCATCTTCTGATTTTTCTATTGGAGTTGAAGAATCAGCTGCATCAACTTCTGGGATCATCGTTTGGTGAAACTCCACCTGTTTTGGAGTATGCTCCACCTACTGCGGAGTACTACTTGTCTGGACAGCTTCACTTGTTACCTTCTTTACTAGGGTAGATTCATCAAAGGTAACATCTCTGCTACAAATTATCTTCTTGGTGTCTAAACACCAAAGGCGGAATCCCTTCACTCCATGGGTGATTCCCATAAAGAGAGCCTTCTTTACTCTCGGATCAAGCTTGGATTCCTTCACATGATAATAAGCAGTGGATCCAAATACATATAAGGAACCATAATCAGTAGCAGGTTTTCCAGACTATACTTCCAATGGTGTTTTTCCTCCTATCTCTGATGACGACAGACGATTGATGAGATGGCCAGCATATGTCACAGCCTCAGCCCAAAATGCCTTGAATAACCCAACATTAGACAATATACATCAAACTTTCTCCAATAGTGTTCGATTCATACGCTCTGCCACCCCATTTTGTTGTGGTGTATGTCTAACAGTGAAGTGTCGAACAATACCATACTCATGACAAACGTCAAAGAATGAGTCACTTTTATATTCCACTCCATTGTCCGCCCTAAGACGTTTGATCTTTCTACCAGTCTGGTTCTCGATCATATTTTTCCATTTCAGGAAAATTTAAAGCATTTCATCTTTAGACTTCATCGGATATACTCAAACTCTTCTGGAAAAGTCATATACAAAAGTTACAAAATAATGGTTTCCTCCCAAAGACGATGTCTTTGAAGGACCCCATACATCTGAGTGAATATAATCTATAATACCTTTTGTATTATGTATAGTGGTACCAAACTTCACTCTCTTCTGCTTTCTCAGAACACAATGCTCTCAAAAGTTCAATTTGCAAGCCTTTGCACCTTTCAACAATCATTTCTTTGCCAGAATTTGCAAGGATTCTCTCCAGCATGTCCCAACCGCAAATGCCACAACTGGGTTGCGTCCAAATCATCACTTCCGGAAGCTGCTGCAACTGCTCCAATAATTGTACTATCTTGGTAGTAATACAAATTATTTTTCCTGATGCCCTTCATCATCACAAGTGCGTCATATGTGACTTTTAAAACTCCATCTCTCAAAGTGACTACTGAGCCTTTGGATTCCAAGGCTCCCAACGAGATGAGATTTTTCTTCAAACTGGGCACGTATCGGACATCCGTCAGAACTCTGGTTGATCCATCTTGATTCTTCAATCGAATTGAACCTATCCCAACAGTTTTACAGGCATTGTCATTGCCCATATAAACAACTCCTGCATTTAGTTCCACTAAATCAAAGAACCACTCCCGATTAGGGGACATATGATAGGTGCAACCCGAATCTAATATCCACTCATCGGAATGCAATGTTGTTGATGAAGCAACCAATGATATGTCAGAGTCATGTGCATCATGCTCTGCAACACATGCATCTGGAGCAACTTTTTCTTTCTTCTTCAGCTTCAGACAATCTTTCTTCCAATGGCCTTTCTCATGACAAAAGACACATTCATCTTTTCCCATTCTGGACTTCGACTTTGATCTCCCTCTCCACTTTGGCTTTTTACTTTTTGAGCGACCTCTTGTCACCATGGCCTCCGATGCTTCGTACTTGCTCTCCTTCTTGGTTTTCTTCATGAGTTCATAACTATACAAAGCATCAGTTACATCTTTAAGGGTAACATTATCCTTACCATGAAGTAACGTTGTCTCAAGGTGCTCAAATTCATCTGGAAGAGATGACAACAACATCAAAGCCAAATCTTCATCTTTGAAGGTTTCATCCACACCCAATAAGTCTTCCACTAGCTCATTGAACGCAGTGATGTGTTCATTCATACTGGTGTCTGGTTGATAATCAAATATGAACAATCTTTTCTTCATGTGGAGACGATTCTGAGAGCTTTTCTTCAGGAATTTTTCCTCCAAAGCTTTCCACATCTTACTTGCAGAAGTCTCGCTCTTGTAGCCATACTTCTGCTCATTGGAAAGACAAGATTGAATCGTGCTGCACGCCAAACGATTGATTGTTCTCCATTCTTTATCCTTCATATATTCGGGTTTTTCTTCCTCAATGGTGATGTCTAGACCTTGTTGGAATAAAGCGGCTAACACCTCGCCTTGCCACATGCCAAAATGACCGGATCCATCGAACAACTCCACCGAGAAATTTGCATTTGACATCACCCTCCTCACCGATCCAGATGAAGAGCTTGATGTCTCAACTGATCCATATTTTGGCATTTTAATTCTAACAAACAATATTAAATATCACGAACTGTATATTTTCAGCAAAAGAACCACCAGGATAACATCAACCGAAGCTTTGATGCCAATTGTTGGGGAAATCGGGTTATTTCCCACACAAAATTAGTTTCAAAATTGACCTAAAATGTCAAGATCAAAACCACCAAAGGTTGCACAGCGGATAAATCTGTCAAACTATTGGATATTGATACACAATGGAAAAACTGAATAAAAACAATAAAGGAGAGAACACACCAAATTTACGAGGTTCGACTAGAATATCATCTACTCCTCGGGCACCACACCGGATGATAACTTCACTATATCGCCAATATTACAACAAATGGAATTCTTTAGAATTCCCAAAGTGGGAGAATGAATAATACAAGAGGAAGAGAGAACTTGGTTTTGGGATGATTTCTAATAGAAATACTTAGGCCTATTTATAGTTGAGTTTTAAGAACAATATGTTCAAAGTTTGGCCACCTACCAAAAAATTTTCCAATGTGTACAAGTTAGCCACCAAATATGAAATTCACATGTTCAAAGTTTGGCCACCAACCAAGATGAAATTTCCAACTTGTCAACTTAATTTCTAGACAAATCTAACAAAAAACAGCCCTTAAACCTTAAAACATTAATCAAAATAATTAAATCTATAGGATGTATACATTATTCTTTGTTTTTTATGGGTCATAAGACATACAAACAAAGACAATATATGTTTAAAGATAACTATCAAACTTTTGACATTGAATGCTTACACATCTAACATTTATGGTGCTCGAACTCGTGTCCTCAAGGAACAACAACAATTCTCTTACTCCTACCCTTGGCTTAGTAGTCTATAGGCTCGAATACTAGTATCCAACTCCTACATCAACCCTAGGTGAAGTAGTCTATAGGCTCAAATACTTGTATCCAACTCTTACACCGACTCTAGGTAAAGTAGTCTATAGTCTCAAATACTCGTATCCAACTCTTACACCGACTCTAGGTAAAGTAGTCTATAGGCTCGAATACTCGTATCCAACTCTTACACCGACTCTAGGTAAAGTAGTCTATAGGCTCAAATACTCGTATCCAACTCTTATACCGATACTAGGTTAAGTAGTCTATAGGCTTGAATACTAGTACCCAACTCTTACACCGACTCTAGGTGAAGTAGTATAGGCTCGAATACTCGTATCCCAACTCTTCACCAATCCTAGGTGAAGTAGTCTAGGCATAGTACTCAATTTATGGATCACCCCATGCACAGTTGTCCTATTTTGTATATCACTGTAAATTTATACTACAAACTTCAGCAACAAATAACCCTAGCAAAACCATAACCAAGATAGGAATTTCGACATCATATAACCTTATCTATAGCGCATATGATTCCGAATCATACTATTGGCTTTCCGGCATCATTTATCTGCAGTTTCCACAATCAAGGATACAACCAGGGTTTCAAATCGCAGTCGCGGTAGCATTTTCAGTCATTTCGGGTTTACAGTGATTGTGGCCATCGCGGGATCTATTGGGCGCTATTACGGGAGTAGCGGATAACTCGGATGGAGGCAAAACCACTATATTACAGACGAAATCGCGGAACTTTTTTGAAACCCTGGGTACACCAAAACTTACTGTACTCTCACTACTGTCAAACATTGTATTATTACATTCATTTCTTGTTTTGATAAGCTTGAAAACATACTAATTCCACATAAACAAAACAACCATGCGTACAATATTCGAAATAGCATGCACCGACATCATGTAAATTCTATTTCAAAAACATGCACATGATAGTCCCCTAAAGTTTTCAAAGTTCAACATATTTATATAATTTATCATCATAGGGTCTTAATGTAGGTAACCTGCCCTACTGAATCTTCCCATTTCTTTGGCTCGGTCTCTAGGTTATTACATACATACACTCTACAAGGCCTAAGGCACAAAATATTTTCTCACCTGAATAAGGTAAGGCAAAACACATATTTATATGTGTGTGTTCATAAACCCGAAAAGATCAATTGCATCTTAGTATAGTTATTTTTTGGCACCGAGAAGCAATGCCCATGAACATGTCTAGACAACATCGAGTATAATTCGATAAAGATACTTAATCTCTATTAACTGGCTATGGCAGTTCTAAGATCTTTCTGCACGAAGCCACATTTCGATGATTTGAGACCGGTAAACCTTGTTGGGAGAGACTGGAACCATACCGCCGATGACTTCTTCTGAAGTCACTAGACGGTGTTGCAGCTAATCAAATCCATATGTTCATTATTGTCCTCGTACCTTCAAAGAAAACTTCATTTTCTACATCGTGCATACTATATGAACACGGTGGCATATCGATGAACTCGGTAGTCGAGTTAATATAAGAAATGAAAGGTATGCAAGCATAGGTGGCCAACATATCAAGCAAAAAGAGAATATTCCAGAAGAAATGAGATCTAGCAATGGTTCATCTTTTATGTTATATTAACTTGTTGTTTTTTTGTCAAATACATGTGTAGGTGGCTTGAGTACAAGCGAGTTTCCGGCGATTAACACCGGTGAGATCTTCGGAACGGCGAGCTTGATGGGGTAATTGAATGGTGAAATGGCAAGAATCACTCCAAGTGGAACCTGTAGTTTCAAATGCCCATGATTTCTGTTCTGCTTTTGCTGATTCCATGGCCTTTTCACTTCTTTGTATACAAGCTAGTTTTCAAGCACCATAAACACCATGTATCACACCCTTGAAAATTTGTACTTCTAACATAAAATCACATCACGTGTCTGTCCCTGATTATAATAATTAAATCACTTAATTTAATTATATGTACAATTAGGTCACTCATTTGAAACTAAAATGTAATGTATTAAACATGGAAAAAGATAATGTTGTTCTCCTTAGTAATCTTGGGTTCGAGTAGGTGCGTCTGCAGGGTGTGCGTGCTATTAATTAGTTAAGAAAGCTCTGAACATATTATATTTCAGTCAACAGGTTAACGTACAACTCATGTTGTCATCAAAATTTTAACGGAAAAAAAGAAGAAAAATGATGAGTTTGGAATATAATGAATACTATAGTGACCATTTTGTAACTTTTAAAAGTTGAGGGAATAAAAAGCAACCCTTATAGTTGAAGGACTATTTTATAATTTTTAATTGTTAAGAGAATCAATAAAGCATTATCCTATATTCGGAGGACCATTTTTATACTTTACCCTTTAACTTATAAATAGGCAAAGTGATATGTTTGTAACAATGAATATATTTTTTAAAATTAATAACTCATTTGTAATCTAATTAATAGTTGAATGACTTGCAGATGTAATTTACCCAAAGTAAAAAGGTATACCGTATATATAAAAGCCTTCCTTCTTCCTCTTATGAAGCGCCTGGTCTTTCTCTATTCTCTCACTTAATGATTTTATCTCTTCAATGATGATGTTGTCACAATGTGAAGCCCAGGGAAGCTTTCGGGTAAAAGCTTTCTTCATCTTCTTCATCCCATCCTTAACCCCATTTCTATAAAACAAAGAAAACGAAACTCATAGCGTCCGAAATTTCAATTTCTCGTTTTTTTCTTAAGAAAAAAATAATAATAAAGACAAGAATCCATAAACCCTCCTCCTACCATTATTCATTTGATCTCTCTAGATCCCCTTCAGATTTCGATTCGAATCTCATTATATTTTCCCCTCAGTTGCCACTTTTCCCGGGGTAAGATCTCATGTTTTTTTTTGAATTTTCAAGGCTTTGATTGTTTTTCGAGATATGGGTTATTGTTTTTTTATTGGGAGAAATGGGTACCTATTGGTTTTTTATTTTGTTGTTGCAGATTCTGGGGATTTGGGTTTTTTTATATAGTTTTCCAGGAAATTAGAACTTTGTTCCTTTGTTTTAGGTGAAGAAAGATGTCGATTTTGCCTAAAAATGAATCAATTCACATAAGAGAAGTTTGGGATGAGAATTTGGGTTGTGAATTCGAGTTGATTCGTGATATTGTTGATGATTATCCCTACATTGCTATGGACACCGAGTTCCCCGGCATTGTTCTACGCCCAATAGGCAATTTCAAGAGCAGTTTTGATTACAATTACCATACATTGAAAGCCAATGTTGATCTTTTGAAACTGATTCAGTTGGGACTTACTTTCTCGGATGCCAAAGGGAATTTGCCTACTTGTGGAACTGATAAGTACTGCATTTGGCAATTCAATTTCCGCGAATTCGATCGCAACTCGGACGTGTATGCTAATGATTCCATCGAGCTTTTGTCTCAGAGCGGCATCGATTTTCAGAAGAACAAAGAAAAGGGTGTTAGTGTTCATGACTTTAGTGAACTGTTAATGTCATCTGGGATTGTTTTGAATGATAATGTTCATTGGGTGACGTTCCATAGCGGTTATGACTTCGGGTATTTGCTTAAGTTGCTTACGTGCAAGAATCTTCCCGAAACGCAAACGGGGTTCTTTAGGTTGATCAAGATTTACTTCCCGGATCTATACGACATCAAGCATCTGATGAAGTTTTGCAATAGCCTTCACGGTGGGTTGAACAAGCTCGCCGAGCTGTTAGAAGTGGAGAGGATTGGGATTTGTCACCAAGCTGGTTCAGATAGTTTGCTTACTTGTTGTACATTCATGAAACTGAAAGAAAATTTCTTTGGTGGGTCGACAGAGAAATATGCCGGTGTGTTATACGGTCTTGGTGTTGAGAACGGACAGAGTACTCCGTAACGATTCAAAGAAAAATTTCTTTAGTTGGTGGACTGAGAAATATGCTGGTTTGTTATATGGTTTTGGTTGTTGAGAATTGACAGAATACTTCTTAAATATCAAAGAATTATTAAATAAAATCCATTTGTTAGACTTTGCGTTCCGCTTGCAATCTACTTATACTATCTGTTATCTTTACCATCAGCGTGTCATTTCTATTATCATGGATATACTGATCATTTCGTTGAACCTATTACGTGTTTTGCTTTTTTTTCTTTGTAATGATGAATGCATATTAGAGGAGGGAGAGGTGGGGGATGGATCATGGATGATACGGGAAATGTTTCACGACGGCCACCCATTGTTTGTAAGCATGTTTTCATGGTGGTTTCGAGCTATTCCTATGATGGTTTTGGCTTTACTCATCCTTTCAAGGATGTTACTGTAAGTTTTGATCAATTTTCTTTCTATTTTCCTTTGTATTTAGCAGCCATAATTTAGAGATGCCAAGGAGCAACCGTAAGATTTATCTCGCACTTTGCCGATTGCGGAACTGAGGTAAGCTATTTTTAATCAAACTTCAAAACAGCAAACCCTACATAGCTAAGAAGAATAAACTGTAAGATTAATCAATGATCACATATGCTGTGCCCTTGGTATGTTCTTTAGTAACTGACTGCAGCCCTTTACCTCCTCCTGTATTTCCGATGTTTTTCTTGTCGTTTTATCTAAAAACGAAACGATACAATCGTCAAAGGTGAAAGCAACAGAGGAGGCAAGTGAAAAGCATATAGCTATAAACATGGTCTTTCTCTAAAGCCCTTGCAGATTTCAATTCGATTCTCGTTTTATTTTGCCCCCAGCTGCTACGTTTTCGATTTTCCAGAGTAAGATCCCATCTTCTCTACTTTTGTAACTCAAGGCTTCGATTGGTTTACCTATTGAAATGTGGTTTTATGATCTGTGAAGACATTAGCACGTTCTGGTTTGTTGACTGAATTGCTCTTCGTAGAGTTATCTGAAGAATTTTTGTTTTACTTTTGAAGTCTGATGAACATTGTATTTCGTATGTATTATCTTGTACTTTTGTAATTGTAATGCACTTTCGATAATATTAGCGATATTATCGAAAGTGCAATATCAGGGCGAAGAGTCGAATGCGGGGAGACATGAATGGGCAGAAAGATGTTGGGATGCAGTCGAAATATTAACAATACGAGGGTAAAATGTCGTACGTGGGAGACATGAACGGACCGATAGATGCCGAGTTGTAGTCGCACCCCTTGAAATTTTATGCATGTGGAATATTTTTTTCATGGTAGAAGGGTAACTTTTGTCTGTGTAGTAGGCTCAATTTATCACTTTTGCACATATCATATTTTCGTATCAATTTAATCATTTTAATTGGTCAATTGCATCAGACTTATACCCTACTCTTAATTTCAGACCTTAAATTACAAACCCTAAATTCTAAACTATAACCCTATAACCTATCAACCATAAATCTTAAATTTTAATTTATGATTTATAATTTAGGGTTTTAAGTTAAATCTTAAACCCTAACTTATGATTTATAATTTAAGATTTTAAGTTAAGGTAGGGTATAAAATGATGTAATTAAACAACTTCAAAGATTAATTGATGTGAAAATATGATAGGGGAAAAATGAGCGAAAGAGACATCTAAAGTCCCTTGTACTTAAGGTTCTAAATGAAGTATGTCGTTCTCGTCGGATTAAAAAAATATAAAAACAATAATAAAACAAATAGTTACTTGCATCATATGTCTTCAAACTATACTTCTCTTTTTAAATTGATCTTTAAACTTTTAAATATTTCAATTTCATCTTTAAACTACGACTATCATTCTAAATTTGTCCTTAAACTTTTTAACATATTCGTTTTATCCCCGAAATATATCATTTATTCTAAAATGATTCCCGGACTTTTTCAACATTTCAACTTCATCTTAACTTATATGTATATACTAATCACGTCCCATGTTGATGAAATCTCTAGGCCAAGCTATATTATTATATGTTTGAAAAAAATAAAATTTTGGTTAAATTAAGTTAAAACTAATTACATATTTGGATGAATTTGGGATTAAATTGGAATAATTAAAAGTTTAAGGATCAATTTAGAATGATGACCATAGTTTGAGGATGAAAGTAAACAAAGAATATTAAAAATGTTTAGGGATCAATTTAGAATGAGTGTCATAATTTGATGATGAAATTATAATATTTAAAAATTTATAGATCAATTTAAAATGTGATTCATAGTTTGGAGACTTACGATGCAATTAACTCTAAAATAAAACATCATGAAGTTATTAAAATAACAAATTTCAAAAAATTGGTCTTTAAAATCTTTTGATAAAGAAAAAAGTCGGATTTTTGGATGAGTGAATCAATTGAGAAACATATCGAAATATCATTAGTTGTATTTATTATTCGATGAGAGGGAAAATTATAAATACTTAATTGATTCACCCAATATTCATTCTATATAAAGAGGTAGACATCCGAAGATTTAGTTTAACTTGTATTACTCCTATTCCGTCACAACAAACCTATCTTCTTGAAAGATCTCAACCCTAAGGCAATCTTCAAGATCTCAACCTTCTAGGTAATCTCCAACATTCGATTTAGGTACGCTTTTACAAATCTTGTATTTCTTATTCTTAATGATTTGGTATGATTAGATCATGATTTAATTTTATGATTAATTTTAATTTCATTCGAAATTGATTTCAAGAAGAACAAAGAAATTATTATATCTAGCTTTTTAACTTATCTTATACATGTTTAAATTATTCTAACTATAATTTTTTTATTGTATTTGAAACCCTCAAAATTTTGTAAAAAAAAGTCAATATAGTCCAATGTAATTCTTAAATTAATTTTTAATAATTTAATTTTGTAGTATTTTTATATTTAAATTTATTGAATATCTTGATAATATTTTTAATTTAAATATATATTTTTTAAAAATTAACGAGTCCTTAAATTTTTTAAAATAATCAATTAAGTTCATATACCACATCATCGTCCATCGAGTACTGTCACAATAGTATATTAAACTGTCACATCAATATTTTTTCTAAGTTTAACGATTACATTTGGTGAAAAAAGTTTAAGGAAAACGCTAATTATTTTTCCTCAAAAGTTTGAGAGTCTCAGTTATCACTAAACAAATTTTTTTTATGTTAATAACACTTTTGTGTGCTATTATTTATGACTTTATTTTTGTGTATTTTTAAAATTTAATTAATGTCTAATATGCATTAACATTATATTCTTATTATAAAGTGTAAATTTTATGTTATGGAATTTCTTATCAATTATAATGTTTTATAGTTGTATAACTCATATGTTAAATTTATGTAATTATTCTTAATAATTATAGTTTAATTTAATTATTTAATAATTATTTTTTGTTTCTATTTTAAATCATGTTTAATATAATTGTAGGACAATTACTTGCATCATTTCTTTAGTTTCTTTAATTTTCAAGGCTTTGATTGTTTTTTTCTTCCAATAAATGGGTTCTTATTCTCCATTGATCGTGAGAAACAAGTACTATCCTCCTTGTTGGTGTTTCACCTTGATCCTGGGAATTTGGGGTTTCTTCCATTCTTATCCAAGAAAATCAAGCCTTCATTCCTTCTCTTTTGGTAAAGAAACATGTCGAATTTCCCGACGAGTGAATCAGTTCAGATAAGAGAAGTTTGGGACGAAAACTTGGCTTCTGAAATCAGATTAATCCGAACCATCGTGGATAAGTACCCTTACATCGCCATGGACACCGAGTTCCCAGGCACGGTAGTAGTACCCACCGGCACTTCCAACAACATATTCGATTACGAAACAATGAAGCTAAACGTCGATATGTTGAAGATGATCCAGTTGGGTCTAACATTCTCCGATGCACAAGGAAACTTGCCTACATGTGGAACCGATAAACACTGCGTCTGGCAGTTCAACTTCAACGAGTTCGACCCTCAACAAGATGCTCATCAAGAACAATCCATTAAGTTACTGTCGGAAAGTGGAATCGATTTCAAGAAGAACAAAGAAAAGGGTGTCAGTTTCAGGGATTTCGGCGAGCTGTTGATGTCGTCCGGCGTCGTTTCTAACCACAAAGTTCATTGGGTGGTTTTTCACAGCGGATATGATATAGGGTACTCGCTGAAGTTGCTCACGGGGACGAATCTTCCTCGAACGAAACAAGGGTTCTTTGATTTGGTTAGGGCTTTCTTCCCCAACATATATGATGTCAAGCACATGATTACGCGTGCCAATGGCGTCCATGGTTCGTTAAAAAATGTTGCAGAACAGTTGCAGATCGAGAGGATTGGTCCTGCTCACCAAGCCGGTTCGGATAGTTTGGTTACTTGCCGTGTGTTCATGAGGCTGAAAGCACGTTTCTTTGGTGATCGTGAGACCGAGAAACTTGCCGGTGTTCTGTTTTGGCTTGGTGCGGTGGATCAAAGTAATGAACCCTAATGAATCGAAGGATAATTCTTGTCGTTCTTCTTCTTCTTCTTCTTCTTCTTCTTTTCTTGTCATTTTCTTGTCATTTGTTAAGGGTTTGAATCTTTCCAGTGCCTTGAATTGAATCATTCGATTTTCAATTCATTTTGTTCAGAGTTTGAATCTTATCTGATTAAAGAAGATGAACTGCATGGTATTATAGTGCCTTTGAAACAATCATGGTAACTTACTAAACCTTAACCAAACTAAAGAACCCTTGTTTCGTTAGAGGAAGATCTTTTCCGGCAAGTACCCCAAGTCATATCCGCCGTGAAAAGCCACCCAATGTACGTCGGCGTTCAAAATAACACCCGACGACATCAGCAATAGGCCGAACTCTAGCACTAACACCCTTTTCTTTGTTCTTCTTGAAATCGATTCCACTTTTAGACAATGACTTACTAGTTGGTACTAACGGACCGTTGTTTTGCAGCAGTACTGTTTTGGTGGACTTTGATTTCACAATGAACTTACGATCCGCACGACCCAACCACCCCACAGTATCTCCCATAAACGAAGGTCTGGGACCCTTAATAGTGGCAACTCGAAGAAGAATCGACCAAGGCAGTAGGCTTTGAAATGATGCCCATCGTCAATTTCCATCTTAATCCACCATATCAGCTACAAAACTCCTGGCAAGGGCAGGGGCAACGTGCGGATGGACATGTTTAATAAGGGGGGCCAATGTTCGGAATCCAATCGGCAAACCAAAGATCAACATCCTTTCCATTACCAATGCTCCAACCCATGTGATTGCGGACATCACTCCAAATAATGCCAAGCCCTTTCCAAAGTTTCAAACAACTGCCAGAATATCACCCTCACATTTGTATTTTACGCCAAGAAAATACCTGAACTCAATGGTTTCCGACCCGACCCGACCCTATAGGGATTTTTTTTTTAAAATTTTGGGGTTTGGGATGAGGCGAGGCGGATTATGTGGTATATAATTTAAGGGTCGAGTCTAAGGTGAAAAAAAAACTCGACCCAATATATATTATTAATTTATCTTTATATATATATATATAATATTTAAGATTTTAAGGATTTTTATTTTTGTATTATTAAGATATATTCTTTAATTATTAAAAATATAAAAATTATTATAAAATATTTTATTTTAATCAATTAAAATATTAATATATTCAAGTTAGGGCGGGTCGAGGTCTTAATATAAAAATTGGGATGAGATTGGGACATAAAAAATATTAAAATTTATCGGCGAGGGGTAAGGTCGGGTTTGAGTAATATACTTTCGAGTCAGGGCGGAGCGGAGTGGCCGAAAACCCGCCCGCCCCGCCCCGTGCCCATCCCTACATAGAAGAAAAAGAAGCACCCAACAGACACAACTCCAACCTTAAAAAAATCACTTACCAAGCGTGTGTAATGCAGCTAGGATGTTGAAAGGCAATTCCCCATCACTTAGGCTCACCAAGACCAGAAAAATGAAGACCATGTACACATTTTATCCAGCAAAGGACATCCGAAGAACGTCTTACACTTTGCGACTTGTAAACAACAAGGCTCCAAAGCATTAAAAATACTTTTGAAATAGTCTTCGATGGTATCGTCTTCATCGCCCACAAATCGAACCCTTATTTTTGTTCGAGTTCTATTATTTTTTTTTGGTTTCACGGATCAAAAGAAGAGAAGATCCAAAAATTTCAATCTTGTCATTTTTCATATCGAGTTTGTTTTTTTATGGCACAATCTCTCTTTTTCTTCTATTGTTTTGAGAGGACTTCATCTTGAATCTCAAACATTGAGCCGTATTTCTTAGCCTGTCTTGATTTTAAGTGGTTTTGATAAATCTAGGGATGACATGAGTAAGGTTTGGGTCGGGTTTGGGTTAACCCGACTTGACCTGACTTGAAAAATATATATCATCCATCCAATTCGAATCCAACCCGAATTTTGAGATAAAATTCGAATCCGACACGATCGTCTCGAAATAATAAAAAATATTATTTTTATTCAATAAAATAAGTTTAATTGAAAAAAATAATATATAGAGGGGTATTATTGTAATTATTCCTAAATATATAAGGTAAAATTATATTTTTTAGGCCAGGTCGAGTCGGATCGAGTATTTTTTACCTTAAATTCAAATCCGATCCAATCCGAACATCAACTTTAAAAAATATGACCCGAATCCAATTAAATTCGATGATTTATTTCCTTCTATATATTCTATTAAACGACGAAATTAATAACACTAAAACCCAAAAGAGTCATAAAAACCTGATTTTGTTTAACCAACGAAAACTAAAAGAAATTAATCCTTTAATTTTTTAGCAACTCAATAATCACAAAAATTAATCGTTTGATTTTAATTGTCGTAATCCAATAATCAAAAGAAATTAATCTTTTTATTTTAATTTCAATAGAAATTAAAAGATTTTTTTAAAAAAAAAATCTCGAGATCATATATTTTTTTTAAATTTAGAGGACCAACAAACCTTAAAAACACAAACAAAACCCTTTTCCCCAACTCTCTCTTTGTTTCCCCCGTCTCGCCCACTATTCTTGTTCTTTTCAAGGATTTCCCATGGAAGACGACGATGAGTTCGGAGATCTTTACTCCGACGTTCTCAAGCCTTTCACTTCCGCTGGTCTGCCACCGTCTCAGCCTTCGACAGCCCCCCAACTCCACCGTCCGGTTGATTCCAATCTTCAATCCCGATACGGCGACGATAACCTCCTCGGAGCCCCGCGTCCAATCCCCGATGCTCAAACCCTAGCGACCTTTAATTTCCATCCTCCCGTTGCTGTTGCTGCAGAAATTCTGGGTTCGATCCCTAATCGAGACGATTCACCTCCCAAGCCGATGTTTTTGGATTCTAAACGAGAACCTGCTGATGGGAATGATGTTATTTTCGATATTGAAGAGGGGAGTAGTAAAGCAATTGAGTGTTCGGGCTCGGATGACCCGATAATTCCGGGTTTAACCGAATGGGTTCCCCAGGGAGATTCTGGGAGGTATGATGACGATACCGATAACGGAATTATAGGCGGCGGCGGCGGCCAAGTGGAAGCTGGAGGAGTAGGAGGAAAAGGAGAAGGGGATGATTGGGATAGTGACAGTGAAGATGATCTACAGATAGTGTTGGACGACAACAACCACGGCCCGATGGCTATGGAAAAAGGAGGAATGATGGGGGAAGATGATGAAGATGGGGACCCTCTTGTGATAGTGGCTGATGGAGATGCTAACCAAGGGATGGAGGAACAGGATTGGGGTGAAGGAGGAGGGCAGGCGGCGGATGGTGAAGGGAAAGAAGGGGGTGAAGTAGGGAAGTTAGGCTCTGCTGGCAGCGGAGGAGGGAGCGTGGTTGTGCCGAAAATTGGGAACAGCAGTCATGGGTTTCATCCGTTGCATTCTCAGTTTAAGGTCAGTGAGTTATCATGTTGATGCTGTTGTTGTTGAATTAAAAAAAATATGGAAATAGACAAAAGTTGCGGTTTTTGTTTGTCATATGCTCCGACCTTTTGATGAATGATTAGGAATTCACTTTAGTTATTGGGTTGCAAACTTTCTACAGAACGAACGATAAATACGGACAAGTGGCAATATTTGAGTGGAAATTATATTTTGATGTTTTTTTTTGCTTAGCTATTATGTTTGAATGTTGAAGATCATTTTTTTTATAAAAGTTCAGGTCTCATTAAAAACTCCCTTCGTATTCGTCCACATACTAAGACGTATGTTAACGAACATTGGAAGGAAGAGAAGAGTACCTCATAGTTTATTAATAATTATATCGAATACATATGGAAACACGGAATATCCTCATATGAAGAAATACACCATTACAACAAACCAAAAACATCTAAAATCTCACATCCTCAACCGGAAAACCCCCATCGACAATTACCCTATTTCTAAATTACACCTCCAGCAAAAGGAAAAAAAAAACAACGCAAAATAACATAACACAAAAGAAAACCAACACCTGCAACCATTTAAACTAAATCAAAGCCCCAATTGAAGAAACAAGAACTAAAGAGTATCGTCTTCGTCGGGGACCCAAGAATTTGGTTTGAAGAAGCAAGAATGTTGAAGATCATAAGTTGCAGTCATAAATATTTGTGCTTATATCCTTGAACTAAACCTTCAGTCTTTTGGTGAGCCTATGATGGCACTTGTGTTAGGCCTATCGATATTAAACTGAAGATTGCTTTACTCGAAATCTCACTTATTGATCCAAATTTGCTCGAACTGTTGACTATGCAACACTAACTTGTAAGAAAGGATGATTCAATTTAGCAATCCCTGATCTTAAACATGAACCGGAAACTTAAAAAAAAGTTTTCGACTTAGTTTTTTAATGTTCTGGGCACATTAATTAATGGTTTCAATGGTACAACCTTTGCAGACGTTGTACAAAATTACAACTATAGTTCATGCATTTGTTGGCATAATATGTGAAGATATATCTGTCATTCTGGTGATATTCCATTCGTCTCCTACACCAATAATTCTCGGTAGTAGCTGTTGAAAATAAACAATTGTGTTAAGAACTATTTGTTACTTTTTGTCAAGTAATTTTTGCTCAAAATCAAATCTAGATGCTTCTGTAAAGAAAGGTGTAAACAACCTATTGGTAAAAGAGATGTAACTATAGAAACATTATAGTTAAAGGCGCAATGTTTCTATTTATTGAAATGTAACCTAGATCAGCCTGAACCCTTGATGAGAGCTCTTCCCTTAATGCTTGTTGCAAACCAGTTCCAATTTCGAAATAACAGTTTAATTTGGTTTACCTAACCTTTCTCATTGGTCATAGAGGTGAATATGTTTCCAGCTCAGGATTCATAGTGTAATTGACATTTTGGTTGCACGTGTATCTGTCCTTGTTTTCTGATTTGTATATTGTCTTTGTGCTTGCTATAAAGATATTTTGATTTAGCACTCTTTAACATTAAAATTGGCAATTGGTTGTATGATGCTATTATTGGCCTTAGTCTTGATTGTGTTATCAAATGGAAAGTTTAATGCTTCTATATCAAGGTTCTGATCATATGTTGTATATTACATTTTTATAGCTGAGCCAAAAAAACTGCATTGTTCGATAAACTTCCCATTTCTTTTATTATGAACTTATGCTGTCTTTTTCACTTTTTCTGATTAATGATATATGATCTATTTTCAACTTCATGCAGTATGTAAGACCTGGTGCAGCACCAATGCCTGGAGTTACTGCAGGTGGTCCCGGAGGTGCACCAGCTCAGGTTCGTCCAGTAATGGGTACTATGGTTTCTCGGGGTAGAGGTGATTGGAGACCACCTGGACTGAAAGCTGGGCCTTCCATGCAAAAAGGTTTCCATCCTAGTTTTGGAATGCCTGGTTGGGGTAACAATATGGGACGGGGTATTGGTGGTGGATTGGATTTCACGCTTCCTTCTCACAAGTAATTGCTCATTTTTCTATAATAATGTAATTATTTATCCTTAGTTGATAGTGTGAATTTTGTGCAAGATATACTAAATTCATTTAATTTTAGCTTTTTTAAGCTGAATATGGAGACAAATTGCTTACTGCAAGATAACTTTTTGGCTTCTTTCACAATTTGTTGTGTTTATTTTTCAAATATCATGCGCAAACTCTTAATTTCTTTCTTTGTTTTTTGCGTGAATAATTTTTAATTTATCCTTATGTGTATCCAGGACTATATTCGAAGTGGACATTGATAGTTTTGAGGAAAAGCCATGGAAATATCCCGGTGTTGATCTTTCAGACTTCTTCAATTTTGGTCTGAATGAGGAGAGCTGGAAAGATTATTGCAAACAACTGGTAATTGTAAACTTAATTAATTCCTTATTTCATTCTTCTGTGAACTGAGATCTTGAAGGTTGAATGTTAAAATCTTGTAGGAACAACGTCGCTTGGAGACAACCATGCAAAGCAAAATTCGTGTTTATGAAAGTGGACGAACAGAGCAGGTAATCAGGTGCTTGTTTATGCATATCTAAAAAAATGTTTCCCTTCAATAGTTTTTCTTAATATTTTGAAAAAAACCTTCAACAAATAAGTAATAATATTGACTATTGATGCAATGTTTTCTGCTGTTCTGCTATTTCTATTAATGGTATAATTGTCTTGGTTTCTTCTAGGACTATGATCCAGATTTGCCTCCAGAATTGGCAGCAGCAACCGGGCAAGAGATTCCTGCCGATGCTGCTAATTTTGCAAAGTCAAATGGTGGGCAAAATGATTTGACAAAAGGAACTGCCCTCATGCGACCACCTCTAGTAAGCTTCAGTTACTGGCTTTACAGTACGTGCAATATAATTATAAAACTCATCTTTTAGATGTAGATTCTTCAACTATACTTCAATTTTCTCTGTAAATACTTATCTTGTACTCTTGGCTCTTATGATATGTTCCTGTATCTTCTCTTCCATTACTGTCCAATATTAACTATCTTACTACAAGTGCAATGAACTATTAAATGTATTATCTGTTCGATAACTTATGTTTTTTTATTTACTGTGGCAGCCAACTGGGAGAGCAATACAAGTTGAGGGAGGTTCTGGGGAACGTCTCCCCTCCATTGATACTCGACCGCCTCGTATCCGTGATTCAGATGCAGTTATTGAGGTTAGCTGTGAAGCCTTGTTTCAGTTGCACTTAGCCCAAGCATTATTATCTATCTGCTGCTCATGTAAAATTGTTTTTAACTCTTATTTGTGTAAACAGATTGTTTGTCAGGATACTCTAGACGATGATTCCTCCACAGGTATTGCTGTTAAAGACCGAACAGAAAATGATCTGCCAGGGAAGGATCTTAAAGATCTTGCAACTGAAACTGATATTGCACATGAAGATACTAAATATGTTGATGGTTTTACAAATGCTTTTAGTAGTCGAATGAAGGAGGTAGTTGAAAGGACAATGAGTTCTGTTCGGACTAATGTGAATGAAGATGATGGGATTTTGCCCTTCTCTGCAGAAGCATCGCGTCCTTATGGTCCTGGATCTAGGAGTCAGAGTCCTATGTATCATAATGGGGACTTTGGCAGCCCTCGTGATGAGAGGTATTGAATTTTATTTAATTTATTGTCATCTCTTTTGGCTTAATAGTATCATCTATATTCTGTGATTTTATGATGTATGTAGCATGTTGAAGTATTTGTAATCTTCAAACATGACCTTACATTTGATTACATATGGTTCTGTTGTTCTAAATTCTAATTTGTTTACTTCTCCATTTACATCTTTCATGCAGAAAAAATATAAGCAAGATGTAGTTAGGATAAACTGATTATTCATTACAGGGAAACGGATGCATTTATCGATATTTTAATTGATAAATTTGACTAAACCTTCTTTTGTGTGCCCCGAGGATGCTAGGAATGAACTTGATTGGGAGTCGTACAAAATGATTGCATGGTAGTTTTTTTTATTTGAAGGGAAGGGGAAAGTAAATGTGAATCAAGATGGCCATAGTGAAAAACTAATGTAGTTGGTAGTAGTTCCTTATTGTCGTTGAGCGATCAAGATTGTCACATGTTACTTGTACTCTGTATGTTCAAGTAACTAATAGAGGTGCTTATGCCTTTTACTTATTTCTAGCGGTGGCAGTTCCCATTATAGTTTGTTTTCTTTAACCAGATGAGTAACTTTCTAGAATGATGTGTGCCATGGGAAATGAATTCAAGTTGCTGTTGCCATCAACTCTTTTTTGTTTGCTGATGAGTTAATTACATAGGCAAATTCCATGCTTTCATAATCCATTTCATACTTGGGATGTGAGAGAGAAGTTGATTTGAAAGGCTGCTTGTAACTTTGAGCATTGCTTCTTCTTCTTTTTCATTCTCTTTGACTACTTTTATGTTTTTCATTAGTTTGAAACATTAGTTTGTTGGTTAGGTGGTAATACTGCAAATGCATGAATAAATGCCACTAACCTTCTTCTTCATGCAGGCATAGAAAGGGAAGTGCACATGAAAGGTCACCTCGCATGACACCTATTCGAGGTAAACGAGATAAATTCACTGATTCCCAATCTCATGAGGAAGAATCTGTTGAAAGCATGGATCACAAATCTCCTCTCCTGGTTAGAGAGATCAGGGAAGTAAGTGTGGAGCTCAAGGGTGATGTTGATGATAAGCCTGAGTTGGCTGACAGAAGCCATGTTATAGAAAAGGATGTGCTGATAAATGACACCCATAATGATGAGAGCTCGCTTAACGAAAAACTAAGTTCTCAAGTAGAGCAACAGAAGCTTCAAGAATCTGAAGGTTGTGAGGATTCTATGGCTGCAAGAATTAGTGAAAACAGTGAAGCAAGATCTGGCAGCAGCAGAGATTACCAGAAGTGGCGAGACAGTGCTGATGATGAAGTTGTTCAAGGTGGACGTTCTTCTCGAATTCCAATTGTCAAGAAGCATCTTGATGAGCATGGTCAGAATTTAGGGTGGAAAGATCGTGGTGCAAGGCGTGAGATTGAAAGAAGCCAAATTGTAGGTAAACCAAGGGAAGGTTCTTATTCTCTTAGAGACTTCGATGCTGGCTCATCACATAAATTGCACATCAAAATGGAGGGTTTTGATCGGAGAAGGGAGAGTGATAATCTTGGTGTTGCATGGCAACAGAGAGAAGATGATTTTTATAACAGAAAAAGAACTGGGGACTTCAGGAAGAGAGAGCGTGATGAGGAAATTGGTTCTAGGAACAGGGCTAAGGTTCGTGAAAGTGAGAGGAGTGACAATGATTATCCATCTTCTAGAAAACAGTTGGATAATGGCATTTATAAAGTTCATCATGATAAGGATGTCAGCACTAGACATACAGAAAGAAATGATAATTTGAAGAGTAGATATGAAACAACAGAAGATTACCACAACAAAAGGAGGAAAGATGAGGAGTATCTGAGGAGGGATAATACAGACAAAGAGGTGATCTTGCATGGCAACAGAGAATCCAGCAGCAGTCACAGAAAGCGAGAAAGAGATGAATTTATAGACCCGCATAAGAGAGCCGAGCAACAAAGAACTAGAGAGAACTTTGATCATCAATCTGTTCGGGACAAAGATGAGGTTTGGTTTCATAGAGAGGGGGTTGAGAAGCAGCGGGAGAGAGATGAAAGGCATAGGGCAAAGCAATCCCATGACGAAAGTTTATCAAAACGGGAGAGAGAAGAAGGACGAGGCACTGCAAGGAGTGGACGTGGTTCAGAAGACAAAGCATGGGTTGGCCGCTCCAGGACAATGGATGAACTTAAAGTTTCAGAAAAGGAATATCAACTCAAAAAGACAGTTCGCCACAGTGAACAGGTGAAAAGAAGGGATCGGAATGATGATGAAAGTTTCTCACGTCGCAGAGGGCGTGAAGATTCGTATGCACTGGGACGCCAATTTAGCAATGATGATAGAAAATCCAGGCAGGAAAGAACAAGCACCTGGAGTGAGCATGCTGTCAATGCTCCAGATAACCAAAGGGGGCATGAGAAGAAACATAAAGAGAACAATAGGAAGAATGGAGAATCTGAAGGTGGAGATCCAGTCAGTTTGGGTTCTGCCAAGAGAAATCAAGATAATTTAAGTGGTCACTACAATGAAATGGTATGTTTCGTAGAATCTAGGACATAATGTTTTTGTAGCACTAGGGAGAAAGATAACGCAGCAGTTTTCTTGAAATGAGCCAATACATGTGCCTACTTATACAAAGATAAGCTTCTATTGAAGGTGATTCAGTTTCTTCAAAATTAGAGATTCTGGTTTCAGTTACTTGATCACGAGGTCTTTAAAAATCCTTAAATGAATATACACGCATGCATGCATATATCTGTTTACTGTTTGGAGAACTTTGTTTGTTACCTGCATTATTCTCGTGCCCATGACATTTTACCTTTAGATAGAGAGTAATTTACCCCCCCTTATTTTTCAAATTCTGGGCTTTTCCCCCATTCTGTATTGATCCAACAAGAACACACATTTCCATCCGAATTTCTGTGATCATGCAATCGGTTTCAGTTGCAGTTTCATCAAGCACTGTGTATAATTTACTGCAATTTACAAAGCTTGGCAACTTGGACGTGAAATTTTCTGTTCATTGATCATCAACTGTTCTTTACCATAGTATTTTGCTGTCATTATCTTTCTTGTTAAAGCCTGCAAATTGAATTCAATGGTCCTGCTTTTTGGCTATGAATATAATATTCTATTCATTTGCATCAAGGCTTTGTTTGGATTTAGGGAATGGATTGGTGAAGGTTTCGCTTTTGAAAGAAAATGGTAATTTACCATTGACAATATAGCTTAATTTCAGATAACATGATCTAGATTGAACATGAAGCAAAGTTGGATTTGAGCTTAATATATATGATTAGCGCTTTGGTTCTTAGATTTCTCCTTTGTGTCATGAATTTCAATTTTAGATTGAACATTGTTGTTACTTGTTATTTTATAATCAGTGTAATTGTTTTGTGTCTTTATTACTGTTACCTTTTTGCCTTGGTTAGGGCTCGAAAAGTCATGAGAAGAATGAGGATCCAGTTCATTATAACTCTTCCAGAAAACGTAGAGAAGATGCTTCTTCGGGCGATGAATTGAAAGAGTCGACACGGGGGCGCTCCAAATTGGAACGTTGGACGAGCCATAAGGAGAGGGATTACAGTATCAACAGCAAGTCATCATCTTCCTCAAAGTTCAAGGAGATCGAGAAGAGCAATAATGTCGAAGCTTCAGAATCTAACAAAACTCTAGAAGAGCCAGGTACTCCAGTTGAGCCTGCTGAGAACCACCACCCTTTGTCCGACGAGCCAGAGACCAAGGATGCTGATCCAAGGCCATCAGAGGATCGGCATCTCGACACCGTCGAGAAGCTGAAGAAGCGAAGCGAGAGGTTCAAACTTCCGATTCCAAAGGAAAACGATGCTGTGGCAATAAAGAAGATGGAGAACGAGGCACCGCCTTCGTCCAAGAACAAAACTCCTGCAGATTCCGAGATTAAACCAGAGAGACCAGCCCGAAAACGAAGGTGGATCAGCAAGTAATACGAATAAACCCTCGTTTTTGCTGTGTGACAAGTTAAATTATCGGACCCCAAAATTCCCTTCCATAAGGGTTCCCAGGAAGCGCATATACGTTCGCTGCCGCCATGTACCCTCCCTAAATACTTGTGTATATAATAGAGAATGTAAGATTGAACTAGTCATAAATGGTGGCACATATTTAGTGCCAATTTGAGATGTATTGCTCAGATTTGGCGACAGCCGTGTCGGCATCGGAGCAGGAACTTGTTTACTTGCCGTAGATGGGAGATACTTTGCTCTTGCCGTGGCCGGAGAAGAAACTTGGAGAATGGTGGCTTGTATGGAAGTATGCCACCATTATTTTTGTATACCCACGATTATTAGATTATTTTGTTCCTCGAGAGAAGTTGCAATTTGAGTATTGGGAAAGCCATTGTAAATGTTAAAGTTTGAACTCTAGATTTATGGGAAAGTCTCACGTGACGCAGCTTAATATACGGCTAAGAAAAGAAGTTATTGGTTTTGTTATTATTATTTTTTAATAAAATCGGTAAAATATTACAAGAAATATTATTATTTCTACCGGTTTTATTATTATCGGGTTTGGTAATATATTCGGTAGAAAAAATAATGTTTTAAGTAGCGTTTTACTGGATATATTATCAAGTTCGGTAAAACGTTTAATAATAACAAAATCAGTAGAAATAATAATGTTTTAAGTAGTTTTTTATCGGTTTTGTTAAAAATATAATAACAAAACCGATATTGTTTTTCTTTAACCGTATATTAAGGTTTCCGTACGGTAGAACTTACCTAGATTTATTGGAATTCTTTTGCAATGAATTTCAATTAAAGGTGCGTGTGAAAAGGCATCCTATGAAATTCTGTGAGTCTGGAGTGCATGAATTACACATCGATCTGGATGAATTTTTATCGATCTCGATTGTATTTCGTGAAAAAATAATTCGATGAGAAGAATGGAGAGTGAAAAGTGAGTATTTTGATATTGATTTTGCTATGAATGGCGGTTGACGATGAGTGATTGATTTTTTTTTAAAATAGTAATAAAATCAATATACAATCATAGTTTAAAATCTAAAATGATATTGTCACATTATTATCACATTAACAAAAAGATTCATCTACGTCATCGTGTCATTATTATAATTTAATAATCACGTTAACAAAAATCTAAAATGATATTGTCACATTATTATCACATTAACAAAAAGATTCATCTACGTCATCGTGTCATTATTATAATTTAATGATCACGTTAACAAAAAGATTCATCTAAGTCATCGTGTCATTATTATAGTTTAATGATCACGTGTTATAACAGAAGTCAAAATCAAATTTAGTAGTATAATTGAAATTATTAGGATAAAGTATACAAATGATCCTCCAACTATAAAATATTGTTATATTAAGTTCTTTGACTATTTAAAGATACGAAATGATCTTCCGACTATAGAATGTTAATTTGTTAAGTCCATCGACTGTTAAAAGTTACAAAATGATCATCCTATTGTTTATTATGTTTCAAACTCATTATTTTTCATCAAAAAAATTGACGGTTGTCTATGATGAACGTTAACATGATGGTTGAAATATGATAATCCCTTGAGATTTGGGGATCAAATTTTATCATATCACAGTCAACAAGTAAACGTCCAACTCAGAATATCGTTAATTTTTTAACAGAAAATGATGAGTTTGGAACGTAATGAATAATCAGGTGACCCTTTTGTAACTTTTAATAGTCGAAGGACTCAACAAAATACCACTCTATAATTGAAGTACCATTTTATAACTTTTAATAGTCGAATGACTCAACAAAATACCACTCTATAGTTGAAGTACCATTTTATAACATTTAATAGTCAAGTAACTTAATAAATCAGTCTCCTATAGTTGAAGGACAATTTGTATACTTTACCCAAATTATTAAAAGTTTAATAGAATAAACTATCTACATGTAAAGTTCAATTAGATAACATATAATTTATCCTGTTTCTTCATCTGGTTATCTAAACAAAAACCTTTTTTTTTCAGATTTTGGTGCTCTTGTGTTCAGCCACTAAATCTAACAACCCGAATGATAAAAAGATAAAAAGTGAAAAGCCATAGTTATAATCTTTGGATATTGAGTTCGAAAAATGATGAACAGTTAAAAATTATAAAATCGAATCAAATCGAATTAAAAACTTTGATAACCTTATAGCGCCATTTGATTTATCTTTTATTAAAAAAATCTAAACCTAATCAAACATACCCCTGTTTTTATATTTTCTCATTTTCAAGTCATATTTTTAATGTTTGGGTAAATTACAAATTTGATAACTGAACTTTCATGTGATTCTTATTTTACTCACTCTACTTTCAAAATTTTCAATTTGCTCACTCAACTTTGTAGATTGAGTTTTTTTAGTCACTCTGTCTTTACATCACTAACATCGGGTTGACGTGACTTATTTTAATATTAAAACTAAACCACATAAGATGCCACATAAGATTTCTATTTAATAAAATAAAAATTGATAAGACAAAAAAAATCTCATACAAAACCCTAACCCCTAAATCCTAGCAGATAAACATGAAAATTGAAAATTGGTTTTGCAGTTGCAAAATGAACCCTCTCACCGACGTTGTCGCAAATTGATTTTGCAGTCAATCACCCATGACTTGTGAGCATCTTATAGACAATTTAGAATCATAGTGCAATAAATTTGTGAGCTTGGTACTGATTTGGGAGAATTCGAGGTGAAATTGATTTGGGTGCTTGTGAAAATCTAAAAGTTGTTTGTCAGCATCTTTTCGATGTTAACAGAGAACCCAAAACTATGTCGTTTTGGTATAAGTGTCCACGTCATAACGTTGTTAATTATTTAACGACGGAGTGTCCAAAAAAATTCAATGTATAAAGTTGAGTGAACAAATTGAAAATTTTGAAAGTACGATGAGTAAAATAGAAATCACATGAAAGTTTAATTATCAAATTTTTAATTTACCCTTAATGTTTTTATACATTTTACTATAATTTTTAGTATCAATATGTATCTAATTTACTGATTAACTTATATGAATTGAGTATTATAAAGATTCATTTTAAATTAAAATTATCTTATTCACAAAACCCTGGTAGTCTTTCCTTTCTTTTGATCTAAATTTTTTCAATATTTTGTATAGTCTTCTTATTTCTCTTTAATTTTTGTTTAGCCGGCGACGACACCAATTTTAATATTAGTTGTCGACCGCTGGTAACTATTAGTTCTATTATTTTTTATATTATGTATTTTTTTTCTTTTTTTCTTGAATCTTTTTAATTTTGAATAAGAATTTCTATCTTTGTGACATATTTTTTCCTCTATTCTTATGACACGCGTTTTCTCTATTTTTGTGGCACGATCTGTATGGTTTTTGGTACGTCTTTCTTATACCTTTTTGGTCGTTCTGGTTCAAGCACAAAAATTATCACGACATTTATTTTCTGATTGATTTGTTGGGGTCACGTATAGTCAGATCCCTTCTGTCAGATTATTTAGTTCACTCACCACTCTTTTATCACTTCGTAAAGTGTCTCATTCGACAGAGACAATGAGTTTTTATGAAGTTTATTGTATTTTAATATTGGTTGTAATTCTTAGGGATGGCAACGGGCCGGGTTCGGGCCGGGTATTGGTCCCCCTGGTCCCCGTCCCCGTCCCTGTTTAAAAAACACATACCCGTCCCCGCTTAAAAAACCGCAGAGATTTAAACGGGGATCCTCATTGGGTAATCGGGAAAAACCGCGGGGAAACGGGTATTCCCGTTTAACATAAACGGTTATTTAAACGGGTATCGGGTCGGGTATCGGACCGGGTATATATATATATATTTAAATTAAATATATAAATATTATATGTATTTTTTAATTTAAATTTAAATTTATTAATATTATATATATATATATATATATAATAATTATTTTTAATATTTATCGGGTCGGGTATCGAGTCGGGTAATCGGGGCGGGGATTATCAAACCCGTCCCCGTTTAGCATAAACGGTTTTCCCCCGTCCCCGTTTAATTCGATTTTTGGTTTTTTCCGTCGGATTCGGATTTTTTTGCCATCCCTAGTCATTCTTAATAGAAGAATTTATTTTTCTTCGTATCTTTAAGTTTAATATTTTACCTTGAATATTTTATTGACTATTGTCTCTAAATTTTTCGACATTTAAAATTGCATGGTGCAGTTGGTTATTAGTAGGGAAAGAAAAATCCTCCACTTTCGTCTCTTACGGATCCGAACAAAGAAAAAAAAGGATATTTCTGCAGAGAAGGAACAGAAGATTGTGATTGGTAGGAGGAAAGATGAAGATCACATCGTTATTAGTATTGAAATGCCACCCTGAAGGATCCGATCCCATAATACTAGCCATCGCTTCCGACGTTAGCCATTTCGGTTACTTCCAGAGGCCAAGCATCAGGGAGTTCATCGTCTTCGTCTCTCGAACCGTCGCCGAACGAACCCCTCCCGGCCAGCGCCAGTCCGTCCAGCACGAAGGTTCTTCGTTGATTCTTAATGCATCTGCTATTATCATCTCTGCCAATTAGATCGATAACACCGTCTTTGGATCTTTCGTGTATTATCTTGTATAATTGTATTATTGCATTGCGATCTTCATTTTTTGTCGATTTCATTTCTATTTTAGGTTTCAGACGATGATCCGGTTGATTATGGCGAGGCTATGACGAATTATGGTTATTTATTTATTTATGTTTGGTGATTTTGATGTAGAGTACATGGTGCATTCTTACAACAGAAATGGACTTTGTGCAATTGGATTTATGGATGGTCACTATCCGGTTCGAAGTGCTTTTTTGCTTCTCAACCAGGTAATATAATATCATGCGATCGTCCCTACTTATATTTGTGTCATGATTTACCTTGAGATTCAATATCATCCAATCTTATTGACTGCAATATTGGTATTTGCATTGATTGTGTATCTTTTAGTTCAATTATACAAGGTGTCATGGCCTGAGAGTGATTATAGCAGGAAATGGAAGGACATATTCATTGATGGTTATGATCTTTTATATATATCTTCATAGACTCGATTACTGTAGAATGAGCTAAAATTTATCTGAGCAATAGTTATTGTCTTTTTGATAGTTGTTATATTTACAACAGAAGCTCCTACTCCTATATATTGGCCTAATTTCACCTGATTCAGTTACCACAAGCTCCACTCCTAAATTTACTGCACTGGGTTCTTGCCCCTTTTTAGCATGATCTGTTTATGATCCAGGAAATACATAGAAAGTGTCGATAATAGTTAAAAGTTTCCTTAAAATACTATTACCTTTTGATTTCTTTCCACTGGTAACTCATGTTTATGCTTGTTGCTTGCCACCATATATGTTGGATATGGTTGTTCTTTATGATCCGTAGATGGCTGGATTCTGTTCCTTTCTCTTTGCGTCTGATAGAAATAACTAGATGGACAGGGCCGATGGGTGGTGGTAGATGTGTCTGTGTGTATAATACATCGATAGTTGAAGTCTTTAAGATGATGTCAAGAGTCTGTCGATCGCATTCATCACATTTGGTATGCATTTTTGGTGTTCTGAAATATGTTTGTGAGATTGAATACTCTGTGGGTTTCTTTGGAAAATTTCAAAGGGTAATGTTTGGCAGGTGGTGGATGAATACCAACAAAGTTTTGGGGAATCATGGAGATCTGCACAAGCTGATAGCACTCAAGCTTGGCCCTATTTGGATGAGGCTTTGACCAAGTTTCAGGTGTCTGTTTTCTTCTCATTCTTTATGATGTGTTTTAATATGGGGTGTATAATTAAACTTTTCAAATTAATCTCACACCTTGCATGATCCTTTCACCGTTTTCAGGACCCTGCAGAGGCTGATAAATTGTTGAAAATTCAGAGAGAGTTGGATGAGACTAAAATCATCCTTGTAAGTATTTTTCTTTTCTTGTGTGTGTGTGCGGGGGGGGGGGGTGATTTTATGCACTTTTCTTTTAGCTTTCACCTATCATGCTATGCCATGCTCAGCCCCAATGATCCTTTTTGTTGATTATCCATACTTGAATCTTTTTTTCTTTAAGGTTTGCATATGGTTTGTTCAAGTGCATAAAGAGATTGTGTTTTAGGCCCCATTTAGCATCGTTTTTGAAGAGTGTTGGAGTGTCAAAATGTACCTTTGGAGTCATAAACACAAGGATCTAAATAGCAACTTGAGGATTACAAAGGAACTTTTGCCTGCTAATGGCTTAAATAGCAGCCTATTTTAATTCTGCTGAATTCTTTCATTGTATTCTCTTCACATGTCATGATTTCATTAGTATGCTTGTCGCCGGGCGATCCAGGTTAGGTTGATGTGTTTGAGTTACCAATTGAACTCATTTATCATGTTATCCGCCACATTATCAACCACCGTGTCATATCAGTATCGTGGACCACCATGTTAACACTGTGAACTGTCACGTCATCATTGTGAACCGCCGTAACGGTCAACGACGAAAAATACTAGTTAAAAGATCACATTAAATTTATTTTTTGAATTAGAAAACTACATTGAGAGAAAAAAATAAAACGAGAGCCACATTAGTTTTTTTTAAGTATAGTAACATTTGATGTATTTTTAACTTTATTTTATTAATTATATTTACCTAAAATTTTATTTATGATAATTCAAATACAAAAGTCTTGTGTTATTAATATGTATGTATGTATGTATGTATGTATGTATGTATGTATGTATGTATGTATGTATGTATGTATGTATGTATGTATGTATGTATGTATGTATGTATGTATGTATGTATGTATGTATGTATAGTTTTTTTTAAGTATAGTAACATTTGATGTATTTTTAACTTTATTTTATTAATTATATTTACCTAAAATTTTATTTATGATAATTCAAATACAAAAGTCTTGTGTTATTAATATATATGTATGTATGTATGTATGTATGTATGTATGTATGTATGTATGTATGTATGTATGTATGTATGTATGTATGTATGTGTGTATGTATGTATGTATGTATGTATGTATGTGTGTGTGTGTATGTATGTATGTATGTATGTGTGTGTGTGTGTGTATGTATGTATGTATGTATGTATGTATGTATGTATGTATGTATGTATGTATGTATGTATGTATGTATGTATGTATGTATGTATGTATGTATGTATGTATGTATGTATGTATGTATGTATGTATGTATGTATGTATGTATGTATGTATGTATGTATGTATGTATGTATGTATGTATGTACATGTTAACTGGGATTTGATTCATTGTTAATTCTTCTCTCAATCATGGGAATGAATGCAGCATAAAACTATTGACAGTGTGCTTGCACGAGGTGAGAAGCTGGACAGTTTGGTTGAGAAGAGCTCAGATCTGAGTGCAGCATCTCAGGTACATGTGTAAGATAATTATTTGATTTAGATTTTCTTCTTTAACCCGGTTCGATTTGGAACAAACAAGTTTCATATAAAAAAATCGAATCGAATTATAAAATTAGATGACTAAACCGAATTGAAGCTGAAGCGTAAGATAAAAAATTCAAACCGAATCAAATCGTATAGTTTAATTCGAATCGGTTTTTTTTTTTTTTTGTCAGCCCTACTTTTACTTTTTTTTCACCCCTCCCCCACGTTCATGTTCTTATAGGAATTATTGTTGTCTTTACAACCCATCTTGGTTATTATTAAAACCATGTCATCTTCATCATCTGAATTGAGTTGAACAATATGTTGCTGCTAACATCAAACCTGTGTTTTGGTTGTTGGAACAGATGTTTTACAATCAAGCTAAGAAAAACAATCAGTGTTGTAGTATACTGTAAAACTTGTAGACAAAGATGGCTATGGCATTCACTTGTTCTACCATCTGAAGCGGATGGTAGGTCCATCTATCTATAAGTGTAGCATGCGATACGTCACAGAGTATTAAAATCTAGAAGGTCCAAACTATGAAAAAGATGTTACGATTTTGTTTCTAAAAGTATTCGAAAGATGACATTTTTAAATAAAATGTTGCAATCATAGAGCTGTTTTGTGACATTATATTAGTTTCATATGTTTGAAATTCTTTTTTTTTTGTTAGAAATAATCATAATATTGATAAAATTTATTTTATTATAAAATATTTTAGAAAATTGTCACTCGGTTATTCATTATATTCCAAACTCCTTTTTTTGCTAAAAAATTGAAATTTATCTAAGTCGGACGTTAACATGATGACTGAAATAGGATAGTCGTACGAGATTCTAGGATCATATTTTTATCATATCATAATCAGTAATTTAGCATTTAACTTGGAATACCGTCAATTTTTTTAACGAAAAGGACGAGTTTGGAATATAATGAATAGTTGGATGATCAATTTGTAACTTTTAATAGTCAAGGGACTCAACAAAGCAATATTCTATAGTTGAAGGATTATTTTGTAACTTTTAATAATTGATGGACTTAATAAAATAGTACTCTATAACCAATGAATCATTTGTGTACTTTACATGTTATTTAGGTATTATCTATAGTATTAAATAATGAATGCCATTGTAATGTAGTAGTTACAAATATTTTAAACGTTACATGTAACTTGTTTTCTAAAAAAAATTATTTTTAAATTGTGGATGTTAATGTGGTGTCACGACGATATTGAAAATCGTTATGATTAGGGTTGTAAATGAGACGAGATAGATTGTGAGCTACTCGAGATCGACTCGATTAAGGTTCGATAAATACTCGGATTGAATGGACTCGATTCGAACTTGAACTCGACTCGAATTCTTAATGAGCAGAAACGAGCTACTTGATACTCGACTCGAAAAGCTCGTGAGCAGCTCGAAAATATAATATATTAAGATTTTATTTAAAAAAAAATTATTAATAATATTAATATTTATGTGTTGATTTTTTTTAAATACAATAAGTCTTTATATATTTATGGTTCAGGTTCGAGTTTGAGGATTCAATCTTGTTAAGTTTAAGAATTTTTTTTTCATTTCGAGCTGCTCACGAGCTTCAGTTCAAGATTTCAAGTTCGAGTCGAGGAGCTTAAAAATTTTAAACTCGCGAGTTTTCGAGTCGAGTGCAGAAATACTCAAACTTGACTTGACTCGTTTACACCCCTAGTTATGATATAGTTGCAGTCGCAGTTTAATACTATGCATTGCTCGCAAGTTTTTTTAAAATAAAAAATATAGTATTATTTTGGGTAAACTAGATCTATGTCCACTTAATTATGAGTGTATTTTATTTTGACCATTATTTTTTTAATTTTGTCAATCAGACTATTTAAGTGTTGTCAATCAAGTCATCAACATCTATAGTTTAGTAGAGTAACATGTGTGGGTGTTAAAAAATTAGTATAATTACACATTTAATTCTTATATCTAATCACTTTATCAATATATTCATACTTTTAATTTAATTTAATTCAATAAATATAATATCTAATTAAATTTAGGTTTTGGGGTTTTACGACTTTTAAGTTTTAAGTTGAATTTTGCAAGTTTTGAGATTTAGAAAAATGTAAACTAATGAAGTGAACAGAGACGATGAGACAAGCTCAACGATATATTGAGTGGTTGAAGAAAACGTGTTGATTATGACGTCAATGTGACAAAGAGATGAAGTTGTAAATCTTAATCTCTAAAAAAAAGATAAAACCAAAAGATAAAAAGGAAAATATGAAATTGATGATATGTACATGTCAATAAAAAATAGTCCACTTCAACACATATGACTATTATATCATCCTTTTATTTATGATTTAATGTTCTATAGGTTAAAATATGAGTAAATTAAAATTTTAGTGATTAAAATGAAATTTTTTAAAATTTACCGACCAAAACAGGAGTAAAATTAAATTTGAGTGATAAAATTTATAATTTAATCTTGATTGTTTTTGGTGAAACCCGATTTTGAAGCTAAAGGTCTAGTACCTACTTTTACTATCTGAACTATTAGTTTTGATATATTTTAATACTTAAAATGTTATTTTTTCTAAACCATATTTAAAGTTTAATTTTTATTTCATTTTAATACCCACCATTAAAAACGTAACGTGTTTAGTGCCTAAACTATCCTTTTTGGTACGTTTTAGTACATAAACTTTTAATTTTTTCAAAACTTAATGATAAATTTTGGATGGAGTACTAAAATGAAACAAAACTAAAGTTTTTAATGATAGGTACTAAAATAAAATAAAAACTAAGCTTTAGGTATGAATTTAAAAAATTAAAAGTTTAAATACTAAAACAAATTAAAACTGATAGTTTAGATATTAAACACGTAATTTACACTATTTTATTTTATTTTTTTGGGTGAAAGAAGCTAATTTCTAAAGGTTAATGGAAAAATGACATGAGAATGAAAACATTAAAAAAGCAGTTGAAGCAGTAGTTTTCATTTTTATAGTCACCAATCAATGCACCCCTGTTTAGATCTCAGTGTTCCATCAGCACTATAAGAGAAAGAGTGAGAGAATCGAAGTAAAGAGATAGAGAAGATAGTAAACCATGTCAAGGCGATCATCACCAGGGACTTGCTTGAGGCTATGCCTCGTAAAATTTGCTGTAGTTTCAGCTATTGCAGTTTGTGGACCAGCTCTTTACTGGAGATTCAACAAAACTACTCTCAAGCTCACTGATTCCAAATCTTCTTGTCCTCCTTGCAACTGTGATTGTCCTCCTCCTCTTTCCCTCCTCAACGTTGCGCCTGGTATCGCTTCCCTTTTTTGTGATTCTGGATTTACTGTCAGATTTTTTTATTTACTTATGGATTGCCCATTTGAGGAATTTGAAGTTTTGATCTGCTGTTTTGTTGCTAACTTTGAATTCTGAGATTTGGGTTTGAGTTTGTTTGTTAATTCTTTGTGAAGTTCCTGTTTCTTCGATTTGGGGTTTTGATTTGTTGCTGCTGCTTGGGTGTTGATTTGCGAGTAAACCCTAATTTGAATTCGGATTTGTGCTTGCTTTGCTTAATCATATGTTGAGTAATGAACTCAATCCCACATCTGGGATCTCTTGTGGGACAAAATTGTAAGGAGTTTCGAGTTAAAGTGAACGATGATTAGGAGTAAGATTTTATGTTAGAGTGACAACTTATAATATTTTTGGGCTTAAGTATTCTTTAATTAATATTACGTTTCAACTTTAGATGTTTATTTTGATCAAAAAAAATATTTTAGATACTTAAATGAAAACTTTAGGTACTTATTTGTGAAGCTTATTTTTAGTGGCGAATTTATAAAACTTTAGAGGTCGAAAATAAATTATCAATAGAAAATACAAAGAAAATATCTATAACATACGATAATTTGAAATTTTTATGGGCAACTGCTGGGTGTCTCCTCGGTCCATCACTGATGATGACTCTGTTAATATTAGTATTACATTCGTGCACCCAAACGAAGAAGATGGAACTCAGTCGGTATTGTTCTTTCTATCCGAAGAAGGTTGATCTTTACAGAATGAAAATGGCTAGAATGGGTAAGGAGAGAGCATAGGCAACCAAATAGATGGTGGTATCTGAAACATGGAAAAAAGAGTGATGGTGTCCGGAGATAGCACGGCGGTTACGTGTTGAAAAGAGCCGCTGATCACTTAATGAGAGAAAATATGATTACTATATTTAAACACTCACAATAACCGATACTCGATCGATGATTTCTCACTTTGCATTATCAATGGTGATCGACATTTCGAGATTGTAGGGCTTACTAACCATACAATAACATGTCGTAGAAAAGAGTTATGGTTCCCTTTGTCCTGTTATTTTGCTACTTTTCGGTATGTAGGGAGATATAAACTACACACTCTCCGGGTTTTACATCTAGGACGATGAACTGGTCTTTACATTTTCGGGTTTCTTTCACGCCTGACATTACCTCTTCTCTTGTGTTTGGACTATATTACCTTGTGATGATGATCTATCATGTCGAATCCGCAGCTTATGCATTTTCGCCATTGATTTCCTCCTTTTGTGTTTCTGCTAGTTTCGATGGCACTGGTTGTAAAAGTTTGTGTCAAGTGTGCATGTGTCTGCTACTCGAAACTGTAGTTGTCTGAGTGAATTACTCATCTTTTTTGTGCTTTTGTTCTTTTTCTGTAGGATTGAGCAATCTCTCAGTCACAGGTTAGAGTTTATTTTATCAACTCAAGTCGGTTTTACTTATGACTTATTTCTTCGAATTCGACTTTTTAACCTATATCGAGTCGTTGCCGTTTCATCTGATGAACCAGAATCATGTATGCCTGATATGAACTATGATGTCACAGATTGTGGAAGCAATGACCCTGATCTCAAACAAGAGATGGAGAAGCAATTCGTGGACATTTTGATGGAGGAGTTGAAGTTGCAGGAGGCTGTTGCCGACGAGCATTCCCGTCATGTGAACATCACCTTTGGTGAGGCGAAAAGGGTGGCTTCCCAGTACCAAAAGGAGGCTGAAAAATGTATCTCGGCCACCGAAACCTGCGAGGAAGCAAGAGAGCGAGCCGAGGCCTTGCTAATCCGTGAGAGGAAAGTTACAACATCGTGGGAGCAAAGAGCTCGACAAATGGGTTGGGAAGGGGAATAAACTGTCATACTACTGTGTGGACATATTACTATAAGATCTTCTCTTTTTCAGATTTTCTGCCTTGCATCCATGAGAAGATGAGATTACAATAGTTACATAGATTCCCGGCCATAGACCGAATGTCGGAAAACGTGGTGGACCGTAGGAATGGCAATGGAACGAGTCAAAGTCCGCCGCCGATTCATTTTTGGTATGCTCTGTTCTATTTCTCGTCTCTTTCTTGCTGAATGTTTTGAGTTCAACTTTGTAATATTATACATGAAACCCTATGAATATCGATAGTTCAAAATACGAATCTGAATCGGAGACTGCATATCTATGATCCCTATGAATTTATAAATCTCAGAGAAACAGATGAAGCCCCGGCGGCCTCTCAATGGGGGCAAGAGGATGAAACTATACGTGTTCGGATTCATGATTCCTTCTTCGAAGCACTTCACTTCGTCTTCAATCTCAAGCATTTACAATGGTTAGTCTCTGCAATGCTTGGGGGTAGACGTAAGCTCTTTAGCCGGCTTCGTGATCGAAAGCTCCTCCATCGCTTTTATGAATTTGCGTAGATGCCTAATGTACTCCGGAAACATTTCGAGGTTGCAATGGCCACCACCTTCCACCCATAAAGGATCATATTTCTCGTTAGCGAGTTCCCTCAATCTCTTTCCGTGAGAGAAATCGACAATGTCGTCTTCCGTTCCCTGCGAAGGTGAACCATTGATATCATTCGACAAAGATGGGGGACAGAGACATGAACATCACTTACATGAATAACCAGAACCGGACAGTTGACGTGCCGGATTTTGTCGATGTTCTGCAAATACCGATCGGAAAGACCTTTCAAGTTCCAATCGAATACGAAATGACATAAGGACGTGTTACGGTGAAACTTACCTTGAAGATATCGAAGCAGAACGTCATCTTGACCGGATATAAGACCCGAAGGCCGGAAAGGATGGCGCTGTGAAGAACGCCGCCACCGAGTTTCTTTAAACGATAAGCTAAATGGAGAGTCGGTTCCGCTTCCGACGGATTGGCCATACACAATCAAATCTTCCTCTCCATATTCGTTCTTCAAATAATTGTACACTGCTTCTACGTCATGATATGTGTTTACTTCAGATGGCTATATTGAAGTTGCACGAGAATTAACAAACATTTTCAAGCAATTCACAATATAAAAAAATAAAAAAAATAAGTGTTCTAAATTACTAATCCATAAATCTCATATATCATTGTCCGATCAGACATCACTGGCAATGGTCGAAATATTAGATTATTTAAGAAAAATGTAAAGATTTATTAGGTATTTAAACTCGAAATTTAACATGAATCAAGCGACTTTAGTGATTAAGGGTTGTTGTTCCTTGAAATTCCGAGTTCAAGCACGTATGTAGGGATATGAGCGTTCATTGTCAAATAATTTAAAGTTTTTGTACAAATATTATCTTGTATTCACCCTAAATTAAAAAAAAACTCAAAACTTAAAAAATAACTTCTAATTTGTCTAATATTTAAACTTACAATGACTTAAATTGTAATTAGACCAAAAATTTGAGAACATAGATTTATCATTCTTTAGTTCGACCCTTACTTGATTAAATATTTAATATTTTTTATATTTTTTAAATTTAAATATTTATTTTTACATGAACCAAAATACTATTAAATCAAAATTATATCGAATATACAAATTTTAACATGAGCTGGGCCTCTTGGGCCCTAAGGAGCTCCATCCCTGATACAAATCTTTGACCGCCTGCTCTCTATTAATTGACATTTTTTAATGATGGTTGATGAGATTATCTTAAAATGATAGCGTAATAATGTCACGTGTCAAACAACTATTGGTTAACGGATTTTTTCTAATCACTGTAAGTAGGATAACCTTAAAATGCTCACGAAATGAAATTTTAGGTATTTTAAATGGTAACGAAAGAAACATTAGATACTTACTTCGATAAAAAAAAATAAAAAAGAGATATAATTTAGGCGCTTATTTTTTTAATTAAATTATATAAATACAAATTTGAACAATCTTGAAAGAGTCGCTCTACTTCGCTTGTGGACAATCCGTATCCTGAATAATCATAACTACAAAATCAAAAGTAAAAATGATAATATAAAAAATAACATATGGGTAGAAGAATTATGATTATGACGATATTTTACGGTCAATTCCTTCTTATTTAAGCGTAGAGTCATGATCGATGATTTCAATGAATTAAAAAAGATGATAAACAATGAAACGATCTTAATCCTAAGAGAAAAAGCGAGAGAGTCTTCTCTATTATTTATCATGTTCTTCGGTTCATTGATCATCGATAGCAACTCTTTATCCAAATTTAAAAAAAAAAATAAGTCATTATATGCGATAACAATTATAATTCTCTCATCATCACAATCACGAATTTAAATAATTGTAAATTATTAGAATAAATCGTTATATAACGATAAATGTGTCGTCTACGATAATATATATTATGTCCGCGATAACAATAAATACAACTTAACTAAAAATGTAGTCGTAATTGAAATTTAAATCCCTATCGAACCTCATGATATTAACCCGAAGGTGGGACCTGAGCTCGTTGAAGAGTTCATGCATCTGCCCTAAATCAGCAGCATTTCCATGTGAATACAACAACGTTAAACGAGCGGCGAGGTGTTTCCGAAAGGTGGCGACGATCTTATTACCACCTTTGGTATCGAGCAAGTGAACATCCATGTTCTTGTCGGCCGGCACGCCTTGAAGAACCAGCCGCCCATCTTCATTCTTGATAAACTCGTACGTTGGTGGGTCTGGTGGGAAGAATGCAAATCTTGCCGCCACGTTCGACTTCACATTCCCCATGTAAAACCAGACCGACCAGAAGAAGAAGAAGAAACCAAAGTTGTTTGTTTCTGTTTTGTTCAAGATTTGGAATTGGACAAGACATGCAATGAAGATGAGGGTTCTTGTTTTTCCAATGGGGACGACGGTGAGAAGAAAAATTAAGGAATGGAAGAGAATTGGGATCCGATATAAACGGGTGTCCCTCCAACTGTGCTAATGTCATTGACTTGAGATTATCATCTAAAAGTTTGGTTTTAATTCAAACTATAGGGTAAACCACCTATTCGGTATTTGATCTATAAATATATTTATGTTTTGGTCATTCAATTATTTTTTTTAACAATATCGTATATAGGGAGGGACCCATGTTACAGGTGGGAGGGCAATGGTCACTCCAAACTTTGATGGTCTAATTATCTTTAAGTCATTAATAGTTTTGAAACAATTGCAATTATTTTTCGGGTAAATTATACCATTGATCATTTAACTATTTAGCCCTTTTACTTTTATCACTGATCTTTCAATTTATCAATCAGCCCACTAAATTATTTAATTATTCTCAATCAAGCCACTTGCCGGTAAAAGTTAACACATGGCACTGCAGTTGGTCCATGTAATTTACATATTTTCTCAATTTATTCCAGTTTTTAATAAAATAAAATAAATTTAATCCTCCAATCGAATGATGTCATGTGTTGTGCCACATGTCACCATTTTGTTGGAGGACTAACTTTATTTTAATTTATTAAAAGTATGACTAGATTGAGAGAATATATAGATAATATAGACCAAATGAGTGATTATACCATAATTTTTCATTGTCACCTCACCTATTCTATTAACTTTTACTGGCAAGTGGTTTGATTGAGAATAATTAAACAGTTTAATGGTGTGATTGACAAAATTGAAAGATCGATGGTAAAAGTAAAAGGGCTAAATAATTAAATGGTCGATGGTTAATTTACTCTTATTTTTACACTATTTCAATTTTGACAATATGACCGCATAACTATTTAAGTAATTTAAATGTAAACACTTATTTTTGAAAACAAACTACGTAATTGATTCGACAATTATTGATTAACGACAAGTCAGAGGTTCACATCATCTGCAACATTTGCTTTTAATGATAAGGGAATGCATTGAAACCATTTAAATAGTCATATGGTCATATTGCCAAAATTAAAATATCGGTCATATTCACATCAACCCGTAATTAAATGATCATTTGAATAATTTACTCATTTTTATAATAGGTGAACACAAATAAAATATTAAAACGTACACGTCAATAAAATAAATAATAACAAAAAAATCAAATTTTAGAATAAACACGTACTAAAATCATTTACTTTTTAAATTCTTTTATGTATGGTACTTACTAAAGATTTAAATTAAAATTATCGTCGTGTTTCGTTACGTTTCATTTATTAAAGGTAAAAAGGTAAAAGAAGTCTCTATACTTTTAAAAGAAAAAAAAAACATTGTGACCTTTTTGTATAATTTTTTTTCATTGTTACCTTCTAGATCAAAAAAGATTTCAGTGTGGTCATTTGACCAATTTATTCGTTATTGACCAACAATAGTCTTTCATCGTTAGGATGCTTTAAGCCAACCATAAGTTTATGCAAAAATCATCTCCTTGATTTTTCCCCTTCCCCTTCCCCTTCAACAATTGTTCATACAATTGAAATCTGATTATTTCCGTCTCTACCAATAACCACAAGCAATATTCCATTTGTATTAGATTAAAAAATTTATTTGATTTATTCGACTCAAACTTGAAAATTCATATACTTATTACTAAAAAAATTGAGTTATTCGAGTTGTATTTTACAACTCGAGCTTGAAATTTTTTTAGTCAAGTCGAGTTTATGAAATTACAACTCAAAGTCATTTCGAGTCGAGTTTTTTTAATCATTGAAGAAAGTAAAAGAAAAAAATTAATCATAGAATAAATAAAAATTTAATCAAATTAGAAATCGAGTAATTTCAATGGAGAATTTGGTATATAATCGTGGGTTAATGAAGGATTACCGGAAGTTGGTTTTGGGGTTGCCCTTGCATGGCCATTGAATCCCGTCCGGTGACCGGGCCGACGATATCGGACTCTGGGGCGGTGACTTACACGGATATGTGAATTATATTCAAAGATAAGTGGTGCAAGTGGTAAGATTTTTAATAGTATAATTTTGTTTTGGTCCCCGAACTAATAGATTATTTAGAAATCGGTCACCATTTGTCATTTGAAAAACATCTCGACACCATGCAATGGCGTCGCCACCACATGTTAAAGCGGCTTATTGGTCACCATGGGAGACAAATTTCCCTCCAGCAGTCATAGATAAAGTTCGGCAGTTGTCGAATTTTACCACCACCCTCCGTCAAAAGAACCCGCTGTCGAACCCTTTACTATATCGGTGGCGGAGGTTTCGATTCCCACCTGTCCGTTCGCATGGCTTTGAGCGTAAAATATATTTGAAACCTCGTACTTTATTAAACATGAAAGATATATATAGTTCAAATGACATATCGCTCATATTGACTATAGCCTTATTCCCCTTTATTGAAGAGCAAAGCACATGGGGATTTACACGTTGAGTTCTCCCCACATGTCCACCCCGAACAGCCTGATCTTCCTCTTGATCTCAACCTTGAACTTCCTCTCAGGGCTTTCACCTTCGAGTCGAGGCCTTTCCGTGAAAATGACTTCATCATTCTCTTTAAGCCCTTTCTCCATCGAAAACTGCGGCCAACTGATACAGAAGTAGTTCCCCATCTCTTCGTTTGCATGGAATCTGCAGAGAAATATCCACGCCTGCCCTAAACTGTCCTTAACGTCCATGAAAAACAGCCGACCTTCTTCGTACTCGAAGAAGGCCGCCACGGCGAGAACCGGTAACATCATCATGCGTCGCTGCACTTCGCTTCGGGTCAACCGGCTCGCGAAACTGATCTCCCTGCCATGCCCCCCTTGGTTCTCCATGTCTCACAAAGCGTTGAAGACTGATCTTTGAAGGTGTTGTGTTGAGGATCACGTTAAGATGAAATCCGTTTATGTATTTGACGAAGAAAGATGTCTTTTGGACGTATAGGTATACTCAGATGCCCACTTTTCGTCAACCGGTGAACAAACACTACTTTTCGTCATCGTTCTTTTAGTTTTAAACGTTGAACCTGCTGCATTCTATATGATATCTTGAATTAATATGAAAAGTGATGACGTGCAACGGGTAATACGATGGTTTAAAGTTGTTTACTGGGATGATAACGGTGATGAATTGATACATCGGTTGTAATTCCTTCTGTTGTAGGTGGAGGACTGTGTGTTCGGTAAGATTTTGATGAGGATGTTTTTGCAGTGAAGAAGAAATAGAGAAAGGGAAGATAATAAGATCTCTTAGTTATATACTTACATAGATATTCACTTGCAGGATATCAAACAAGTTTATATCATTTAAATAGGTCTCAAGTTCGAAAAATTATTTGATGAACTTGGTTCAGTGCACGTCATCCGTGGTCCCCAATGAATGACACCCACAAATTTTAAAATAATTACTCAGTTATTATTTACATATAGGAAATATGTGAAGATTTACCTTGAAAAATAAATGATATGTACAATTATTATTGGTTGAGACGACGGAAAACCGAGACCATATAATAATTTCTCTTCAAGTTCATAACCTTGGACGAAATTATGTGTAAGGTTGGGGCGCTATTGCCCCCCCTAATTTTTATTATTAAAAAGTATATAAAGATAAGCATGTATTTAAATTTTTAAATTTTGGTTTATTTTAATTATATCCTCTCAATTTTTATTGTTACTTACCTTACATCTCTTGGATTAGAATCTTGACTCCGTCCTTAAGGGTGAGCATTCGATCGAGTCGAGTCAAAAAATTTCGAGTTATTCAAGTTGACGAGTCTTATTTTACAACTCGAACTTAACTTGAAATTTTTTCGAATCGGGTCGAGTTTAAAAAATTTGAGTCGAGATATTCGAGTTTCTATACTAATTTTATTATAATTATTTACAGTATTGGCAATGATTTGTTCCAATTTTTTTGACTTTATCTAAAGCATTATATATATATATATATATTATTCTTTCATATTATAATTTTATTTAATATATCAAATACAATTTAAAATTATGATATATATTCATAATATTATATTTTAAAGAAAGTATTTTGAGGGTAAAATATTGAAGAGAGTATAAACGAGTCAAGGAATTGATGAGAAGAAAGAATTTGCAAACAATTGTAGTTGAAAGACCAAGTTGAGTAAAATGCAAAGTTTAGGGACTAAATAAAAATATATTGTATCTTTAGTTAAAAAATAATTCCCAGCGGATTCTAATAAAAAGTGACTTAAAATAAATCACAAATTAAATGAATAAGGAGATTATGAAAAATTGAAGGACTAAATTGAAAAATAAAAAAAAATTGTTATCAAAAAAGGAATTGAAAGTACACATGTATTCTACTATGGCTTAGGAGCATATGGCTCAAATTTGATAAAAAAAACTTAAAATAAATGTCGAATTTAAGAAATAAGAAGATTATGAAAAATTAAAGGAATAAATTAAAAAATTAAAAATTATTATCAAAAAGATGAATTAAAAGTACACGTGTATTCTATTATGGTTTAGGAGCATGTAGTTCAAATTTTGTAAAAATAGACTTAAAATGAAGGAGAAATTGAAGAAATAATGAAATTAGAGACTAAATCGTAAAACTATCAAAATACTGTGTCAAATTTTTGGTTTTTCAAGTAACTCAAAAATTCAAAATTTCAACTCGACTTAAACTTGAAAACCAAATTTATAATTCAAATTAACTCGAATAACTCAAAATAAAAAAAAAACAGTTTTTGAGTGAGTCGAATTTTACTCCCTCTTATATTCTTATCTAAACTCTAAATAATTTGGAAGATTAACGGGGCACCAAAAGAGATACCAAAGAGAAAGAAGAGGTAGACAAGTTCTATTCTATTGAAAGATAATGTTATAAATCATTTAATTATCTTTTATTCCTATTTTGATTATTAAAATTTAATATTTTTTTATTTAATAGCTCAGTTTTTAACCATGTTTATATGGTACTAATTAGCTTATTTGAGTTTGCTTTTCATTAGATATGAATATTTGATCGAGTCTAGTTTAAAATTTTTGAATTAGTTGAGTTTATGAGTCTTATTTTATAAGTTAAATTATGTTTATACTCTTGAGATTGTTGTTATCCCTTGAGGTATTGGATTCGAGCACCGCGAATGTATGGGTATGAATGTTCATTGTGAAATGATTGAGAGTTTTTGAATAAATATCACCTTATGTTTATCTCGTAATTATAAAAAATATTGAGTCGAATCAAGTTCTTCAAGTTAAGAGATTGGCTCGAATTTCAAAATCATTCCACTAGTGACTAATTTTTTTTGAATTATTAGAGTTGTATTTTATACTTACATTTTATTTGAAATTTGTAGAGAGTCCCAAAAGATGAATCTTCCATCATATCATCCTAAACCCGAAACCGATTGAATCTTTCATCAAGTGATTACTTTTAAACCAATCTTTTCTTTTCTCAAACCAAAAGACCCAAGCGTTTCATATCATCTCGCTTTCGCTCGAGACCATCGTTCCTCTCCCATTGGTCTAGCTCTATTTCATACCCTCTCGATCGGACTGAACATGAACCCATTCTTAGATGGATCAGTGCATTTGGTGGTGATAAACTTATCATGCTTAGAAGGTGAATGTAATCTTATATAACGATAATGCTTGAGCTACCTTCGTTCCTTTCCTCTACTCTAGCTTGCATCCGGTGCAAAATACTCTTTGCTACTTGCTTGACAGTGACAGAATCGTCGAATTGACTATAAAAATTCCTTTTTCTCCTTGTTCTTATTTGTCTAGATAAGATTTAACCAAATGGCCATACTAGACCACATTGTATACTCCTTGAGACTCTTGTTGTCTTCATGTGCAATTGTAGTGTTAGATACTAGACTTCATTTCAATGAAATGCTATTTTTATTTTGTTCAGGAATGGGTTGGCCATGGTCGATCTATCTGGGTGATGCCTATTGTAACATCCCAAATCAGGGTCGGTGACTAAATTGCAATTTTTGAAAACTATGTGCTTGATTTCAAAATAAGTTAAAAGTTCATAGATTTAATTGAAGAAATTTGATGTTGGATTTAATAGTAAAGTTGGAAAGTAACAACGATATTGTGGTCTTTTCTAAGAGAAGATTTTTATTCTCTCTTTTAAGGGATATAAAAACGTGAGAAATGAGGAAATGTATCTAGAGTTTTCTTCTTCAGTTTCTTCTTCTCCCCATAAGCCTCAGTTAAAGGTGAATTTAATTTCAGTTGTTTAATTCTTGGATTTATAAGTTGATTTTGATTCTTTGAGTATTATATAAGCTTAAGAAAAGCTTATATAAGCTTAAGGAAAGCTTATATAAGCTTTAAACATCAAGAATAGAGAATTAAAAGGAAATATATAAGGGTGTAGAAATGAACTTTTGTTATAGAAAGGTTTTTGAAGTTTTAAAGATGGATTTGACTTGTCAAATGGTTAATTAAGAAGTTAGAAGTGATAGAATTGAATTTAGAACACATGGAAATTTTGATGAAATTCTTTTATTCAAGAATTATGGTGAATTATGAGAGATGGTGAAGTGTTATAGTGTTATAAGAAGGTTTACATATGTATAGATAAGTTTAAGGTATAAGGAGGGGTTAATAAGTAGAATTTGAGGACAAAGTAAGAATTTTCGGGCTCAAAATGTAATTTCTGGGTTGTGTGCATCGATGCATCTTCAATGTGTATCGATGTACTCTCAAATAAATGAACATCGAATGCAAGTAGTGCATCGATGCATAAGGAGTGCATCGATGCACCCCCTTAAAATGAAAACATCGAAGGTGATTGGTGTATCGATGCATGGGTAGTGCATCGATGCACATGTTAAAGAATGCATCGATGCACTGTAGAATGTATCGATGCACTTCAAAGGGGAAACAGAAATAGACCTTTCTTTTGGTATAAGAAATGATAGATTAGAGTATATCAATTGGATATTGATATGTATCAATGTGTGATTGTGTAGATATCGATTGAGAGCAAGTTCCGTAATGATTGAAAGGTTAGAATTGATCAAGAAGAGAAAGAAAGCCATAGGAGTAATTGATAGCAAGTGAGGCCAAGGTGAGTGCATCTTATTACATCGAATTATATGGAAATTGACTTGTGATAAGTCTATTTCCGATAGTATAGTGCATGAAGTATGTGATTAATATGAAATGTATACATACTTGATTGTATGAGTGTATATATATATGCTATGTGAATATATGGTTATGGAATAAAGTATATAATAATACAATGTTATTTGAGTTACTTAACAATGAGTTATAAGATTACAGGCATATGTAACATAAATTATAAGATAAGAAAATATGTGCTTACATGTTTTTGCGGATATATATATATATATATATATATATATATGAATAAGATATGATATATGTTTATGTAAAACCATGCAAAGTGATATGAGAAGTGAACTACACGATTATGTGATCATATGAGAATGAGATAAAGAGTCATGAGATATATGAAAGAGAAAGTATAGGTGATACGTGAAAGTGAATCATATGATTATACGTATATGGATGACATGAATTGTATGTATGTACGATTATATGTGACTACATGTATATGTGAAAGAAGCTATGAGATTATATGAAATGTGATATGAAAGTGTATATATGAAATGATATAAAGATAAATGCCCTTGGTATATGATACGAGAGCGATAGGTATAGTTGGCATGCCAAGATTCGAGGGTTTACCTATGTTCTACGGAACATATGGACAGAATTACCTATGTCTTTCGAGACATATGGACAGTATATCTATGTTCTAAGGAACATATGGACAGTTGTCGAGGTTCTTTATGACCTCTGGATAGGTCATTCGAGACAAAATTTCATAGCCCTTAGTGGGACCTCATACGAGCTGTGGTGACAGCATAGTGCACAACCTCTATAGACTCACATATCTACAGTTCTCACAGGTGTACATAGACTCACATATGTATTTTGTGATATGAATTATATGATATGATATGTGTGTGTTAGTGATTATTGTATATGTTATAAGATATAGGATATGAACATAATGGATCATATAAACAAGAGAATATAAATATGAATAGTGATAATATGATAATGATAGGAAAGAAGATAATTATATGTATGTGTGTATTTGATATATATATATGAATGGATATATGTTTGGGTATGATGTGATAGCAGTAATTGTTCATGCATGATTACAAGTTATAGTTTACATTATATGTTTATTGCCTCACTAATTCATACACTTAGCGTGTAATTGTTTCACACGTAGGTTACAGAAGCGAGAAGAGAAGTGAAGAAGAGCAAGACAGGTCAGCATCTCCCTTACAAAATTTCAGATCAGAAAATTGATGATTTAAATGTGTTTGGTTAATTTGAATATAGTTGGCATGTACTAATTGATTGAGTTGAATATGCTCTGATCGATTTTGGGTAATTTCGTCAATTATGTAAATAAACCGCTTTTATTTTAATGAAAGTTTTAAATTTTCTTTGAATTTTGTCAAGAATCAAAGTTTGAAAAGTCAATGTGACACCTCAAACTCGTATTCGGGTCGAGTGCGGGTTGGGGGTGTTACACCTATACTACAACAAAAACAGAGTTTTAGCGGTGTTTTTTGAGTCCTATAGCGGCATTTTTAAGCGTCGCTAAAAGCACTTGTTGCGATACAAAAAACGTCGCAAGAAGCACTAGCCATACTTGCACCGCTAAAGTTAGCGGCGTTTGTTCAAAAAAAACGCCGCAATAGGTAAAAATCTATAGCAGCGTTTTTGGAACAAACGCCGCAAAATGTCGATATCTATAGCGGCGTTTCTGATCAGACACCGCAAAAGGTCACTATTTATAGCGGCCTTTTTGGAACAAACGCCGCAAAAGGTCAGATCTATAGCAACGTTTTTTTGATACAAACGCCGCTAATTACCCTTTCCGTTTTTTGTTTTCTTTTGCAGGTTCTTGGAGCAGCTTCCATGGCTGTTCAGTCCGGGAAGCACCCCGGTCAGCTGAAAGACGATGTTACATCTCCCGGTGGGACGACAATCGCCGGCATCCACGAGTTAGAGAAGAACGGCTTCCGGGGAACATTGATGAACGCGGTAGTGGCTGCCGCTAAGCGTAGCCAAGAACTTTCCCAAGACTTGAAAAGACTCCGACCTATCAAAATAAAGCACGTCTCATGAAAGTCATCCATATAAAGCACGTCATGAAAGTCATCCATAAATGGTAGTTGTTTAGGAGCTGAGTTGTAAATGTGGCCGGGAGCAACATCGGTAAACTGTTAACCACCACATGCGGTGGTGGGCTCTCTAAATTCGGATAGTCGGTTTAGTTCTAAAGGCTGAACAGTATATAACTATCTATACCTATTAATATCCATTGACATACAAGATTGCATTTATCCAAGAAATTATTAATCATACTATTAAGGGTAAATTATGTGTTTAGTACCTAAACTATTAATTTTAATCCGTTTTAGTACTTAAACTTTTAATTTTTTCAAAACCATACCAAAAGTTTAGTTTTTATTTCATTTTAGGTTCAAAACTTTTAAATTACCCGATAAATAGTTTAGGTTTTAAAGCATTAAGTTTTTAATTTCGGGTACTAAAATGAAATAAAAATTAAACTTTAGATATGATTTTAAATTTTTTAAAATTTTAGGTATTTAAATGAATCAAATTGATAGTTTAGGTACAAAATATAGTTTACTCTATTATTAAACATGCTTGATATGTCCATATTGTCTTAAAAATAATTATACATTACATTAATCAAGATAACATGACAACTTATTATAATGATACTTGAATATGTTGATTCACTTTAGTGGTTAAAAAGAGTATTATTGTCTTTTAAGGTATTAAATTTGAATAGATGCGTCTGTAAGGTATGTGTTCGTTGTCATATATTAATTATGAGCAAATATTATCTTGTAATCAATAGGGGTGCTTAATGAGTTGAACTGCTCGTGAGCAGTTCGAATTTGACTTTGTCAAAATTCAGTAAAAACCTGATTTGGGTTGATTTGACTCGAGACTTTAACGAGTTGAATCAAGCAAAGCCTAATTTGACTCGATAAGTTCGCGAGCAGTTCTTTAATTTTTTTATAGTATTTTAGTAGTTATCTTAAAAAATGATTTCATTAAAAAATATTAAGTTGCTGATAAATAATAAAAAAGATGACAAATTATTAATCTATTAATTTTCTAATAAACAAAAATAAAATATTACATTATTAATTAATATTTTAAGACATTCAAAAATCAAATCTTATAGATTATTTTAATGTATTTTTGGATTATTATTTTGAAGTTTAGACTTTAAAATTGTTTCAAGCACCGTTTTGATAATTTTTTGTTAAATTTATTGATTTACGTTTATATTAAGCTCTATACAGTACTAATAGATTTTTCCTATACTTAAAAAGATGAGATAAAAATTTCAATGAGCTTAACGAGCTTAATGAACAACGAGTTTAACGAGTCGAGTCAAACAAAAAGTTTTTCTAACGAGCACGAGTCAAGTGAAAATTCAACGAGCTAAACGAGTAACGAGTCGAGCAATAAAATTGTGGGTAAACTACACATATAGTATCTAAACTATCGGTTTTGATATGTTTTAATACCTAAACTTTCAATTTTTCAAAATTATACCTAAAATTCAATTTTTATTTCATTTTAGTGTATTGCTGTTAAAAACAAAATATTTTTAATACTTAAACTATCAGTTTCGATCAGTTTTAGTACATAAACTTTCAATGTTTTTCAAAAGTTAACGTTAAAACTAAATTTTAGGTATGGTTTTGAACAGAAATTAAAAGTTTAGGTACTAAAACAGATTAAAACTAATAATTTAGCTACTAAATGCGTAACTTATCCTAAATTTTTTTAACGAGCATGAGTGAAATATTTCTCAACTCAAGATCGACTAACTCAATAAGTACCCCTATATTAATCACTCTAACCTGTTAAAAAAACTCTTAAATTATCCTATTTAATATTTTATTATTTGAATTATCATATACAAAAATTTTAATGCTTAAATATATCATATTTCATGTTTTTTCTTTTTATAAATTTATCGTAAATATAATTAAAAAACTCGAGATTCTTTAACAATAAAATTCACGTGCGATATTTTTCCAAGGAAATCCTAATCGAAACTTCCTATAAATACCCCTTTCGTATCCTTCATCTTTACCCTCTTGATTTCTTCGTTTCCTTCGTGTATCCGCTGTAAATGAGACGAAACAGATCGTAAATTACTCGAGATTGACTCGATCAAGGCTCGATAAATACTCGGATTGAATGGACTCGAGTCGAGCTCGACTCGAATTCTTAACGAGTTGAAACGAACTACTTGATACTCGACTCAAAAAATTCGTGAGCAGCTCGAAACTATAATATATTAAGATTTTATTTTTTAAAAAAAATAAATTATTAATAATTATTAACATTTGCGTTGATTATTTTTAAAAAATACAGTAAGATTTTCATGTATTTAAAGTTCATGTTCGAGTTTGAGACTTCAATCTAGTTAAGTTTAATATTTTTTTTTTCATTTCGAGCATTTTCGAGCTGCTCACGAGCTTCAGTTCAGGATTTCGAGTTCGAGTCGAGTTTAAAAATTTTAAGCTCGCGAGTTTTCGAGTCGAGTCGAGCTCCATTTCAGAGTTTTCGAGTCGAGTCGAACTCAGCAATAGTCGAATTCGACTCGGCTCGTTTACACCCTAGTGTATCCAATGTCAACCGCCGTTCTCCGCACCGAAGGCTGTCTCCGCCATCGGTTTCGCCGTGAAACCCTCGACTTGGACCGTCCAATTAGATACCTTAACCTTAGGATGATTAAGGCGAAAAACCGAAAGGGGAGTCCCCGTCTAGGGTTTCAGTCGAATAACAGAAGGCGATCCGAATCCATGGTGGCGAAATCGCCGGGTAAGAATCTAGTGATGGGCCAGGTCAAGATCTTGTAAAGCGGGGAGACCTTGACCACCTAGGCGGAGAAGAAGACCGATCTCGGAAGGATCAATAGATCGAGGGTTGATGAGGAGTTCGATTTGGCCTTAGGTTCGACGAATCAGTTGGGTCCAGATCCGGAAAAGATGCAAAAACAAATCAAGCTAAAGGAATCCAAGATCGGCGGTTTTTTTGCCGGTTCTTCCCTCGTTTCCCCGCCGCCACCCAGCTCGGTTCCGGTTTTCTGGGAAGAACCGCTAGGGCATCGCCGTAATTGTTGCATACATCGTCGAAAAGCTGGATTTAGCTTCACTTCCATCGCAAAATCCGAATCCTGAGTTGAACATATTCTTCCTTTGTATTTTTTCCTGAAAGGAAGAATGTTGAGTGCAAGCCAAGGCAAAAGAGTAAGAGAAGCACTGTACTAGACTACCTGTACTTTCTCTTCTTCTCCGGCCGGGTAACCGTCTGATTATCGGAAGGAGGGAATTGGGTTTCGTGTTCTTGTTTTTCTTCAAGCTTAAGGTTAGTTAGAATGCGTAAATTGTTCCAAAACTCTTGGTTTCGAGCAAGATTTTCCAAAAAGATTATAGGGTTTTCAGATTTCTATATGTACCGCCAACAATTTCGTTTTGGTTTAATGACCAACGATTTCGTCATATAACATTGTCGCAACCGTCTTTCGGTTGGGTCTCGGAATTGGGCTTCGACTTGAAAAATGTGGATTGGAGTCGCCACCGATCATTTATTTAAAGATAAATGGGTTGATCGGATACCCTATTTCTTACCTGATCTGCGTCTTACCAGAAATGTGTCGGGCTCGGGAGTCGGTTACGGTCAAGGAAGGATTAGCACCCTTGAACCGCCCTTTCGGTACTACGTAATTTCCAGTTGTCTTAATTAAGAAAAATAACAAGTTAAATTAAAAGATAAAATAATGATCCAAAATTACTTACCTTTGACGGATTTACAAATATACCCTTTAAAAGTCAAAATATGGGTTAGAAGATATGAATAAATGATAAATAAAGTAAAACAAATAAAATAAGGAGATTAAGTAAGAAATAAAATAAATATAAAATGAATAGAATATATAAAATAAAAACAATAACACTAATATGCACAGCAAACAACTAAATAAAAATAAAATGATAATGCAAATAAATAAATAAAACAAGTAAAAGAATATAAAAACATAAAATATAGGATAAATATAAAAATAGATAAATAAATGAGTAAAATATATAAAAAAGTAAAAGCATATATATATATAAGTAAAATAATAATAATAATAAAAAAAAAGAAAATCAAAAGTAATATACGTATATATACATGCAAAATAGGAAATATATAAATATATATATATATATATAACACTAATAAAAAAACATATATACATATATAATAAAATTAATAGAAAGTAATATGCATATATAACAAGAATAATAAAGTAGGAAAAAAATGATTTAGGGGGGAGAATTAAATATTTTAAAAAAATGAACACGCCTCGAGGGTAGATCTAGGTTCGAAACTTCGAAATTCCACCCTTTTTTAGTCATCGGCGCAACCCACTTTTTGGGTTATTCGAACCAAATCTCAAGAAAAATAACGTGCACATGCGAGAAATGAACGAACCAATGTAAAAAAAGATGCTACCTTTTATTTCCTTTTCGAATCGTTTACAACAACTTTGCCTTTGTATTTTTCGTGTTTTCCTCTGTGTTTTGTGTGTAAATCATGTCTTTAAATGGTGAGTTACAATTGCTATTTATAGTGCTTGTGGATCCTATCTTTAGGAATTTAAATAATAGTAGAACTCTATCCTATTTTTAGGAGTTTGAATCCTAGCAAAATTTTATCCTATTTTTAAGAGTTTGAATCCTAAAATTCTATCATATTTTTAGGAGTTTGAATCCTAGTAGGACGAAAAATGTGTGTTGACAGCTGCCCCTCTTTGCCCATAGTCGTGTAACGGGGATAGGGCAAAGATTAAAAGACACACTTTTCGTTCAGTGGAGTTGAAAATTAACTCTGATGTTTCAATAACTCCCTGTCGAATTGAGTTACGGATGACTCCTCCATCGTGAAGTCGAGTTCATCTTGAAATGATATGAAATTAAAGCCGTAGTTCGGAATTTGAATCGGCACGTGGCTTCCCGTTACCCTTCGGTCTTCTTCTCGGTTTAAAGACCTTGGATCGGAATTGAACTCAGAAATCTTCATTGACAGATAGCTTTTTCTTGACTTAAGCTATGTTGTTTGAAAATGGTTGCTTGTCACTAAGGCACGGCTAACCCAGGTCCTCTTCTCGACTTGAAAACCTCGACTGCAACCGGAAAGTAGTGCGATTGATGTGTCATCGAGCTGAATGGAGTCGAACTCGACAATTTTGATGGCAGATAATCCTTCTTTGAGTTGGATATCCTTCGTCGTGAAGTTGAAATCCAAGTAAGTAGCATTGTTCCAAGTCCAATATCCTCCGTCGTGAAGTTGAAATTGGCTCTGGAACCGGGAAATTGTTTGTTGACAACCAGCCGTCCCTTCGTTGTGAAGTTGAACTTGTGTTGTCTCGAGTCCAATATCCTTCGTTGTGAAGTTGAAATTGAATCTGAATGAAATTTTGTTGACAAGCAGCGGTCCCTTCGTCGTGAAGTTGAACTTGCGTTGTCTGGAGTCCAATATCCTTCGTTGTGAAGTTGAAATTGGCTCTGAGATTGGGAAGTTGTTGTTGACAAGCAGCGGTCCCTTCGTCGTGAAGTTGAACTTGCATTGTCTGGAGTCCAATATCATTCGTTGTGAAGTTGAAATTGGCTCTGAGATTGGGAAGTTGTTGTTGACAAGCAGCGGTCCCTTCGTCGTGAATTTGAACTTGCGTTGTCTGAAGTCCAATATCCTTCGTTGTGAAGTTGAAATTGGCTCTGAAATTGAGAAGTTGTTGTTGACAAGCAGCGGTCCCTTCGTTGTGAAGTTGAACTTGCGTTGTCTGGAGTCCAATATCCTTCGTTGTGAAGTTGAAATTGGCTCTGAAATTGAGAAGTTGTTGTTGACAAGCAGCGGTCCCTTCGTCGTGAAGTTGAACTTGCGTTGTCTGAAGTCCAATATCCTTCATTGTGAAGTTGAAATTGGCTCTGAAATTGAGAAGTTGTTGTTGACAGGCAGCGGTCCCTTCGTCGTGAAGTTGAACTTGCGTTGTCTGAAGTCCAATATCCTTCATTGTGAAGTTGAAATTGGCTCTGAAATTGAGAAGTTATTGTTGACAGGTAGCAGTCCCTTCGTCGTGAAGTTAAAATTGCGTTGTCTGGAGTCCAATATCCTTCGTTGTGAAGTTGAAATTGGCTCTGAAATTGAGAAGTTGTTTGTTGACAACCAGCCGTCCCTTCGTTGTGAAGTTGAACTTGTGTTGCCTCGAGTGCCACGATATCCTCCTTCGTGGAGTTGAAATCGCAGATGGCCCCTTCGTTGTGAAGTTGAGCCTTGACTTGAATATCCTTCGTCGTGAAGTTGAAATCCAAGTATTGTATGTTGCGGGTGGACACAATTCCCTTCGCCGTGAAGTTGAAACCATGGAGACCCCTTTATTGTGAAGTTTGGCTTCGAGCTAGATATCCTTCGTCGTGAAGTTGAAATCCACTCTCGAGCAAATCGTGTCGCTTTGAGTTCAATATCCTTCTCCGCGAAGTTGAAATTGACTCTAGCTAAAACCTGAAAAAGTTATGCATATATGTGATGCTATGGATGCAATGCTCTTAGGTGTGCCTAAAATGCATATGCAACATATGTTATCTTGGGGCTCTGGAGAGAAATCTCGATCTCCAGTTGTCTGTCTGGAATCTTGATTCTTGAATCTTCAAATTTTGATCCCTGATCTTGAATTCTTCAAATGTTCAAATCTGATGTGCACATTCTATTTTTGATTTGAGAAATGCTTCTCGACCATCTCAAGTATGTGCCTGAGCTGAGTGTAACGGTACAGATGATGCTTCAAAAGAATTTGTCTTGAAAGAGATAGAATTCGTTTCAAGGGAAACAATCTCAAAGATATCTGTTGTTTCATGAGAAACGGTCTCAAGGGAAACAAAATTATGTTTTAAGGGAAATAAATTTGAAGATTTTGTGTTTCAAGAGTAACTGTCTCAAGTGAGACAAAATTTGTTTTAGGGGAAATAAATTCAAAGGTTTTGTTTCAAGGGAAACTGTCTCAAGATAGACGAAAATTGTTTCAAGAGAAACTGTCTCAAGAGAGACAAAACTTAGTTCCAAAAGAAACTGTCTCAAGGGAGACGGAATTTGTTTCAAAGAAAACATATTCAAATATTTTGTTTCAAGGGAAACTGTCTCAAGAGAGACAAAATTTATTTCAAGGGAAACTGTCTCAAGATAGACGAAATTTGTTTCAAGAGAAACTGTCTCAAGAGAGACAAAATTTGTTTCAAGGGAAATTGTCTCAAGAGAGACAAAACTCTTCTAGTGAAAACGGTCTCAAGCGAGACAAATCTTGTTTTAAGAAAAACAATCATGAGTGAAATAAATCTTCTTTCGAGTAAAACAGTCCCAAGTGAGACAAAGTCTGTTTTAAAAAAGCAATCTCAAGTGAGATAATCATCTGCATTAAATGAGACTGTCTCAAGCGAGACAGAATTTATATTGGAAATGTCGAATCTGAAAATGAATGTCGATCTTTCTGTCTGTCGAGTTGGTTGAAGTGTAGTTTCTTGCTGCTGAGCTAAGCAACCGACATCAATCTGTAAAGGTGCTTTTGAATCGAGTATCCTTCGTCTTGAAGTCGAACTTGACTCTAAAGCTGTAAAAATTATGTACGTGGAAAGAAAATGATAGATATGACGCTCTAAAATGTATGCATAAGATGCATGTAACATGAATTGGTTATATTTTATCTCCTGAAAAAGGTCTGATAATTCGCATTAGGATGTTGAATCCCCAAAGATGCCTCAATATCAAAAAAATACCCCAATATTTGATGTTGAATCTTCAAAGATACCCCAAATGTTCCTCATTTCTTGCTTCATCATTGATTCTAAGCATGAGCTTTGTGTTTGAGAGTCACATGTCATTTACCAAGATCCACTCTAGAGAGACTGTCTTGTTTGAAAAAAAAATGTTTTTCTTTCTCTTTTATTTTCAAAGTCATGAAAATATCAATTAAAAGAGTTTCAAAAAATGTTTAATCTCAAGTTTTAAAAATATTGCCCCTATCACGGTTTTACAATTGAGACGAATCATAAAACTAGAGTTCATCGGATATCAAAGAATTAATTACAATGTTAATCCTTCAATAAATTATAGTTATTTGACAACTGCCAAGATCCAAGCTATCTTTGGGAGATAGTCAAGTAAGGAAAGGATAAAAAGTCTCAGGTTATTGTGTTTGGTCAAAGGTTTGGCATTTGATGCTCAAAGGTTTGACATTGGATGCTCAAAAGATTGATGGGGTAGCTTGCAAGCTCCTCTGCTGGAAGTGTTCCCTGACTCCCAACCTTTGTTGTCACACTCGGATTGTGTGATGCCTTATCAAGGAATTTACGTGATCGCCTTAGTTGCACAATTTTTATATTCGAGCCGCCTTTTCAGGTTTTCAACTCGAACCCTCCTTTGGTTTCAAGACGTTATTCAGGATTTACGTCTTGAACCCCCCTTTGTTATTTTTTCTACCATGCATTAATTACATTGTTTTTTTGCAAACAAAGATTAATCCTGATGGGCGGGATGAAATATGAAGATAGTATCTTCTGTTTAGAAATCCATGTATGATTAGAAGGGACTTTTAAGGCACGTAATGTAGGCCAAGGCTCATGGTTATGAAAGAAAAGGATAAATAGGCCCAAACAAGTGTTTCAGGGTGTTGAACCAAGGATCAATTCATTCTGATGCCTTCAATCCTGTCTTGCTCAATTTGGATCTGCTCATATGTGTTTCTCTGGATTTTCTCTGGATGTTCCATGATCTTCGAGTGAAGTGATTCAGAGATTCGGGAATGATTGTGCTTGATCAATCTCATAGTTTGAAGCTTGATGTGCCATTTGTCTTTAGGGAATCTTTGCATGTGCTTTTTGTCCCTTTTTCTTTTTGATTTTTGTTTTTTTTTTCTTTTGTTATTGTTTCTCTTTTTCTTTGTTTTTTTGCTTTTTTGCTTCTTTTCTTTTTTGTTCTTGATTGGATCTTCGCACTTTCCATTTGGTCCACCTTTTGGTGTCTCCTTTTGATTGATGTCTTCACTCATGTGAGCAGATTTCTTCCACCTTGCCCCCCAATGTGGAGGGTGATCCTTGGTTAGGGTTGAATCAGAAGAAAAATACTACAGGCTCAAAAGGGGACACAAGGGATATATATTTTCTCCTGTTGTAAAGGGATAAAGAAAGAAAGTCGTTCATCATTTCATACTTGGAAGTCCTCACAGAAGAGGTATCCCCAGGGGGATAGATTTTCAGGATTAATTTCATTCACATGAAAACAGTGTAGTTAATGCGTGATAGAATTATTTCGAATGAATTGTTTTTTTGCTCCTTGCTCCCAACATATCTCAATGTTCAGGCTCCCGGCGAGATGCCCCAAATTGTGTCTTAGAAGAATGCTCATGTTCAAATGAACAACTCAATGCCTTGGGTATTAAAATTTCAATTTTGAGTCTAATGGTGTGACTTTATTTGACTCAAAGAAAGGTATGGGTGTATCAAAAAGATAAAGACAATGTTCAAGAATTTCAAAGGGAAGTTATGTCAAAATTTGGTTTTTTTGGTAATGATCAAGGTATTTCATTTTGGGGTTTGAGACATGATAAGAAAGGTCTAATCTTGTCATATGTCAAAAATCTATAATTCTTGAAGAGTTAAAAGAATCCTTAATTCATTTAATATTCGAAGAACTAAAGATTAAATTTGTTCAATTGCTCCACCTTAGAAAGTATCATAAATTCAATCGTTTAAAAGATTAAGCAAACATGAAATATCAGTGACGTGTTCAAACAAAACAATCCTCTAAGTGCAAATGGTATATGCCATGCCCCCTTCTTCGGCTGTCAATGCCCCTGAATCCATCAGGTTTTGGATCTTGCGCTTCAGCGCCTTATAGTTCTCAGAGGAATGTTTGGAGCATCCTATGTGGCAACTACAAATAGCTTCAACATTGTAGCCCTTAGGATATGTGGACTTTTTTTCTCAGATCATCTTGGCAGGTTTAGTCGTACAACCAGCTGATTGGGCTCATTCGTTGTGATAGTTTTTTATGATGTTACAATCTTGCTTCTATGTGGTGTCATGTGGTTAAAACCACTTCATCGAATTCTCCATGAATAGATTTCATGATTATGAAAATACTTAAAAAATGAAATGTATATGCAAAATGCAAAAATGCATGAAATGTTCGAGGCATTGATCCAAAAACATGTATGTTATTGTAAATAACCTTTATTGGGACAAAAGTGTTTTATCTTTTAAGAGACAATAAACATATTTAAAGGTACATCCGTACTAAATCCTCTAGGCCCAGAACCGGTTGACTAGTCATTTGCCTTCGTCTTTTACCGGTTGAATAACCTGTCGAACCGCTCCGTCCTCTCTGGATGAACCGTGAAAATGTTGAGTTTTTTTTGTATTGGTTCCCAAAAAGTGTCGAATGACTTCATCTCTGCCTTTCATCCTTTGTTGAATCTGAAATTCCATTGAAATCCTCCATCAAAGGGATTATTCGAAGTTCATTTTCTTGTTTCTTGAATTTGTCGACAATGACTTGCCATCTTGTTCTTGTTGTCTTTGAATGGACTCTCGAGGTCAGTAACCTTTTTCTCGTCTTGCCCCTGCCACCTTTGTCAACCCATTTTTGAAAAGTTAACTTTTGATGTACTTGATTGTGGGCACCATGAATGTGACACATAGTTGTCTTGCAAATTGTCCTCATTTTCTTTCTGAGCCCTTTTCGGACCATAGCTGGACCCCTGCGTTCTTATCTCTTGTATTATAACCCCTTTGTCCATTAATGCAGATTATTCATGTTTTAACAAACAAGTTTTTGGTGGATCAACACCTCTTTTAAATGATGCAAATAATGAAAACAAAATAAAAGAGAACAAAAGTAAAATAGAGTTAGTGAGATAAATCAAAACAATAATAAAAACGAAAAATCCTACCCCACATGATATCTACCCCGCATGCTTTAATTCCTACCCGGACATGATCTCTATCCCGCATGCTAATTTCACACAAATCCTAACCGCATATTTGTCTAGTTCGCATGCTTTGAACAGAAAGTAAAGCAGGAAATAATTCCGGCATCCTAGGGTTTGAAATGAGGTTTTGGGGTGGGCTCTAATTCTCCATCATCTCCCGGTTTAGGTTCTAAAAAAAACGGTACCCGAGTTCTTCTTGTTGGTGCCCCCTTTGGCTTACCAGACCCTTAGTCCTAAACCCATCACAGGCTTGTATGGACTAAGTTAAACTCGAGAGGAAACATTCCCTTATGCCCACACGGAGAATAAATTCACACGAAGGCATAAGGTATATGTATCCCGAAGGCTACTTACTAGGCCCACACGGTGAATAAATTCACACGAAGGCGTCGCTTTCACCCCCACTTAAAAGGAATTGGAGCTCGGGTATAGAGCCTTAGATGAAAAAAAAACTTTGAAGGCTGAAATCATGAGAAAACGATTAGTCCAACTATTTACTCGAAAATATAATCAAAAGTAAGTAAAAAGGATCGGAATATTACCTTAAAATTTAAACTTACCCTTTTCGTTAAAAAGACAACTGGAAATTACCTTAGCCTGACTCACTTACCTGTGTCCCCAGCGGAGTCGCCAAGCTGTCGCAACCGTCTTTCGGTTGGGCCCCGGAATTGGGCTTTGACTTGAAAAATGTGGATTGGAGTCGCCACCGATAATTTATTTAAAGATAAATGGGTTGATCGGATACCCTATTTCTTACCTGATCTGCGTCTTACCAGAAATATATCGGGCTCGGGAGTCGGTTACGGTCAAGGAAGGATTAGCACCCTTGAACCGCCCTTTCGGTACTACGTAATTTCCAGTTGTCTTAATTAAGAAAAATAACAAGTTAAATTAAAAGATAAAATAATGATCCAAAATTACTTACCTTTGACGGATTTACAAATATACCCTTTAAAAGTCAAAATATGGGTTAGAAGAGATGAATAAATGATAAATAAAGTAAAACAAATAAAATAAGGAGATTAAGTAAGAAATAAAGTAAATATAAAATGAATAGAATATATAAAATAAAAAACAATAACACTAATATATGCACAGCAAACAACTAAATAAAATAAAATGATAATGCAAATAAATAAATAAAACAGTAAAAGAATATAAAAACATAAAATATAGGATAAATATAAAAATAGATAAATAAATGAGTAAAATATATAAAAAAGTAAAAGCATATATATATATAAGTAAAATAATAATAATAAAAAAAAGAAAATCAAAAGTAATATATGTATATATACATGCAAAATAGGAATATATATATATATATATATATATATATATATAATAACACTAATAAAAAAACATATATACATATATAATAAAATTAATAGAAAGTAATATGCATATATAACAAGAATAATAAAGTAGGAAAAAAATGATTTAGGGGGGAGAATTAAATATTTTAAAAAAATGAACACGCCTCGGGGGTAGATCTAGGTTCGAAACTTCGAAATTCCACCCTTTTTTAGTCATCGGTGCAACCACGTTTTGGGTTATTCGAACCAAATCTCAAGAAAAATAACGTGCACATGCGAGAAATGAACGAACCAATGTAAAAAAAGATGCTACCTTTTATTTCCTTTTCGAATCGTTTACAACAACTTTGCTTTTGTATTTTTCGTGCTTTCCTCTGTGTTTTGTGTGTAAATCGTGTCTTCAAATGGTGAGTTACAATGGCTATTTATAGTGCTTGTGGATCCTATCTTTAGGAATTTAAATAATAGTAGAACTCTATCCTATTTTTAGGAGTTTGAATCCTAAAATTCTATCATATTTTTAGGAGGTTGATTCCTAGTAGGACGAAAAATGTGTGTTGACAAACATGACAGCATATATCGCAGTTCATGTTGGTCACATTAAGTAATTACAACATGAATAATGGAGATGACAGTAAACGAGGTGAGACATATAGTTATTTGACACCGATTCGATCTACCTTTCGATAAATATTCGATTTGAATGAATTCATCGAGTTCTTAACTAGACGAAACGACTTATTTGATATTCAACTCAAAATATTTATATATTAAAATTTATTTTTTTAAGAAATTAAATTATTAATAATATTAATATTTATGTGTTTATTTAAAAAATATAGTAGAATGTTTTCATCTACCTAAATTTTAGTTTTAGGTTGGAGTTGAACTTCAATCGAATTAAATTCAAGATTTCTTTATTTCAAAGCTTAGGCGAGCTTTTTTTTTCGAATTTCAATTCATACTTTTGAGGACAGATCAAGCTTAAAAATTGTAGCTTCACGAGTTTTCAAGTCGAGTCGAACTCGATATTATCACATAATTATATGTCATTATTCTATTTATAACTTAACACTTAAATAATTAAAATAAGATTGAATTAACAATTTAATAAATTAATTAATAAATCTTAAAATTTGATAATCAAAATAATAATAAAAAAGTTAATGATAAAATTTAAGATAAAGTATTTAAATGGTCACTCTATTATATAGTATTACTTTGTTAAGTTTTTCGATTATTAAAAGTTGCAAAATGATATTTTGACTATAATACGTTGATTTATTGAGTCTCCTAAATGTTAAAAATTATAAAATGATCATATGACTATTTGTAAGTTTCAATTTCATTATTTTCTATTAAAAATTGACATCAGTCTAAGCTAAACATTAATTAATTAATTGAGATATAATAAAAATATAATCCTACCATCGTAAACGACTATACAACTCAAACATATCTGAAATCAAATTTTATCATATCCTAATATATATGTTAACCTCTAGCTTAAACAATAATTTTATCATATCCAAGCATCGCAAACAACACCCTATAATTAGATTTCACTATTTTATAACTTTTAATAATCTAAAAATTCAATAAAACAATATCGGAAAGGATATTTTTGTATTTTATCCTAAAATTTATAATTTAGTCCTAAATATAAAGTCGGAGCCTGAGTAGGGATGACAAACGGGCGGGTCGGTGCATATACTCCTCTCTCATCCCCATACCCACCTAATATTTTCAAATCCACCACAGCCCACCAGTCATGATGGATAAAATTTTTCAAATCTACACCTGCCCAAGCGGGTAAATTCTCAAATTCATCCATGCACCCACTACCTAACTGGATACGTACCATGCTAGACCTGCCTGACAGCAACCTTAAGTTATACATAAGCAACAAACATAAAACAAACACGTCCATTAAGAAACTTAATAAAATAAACAAATGATTATCTGAGTTAAGTGTTAACATAGATCTTAAAGTGCATAAAACACTATAATATAATACATAATTAAAGCCTAGAAACATAAATGATAAACATATAATATTTTTGTTTTTTGGCATACATAAATGACAAACCCTAAAATTATACCTAAATTTTTAATGGTTTAAAATTTAATGGGTATTTAGTGGGCGTGCGGATGCGGGACGGGTAAGGTCTCAAACCCATCATCCGCCTACTAGCCGCGACGTGTACCACTTTCTAAATCCACACACACCCATTACCCATTAAAATTATATCTATCTCCGTCCTAATTAAAACGAATATAATACGAAATCTATAAAATTATACACATTTGTCATCTCTAATCCCTAGAGGGGAAAGGACTTGAAAGGCGTAAAGCGAAGACATTTGCCGCGATATAATTTTCAGTATTTTGAATTGGGCCTCCCAAACAAACCAGAATTTACGTACCAAATCAAAAGCAGAAAACTCTCTATTCGAAGCTCGAATCCAAAGCAATGGCTACTTCACCATCTCAGCTGGTTGACACTTCGTCTCTTCCTCCGCCTGCGGCAGAAGAAGCCGAATCTCCCCTCTCTTCCCTCATTTACGATTAATTCTCTTTCATCTATCTCACTTTGTCCGGTTATTACTTTCTCTCCGCTTATCATTCCAAACTGCTTTCCGTATTCTCTTTCGTTACGTGATTTCTCCTTTCAGCCATCGCATGTTATAAATATTCGCGTCGAACAAATGCATCTCGTTATTGTTTACCAGCGTGATTCAAATCGTTTATGAAACGTTGTGAAAACGTGAAGTTCTTGGCCTGAAGCGGTTTTAAATTGGATAATTAATTGTTAATTTCTTGAGATCGTATGTCTTCCTCGTATTTTTTGTGTGGATTCTGGACATTTTCGAGGATTATAATTGAATACACAAATTTCACTTCCATGAACGCGTCATTGCAATGCTTTTACGATTTTATTTTCTCCGATCGTGTTGTTTTCCTTATATTTGTTTATGCTCGGTTACAGATTTGTCACAAAATGTTCAGATGACAATGGAGAATATGCTTAAGATGATAAAGTGAGTGAATCGTTCTTGGTCATTTCATCAGTAAATAATAGCAATGTGGAACTTAATTTGGGAATAATGATCAAAACTCTGTTATTTCTCCTAACATTATATTCTGTTTCCCTTTCAAATAAATTTCTGCAGTGAAATTGATCAAAACTCTTCGGGAATAATGGAAGAGGTAGAGAAGTGCAAAGTCTCTGCTCTTGAAAAGAAGAAAAGTTTGGAGGAAGAGAAGGAACGGTTCCAGAAAGCTGCATTCACTGTTTTGGACATGCTGAATAGCAGAGAATGAGAACTGTAAGCTCTATAATTTCCATCACCACCTTCATATTACTCTTATGGAAAACCTGATAACCGAAGATGGGTTAATATTGGGCATAAATAAATGTCACTCTACCATTATCATTGAAGCTAAAAACACAATGGGTAAATATGCATTGCCTGTTGTGAAATTCGGGTTAATTTCCACCAATAACAGATTCACCTTGAAAACTATTATCTAGGTGACTAGTGTGAAAACGATTGTACTAAAAATCACCCCAAGGTAGATTCCCAGGAAAGAGGAGGGGTCACAATGGTCCCTCTTAAAACCCACTTTCCTTAGACAGAACTACCAAGACAAGTAATTTTAATAGGACAATAATTGACAACAACTATACCCGACAATAGCTATTAAATAGACATAAAAGAGAACACCAAAATATTTCACTAATAGAGGAAATATTACAAAGAGAGAAAGAATACAAATAGCCTTTAAAATAGAAGAAGGCTTATATTTGTGGGATGATTAACTAAGGAGGAGGAGGGCTTTATTTATAACAAAAGAATTTCCCCTCCTCCTTATACACAACCAATGTGGGACTTTTGCCAAAAACCAACAAATCTCAACCTTGGCAAATTCCACACACATCTCTAAAAAAAACAATCTTTTAATTTGTAACAATATTGACCAAATCTAAACAATGTTTAAACTTGACCGCAGTTACCACTTTTGTCAACATATCAGCAGGATTCTCAGTGGTCCGAATCTTCTGGATTATGACTCCACATTCTTCTAGAATCTCTCGTACAAAGTGATATCGAACATCGATGTGCTTCGTCCTTGCATGGTAAACCTGGTTCTTTGCTAAATGAATAGCACTCTGACTGTCACAGTGCACTTTGATGTGCTTTTGTTCCATTCCCAATTCACCAAGCAACCCTTGAAGCCAAATTGCCTCCTTCACAGCCTCTGTAACTGCCATATACTCTGCCTCTGTAGTAGACAAAGCCACTGTTGACTGTAAGGTGGACTTCCAACTGACTGATGCCTTTGCAAATGTAAACACATAACCAGTAGTTGATCGACGCTTGTCCAAATCACCTGCATAGTCTGAATCACAATACCCAACTACACACTGACCATCTTGTTTGTCCTGCTGAAAGACCAAACCAACATCTACGGTGTTCAGAATATACCGCAGAATCCATTTCACAGCTTGCCAATGCTCCTTTCCAGGATCATGCATATACCTGCTCACAACCCCAATTGCCTGTGAAATATCGGGTCTCGTACACACCATTGCATACATCAAGCTACCAACAGCACTTTCATACGAAACCTTTGACATGTATTCACGTTCTGCATCATCCTTAGGTGACATGGATGCACCGAGCTTGAAATGAGGAGCAAGAGGTGTACTAATTGGTTTTGACATCTCATTTATGCCAAAACGTTTTAGTACCTTCCTCAGATATTCTTTCTGAGATAAACAAATCCTCCCCAATTTCTTATCCCTTGATATCTCCATGCCTAGAATCTTCTTCGCTTCACCAAGATCCTTCATCTCAAACTCCCTGTTCAATTGAGTCTTTAGTTTCGCAATTTCTGTCTGACTCCTGGAAGCTATCAGCATATCATCAACATAAAGAAGAAGATATATATAGGATCCGTCTTCTAGCTCGCGTAAATACACACAATGATCATATTTGCTTCTTGTGTACTTCTGCCCTATCATAAACTTGTCAAATCGCTTGTACCACTGCCTTGGAGATTGCTTCAATCCGTACAGCGATTTTTCTAATTTGCACACCATCTCTTCTTTTTCAGCAACTTTGAATCCATCTGGCTGAGTCATGTAGATTTCCTCATCCAAGTCTCCATGTAAAAATGCAGTTTTTACATCCATCTGAACTAGTTCCAAATCCAACTGCGCTACCAAAGCCAACAAAATTCTGATGGAGGAATGTTTTACAACTGGAGAAAATACTTCATTATCATTAACTCCCTCCGTTTGAGCGTAGCCTTTAGCCACCAATCTTGCTTTGTAGCGGATGTTATTCTTGTCAGGAAATCCATCTTTCTTTGCATATACCCACTTGCACCCAATTGCCTTCTTTCCCTTCGGAAGACTAGCTAGTTTCCACGTCTGATTCTTTTGAAGGGATTGCATTTCTTCATTCATGGCAATCCTCCACTTTTTATGTTCTGGACTTTGAACTGCTTCATTAAAAGTGGCAGGAACGTCATCAATTGCAATTGGTGATGCAAAATAGACCATATCAGCATAACGAGCAGGTTGTCTAATTGTCCTCTTTCCCTTTCTGAGTGCAATTGATTCATGTTGTTGTGGAGGTTCTTGGGTCTGAACCTCTTCTTCATCTGACTCTTCTTCTACCATAGGAGAGTCAACATCATTTTCTTTACTGGTTGGGACAAATTTGCTTCCTTCAAACTCCACCTTTTTGGGAGTTCCATCTGTCTGCTCCAATTTTTTTGAAGTCACATTTCTCAACATGGTAGATTCATCAAAGGTAACATCCCTGCTGAAGATTATTTTCTTTGTTTCTGGACACCAAAGACGATAGCCTTTCACACCAGAGGTGATCCCCATAAAAATCGCCTTCTTTGCTCTTGGATCCAGCTTTGACTCCTTAACATGGTAGTATGCAGTGGAACCAAACACATGTAAGGAATCATAATCTGTAGCAGGTACTCCAAACCATTTCTCTAATAGTGTTTTACCACCAATAGCAGTCGATGGTAAGCGGTTGAAAAGGTGACAAGCATAGACAAAAGCCTCAGCCCAAAATTCTTTGCCTAACCCAGCATTAGACAACATACACCGAACCTTCTCCACTAATGTCCGGTTCATACGCTCTGCCACTCCATTCTGTTGTGGTGTACCTCTGACAGTGAAGTGCCTAACAATATCTTCCTCTTCACAGACTTTCAGAAATGGATCATTTTTGTACTCTCCACCATTGTCTGTACGGAGACGTTTGATTTTTCTGCCTGTTTGAGTCTCCATCATCTTTTTCCATTTAAGGAAAAATCCTAGCACCTCATCCTTTGTCTTCATTGGATACACCCAAACTCTCCGGGAAAAATCATCAACAAAGGTGACATAATAGTGTGTTCCTCCCAATGAAGTTGTCTTGGAAGGCCCCCATACATCTGAATGAACATAATCCAAAATACCTTTAGTATCATGGATTGATGTTCCAAATTTCACCCTCGTCTTCTTCCCTTTGATGCAATGCTCACAAAAAGCTAATTTGCAAGCCCGAGCACCCTTCAATAATCCTTGATCTATCAGTAATTTCAAGGATTTTTCACCAACATGCCCCAAGCGCATATGCCATAACCTGGTTGCTTCTGACTCCTGTTCATCAGTAGAAGCTGCCACTGCTGCTGTCCCAACAATTGTACTACCCAGAAAGTAATACACATTGTTTCTTTTTCGGATTCCCTTCATATCACCAGTGCACCAGAGATAATCCTCATAATCCCATCTTTTGCCCTCACTTCTAAACCTTTTGACTCTAAGGTTCCCACAGAGATGAGATTTCTCATTAAATATGGTACATAATGGACACCTGTTAAGGTTCTGATTGATCCATCCTGATTCCTCAAGCGAATTGAACCAATCCCAAGTGTGTCAAGAGGGGAATTATTTGCTGTGTAGACAATTCCACCTTTTAGTTCTTTAAAATCAAAGAACCATTCTCTATTGGGGGTCATATGGTGCTACAAGCTGAATCTAACAGCCATGAACTGGAACAGCTGGTTGATGGCGTAGCAGCGAATGCGAAATCTGAATCTCCATCATCATACTCGACCACATTTGATTCTGAGACAACCTTCCCCCTTTCAGGTTTGCCTTTATTCTTTAGCCTGGGACATTCTTTCTTCCAGTGCCCTTTTTCTCGACAAAAGGCAAATTCATCTTTGCTCAATCTGGACTTTGACTTCGATCTCCATCTGCTTCCTTTATTCTGACTCTTGGAACGGCCTCTAACAACAAGAGCTTCTGCTTCGACACTTGTGTTTTCTTGTTTGTCTTTCTTTCTCAATTCATAACTATACAAGGCAGCAGTTACTTCACTGAGAGACACATCAACCTTCCCATGAAGTAGAGTAGTTTCAAGATACTCAAACTCATCAGGAAATGATCCCATCAACATCAGAGCCAGATCTTCGTCTTCAAAAGTCACGTCCATATTCATCAGATCAGTCACCAGCTGATTAAAGCTAGTAATGTGATCATTCATAGTGGTACCTGGTACATAGTTGAAGCGGAACATTCTCTTTTTCATGTAGAGTTTGCTCTGACCGCTTTTCTTCAAAAATTTCTCCTCCAATGCCTTCCACAATTTACTTGCAGAAGTTTCCTTAGAAAATGCATACTTCTGCTCTCTAGAAAGACACGATCGAATAGTACCAATGCCATTCTATTGATCCTCTTCCATTCTTTCTCCTCAACATCATCTGGTTTCTCTCCTTCAATAGCAATGTCTAGACCCTGCTGAAATAGGGCATCTAGAACCTCGCTTTGCCACATGCCGAAATGACCGGTGCCATCAAAAATCTCCACTGTAAATCTAACATTTGTCACAGCATTTCTTGCTAAAATTGAAGATGAAGAAGCGTATGCCATTTCTGCTACAAATTCTATTTAATAGCTGCCAATGCAGAATGTCAATTATCCCAAGGAAATTTTTCTGATGTGGAAGATCAGCCTAAGCCGCAACCACAGAGCATACTAAAATAAACCAAGAGCTCTGATACCAATTGTTGTGAAATTCGGGTTAATTTCCACCAATAACAGATTCACCTTGAAAACTATTATCTAGGTGACTAGTGTGAAATCGATTGTACTAAAAATCACCCCAAGGTAGATTCCCAGGAAAGAGGAGGGGTCACAATGGTCCCTCTTAAAAACCCACTTTCCTTAGACAGAACTACCAAGACAAGTAATTTTAATAGGACAATAATTGACAACAACTATACCCGACAATAACTATTAAATAGACATAAAAGAGAACACAAAAATATTTCACTAATAGAGGAAATATTACAAAGAGAGAAAGAATACAAATAGCCTTTAAAATAGAAGAAGGCTTATATTTGTGGGATGATTAACTAAGGAGGAGGAGGGCTTTATTTATAACAAAAGAATTCCCCCTCCTCCTTATACACAACCAATGTGGGACTTTTGCCAAAAACCAACATTGCCTCTGTCACAAACAGTGGACATATACAAGTATCCATTCATATGACACATGCAACTGTCTTGCAAAAAAAAAATCTTTAGAAATGTCATGCGACATAGCCTACATAGGTAGAATAATCATCAGTTAAACAGATCAAACTATGGATAACTGATAAATTTTAGGGAAAATTATGCGTTTAGTACCTAAACTATCAGTTTTAGTTCATTTTAGTACCTAAACTTTCATTTTTTCAAAACCATGCCTAAAGTTTAGTTTTTGTTCATTTTAGTACCCATTCAAAATTTAATGTTAAGTTTTAAAAAAATTAAAAGTTTAGGTACTAAAATGAACCAAAATTAATAGTTTAAGTATTAAATGCGTTAAGTTTTTAATGGTGGGGTACTAAAATGAAACAAAAACTAAATGTTATGTATGATTTTGAAAAAAAAACTGAAAGTTTAGGTGTTAGAATGGATCAAAACTGATAGTTTAGGTACAAAATGTGTAGTTTACCCTAAATTTTATTTTAACATTTAGACAATGAATAAGTGATCATTTTATCTCAGAGCATTAAATTCTTCGTTCTGATCCATCTGCCATAAGAATAGTGCTCCCTCTCTTTCCGAGTTTCTTTTCTGCATTAACCAGATATAACCAAATTCAGCGTCCTTCGTTGATGATCACTTATACCTATTTTATTTTTTATTCGTTAAGTGTAGAGTATTCTGGTTTCCTCTCAATTAAGGGGTTGTTTGTTTACTTCAGAATGATTAAGCGTTGAATCATTCAGAATGTACTTTGATGCTGAATCATTCAATATTGTTTTATTGAATCAGTCAGCACTGAATCCTTCAGAGGTGCGAAACAAACGTGCTGAATACTGAACGGTTCAACATTCAACGCTGAATGATTCCATTCAGAGCCAAACAAACAGCCCCCAAGTTTACTAACTTCCCGATCATGTATTGATGAAATTAACTTCCTCTTAAGTGTTTTTAATCTATGCTCTATATTGTTGTGATGTGAAATGAAAATGTTCTTCCCAAAGAAATCAGGTCGAGTTTTAGAAGATGGAACCCGTTAGACACGGGTTGGGTCGGTCATAAAATCCAACCCAATCCGATTCATGTACATCTCTAATTCAGGTCTATTGATCAATGATCATAATGTTCCTTCATGGTCATATCTATGGTAGATATGCATCAGTTGTTCATGTGCTTTCTTTAGACTAGAAATAAAAGAGGTTGATAACCGAGGTTCTAGTTAAATTATTGATCTCTCTTTCCTAGATTCGGTATATTTTACTTTGGAAAATTAATAGTTTCATACTTACTGTAGAATTTGTCGAATGTATAAAATGATAAGAGTCAAATCCGTCATCTTAGAGAAATCGAGGCTAAAGGAGCAAATACTTACGAACCTATCATTATCTTTTAGGCTATTTGTTTGATACAGAGTGAAGGATATGTTTTTACTATACTCTCTTCCTACCAGTTTCAGATTGATAATCAAGGCATCTTCGTTGCTTCTATGTTTTTACTTTTAGGGTAAACTACGCATTTAACACCTAAACTATTAGTTTTGATCCGTTTTAGTATCTAAACTTTAGTTTTTATTTCATTTTAGTACCCTCCATTAAAAGCTTAACACGTTTAGTACCTAAACTATTAGTTTTGGTCTGTTTTGGTACTTGAACTTTTAGTCTTTTTAAAACTTAACATTAAATTTTGAATTGGGGTACTAAAATAAGTCAAACTAAATTTTAAGTATGATTTTGAAAAAATTAAAAATTTGATACTAAAACAGATTAAAATTGATAATTTAAGTATTAAACGCATAACTTACTCTTTTTTAAGTTCTCCGATCATTATGAAATATATTCTCGTAGAAGAAATATCATATCTGCTCGGTTCCATGCTTTGTTATATCACCTTTAGATTTGTAAATTTCACAAGATAAAATTATAGTGTGTTAAGACTTAATAATCGAAATTGATCAAAGAATTTAATTTATTTAATTTATTTAATTTATTTGTTCGATGCTTAATATTTAATTTATCAATCTAATGGATCAATTTGGATATTCCGATTATCCAAACGTGGTATTATTGTTATTGTGGGTCCAATGAGTGTATACAACTATTTGTTAAAGGGTTTTTCGCTTGGTTTTCAGAACTGGACCGCTTAGCGAACCGGACATGCTATCGGTTCACTGGTTCAATCGGTTGAATCGGTCTGACCGGTCGAAAGAACCAGACGACGTCATAATTATTTAAAAAATTAAATAAAAATACCAAAAATATTTAATAAAAAATAATTTTTTATATCACAAGTCATATTCAAAGCAAGTCATAACATATATAAGTTAAAAACCATAAAATCAAGTGAAACAAAATTATTCAAATTAACTACAACATAATATTTAAGGTAAAATATATTAAATAATAAATATAATTATATAACTATAATTAAAAAATAAATTTGGGGCTAAAAAATCATAACAAAATGATATTGTTTGTTTAATTTTTTTTTAAAAAAAAAAATCTCACATGGCTAAGAAATATAGAAGAGCATCTCAAAAGTCTAAAGAGTAAAAATATGAGAACAAAACAACCTCACATGGCTAAGAAACATAGAATAACATCCCAACTAACTTCTATAAATAATAGAGGTAATTTGACATTCAAAATCATGGAGCCTTTTGGTGAGCATTGAGTGAATTATTCTTTCACTTCAACCAAGCTCGAATTTTAGGCTTTAATCGAGCTTCTAAATTTTTTTTGAGTTCAAGCCTTTTCGAGTTCAAGTTTCAATATTATATTTCGAGTTCGAGTTGAACTTGATAATTTTTAGCTCGTGAGTTTGAGTTGAGTTGAGCTTACTTTTAAAGTTTTCAAGTTCGAGTCGAGCTCAGCAATACTCGAGTTCGACTTGGCTCGTTTAACAAACGACGTCATTTGGTTTAATTTAAAAAAAACAAAATGGCGGTTTTTCTCGATTTTTCCAGTTTTCAGCCGGTCTGGTTCGAACAATTCAACGGTTCCGGCCGGTTTACTAGTAGCGGTTCAACTGATGTAGATTGAACCGGACTAGACAGCGGTTCAAAACAATGGTTTTTCAGATATTTAAATTATAAAAGTTTAACTCGATTCATACTCAAAAAATATAAGAAGTTAGTCAAGTTAAATTCGAAAACTGAATAACTCTATTTTTTACATAAATTTAAAAAAAAGCCTTAATTATAAAATAAGTATCTAAATTATAGTTCTTTTCATGAATAGATGTCTAAACTATTTTTTAAATGATCTTAGTGTATTAACGTTACAAACATTACCACTTTAGGCAATGACTTAATTTCCTCTGTTAAGTGACACGTGTCATAACCTGATAATTTTAAATTTTTTATTTAAAATCAAAATTTTAAAATTATATATTTTTAAAAAAATTTAAAACACATAAATTTTGAAATAACTCCAAAACTTTGAAAATCTTCATTTTAACCGCTAAACCCATGTAGGCCACCGCCCTTTATCGTCAATGAAGCTCCACTTGACCTCACCTCCCTTCGACGACCAAAATCCTTATGAAAATTGTGATCGATCGACGACGAATTGACATTTTATACCCTATGAACCCTAGGATGAAAATCGTGATCCCATGCGATTCTGATGGTCAATTGACGACAACTACGACGTATATGGAAGTGACTACGTTGGCGGAAGTGTCGTGGCTAGAAAGGGCAGCAGCGTTGTCGTGGCCAAAAAGGGTAGCGACTACGGGTTAGGGTTAGGATTTGAGGATTTAGGAGATTTTTTTGTAATTTAAGATAAATTAGGTTTTGTTATAAATATAATAATATTTTAAATAATTAAAAAATAAATAAATTTCAAAATTACCAAAACGCTATAGTTTAGGTACTTATTTCATATTTACGCCTTAAAAAACATTTATCGATTGAGTGATTAAAAGAACTAACTTTGAAAAGTTATAATGAAATTGAAAAAAATGAAAGTTAAGTGACTGAAGAAATACAATCAAAGTTGAATGATAAAAAAGTAGTTTACCCTTATTATTATCCAAATCAAAAGCAAACCGAATTGAAGCATTTTATTGCTCTTGGTCCGTTTGAGGTCTCCAAATTTCAAGATTTCAATAGACAGCAGCCGTGAAAGCATGGCAACAAGCAGCGGAGAAAGTCGGCGCCGGAAAATCCTCGAAAGAGGATCCGATCGCTTGGCTTTTATTAAGGGTCATCTCCAAAACCTCCCTCCTCATCCTCCTCACTCTGAAAACCAAATCGACATCAGCCCTCCTCCGCTTCCGTCGGCCCCCCTCCACCCGACTTCCCAAGTCAAATCGCCGGTACTCTTTTCTCGCTCCCCTCCGTTTTCATTTTTATTTATCTTTTCAGTTGATTATGTCTATTGAGGATCAGGGTTTTGTTGAATCTTAGCAATTGAAAGATTGAAATGTAGGATGGTAGTTGGAGTTAGGATTTGGGAAATCTAGTCGAAGTATCTTCTATGGTTTAGCTTGTTGGGTTCTGGAAAGAATTGAGATTACTTCTAGTGTTAAGCATCCTTGATTAATGTCTGAGGTTCTGAAATAACGAATAAATGTTCTGAAAGATACTAATACCTATGTTTTTGATGGATTCATGTTCCTTTGATTCTAGTACCAATAAATATTCCTCAATTCTTATTTTTATGTATCTTTTGAAGGATTATACTCGATTCGGTTTGTTATGTCTTTATACTTTGATGGGTCAATTAAGAATGGAGGTTTAGTTGAATCCTAGCAATTGAAAATTTGGTTTACAAAGGTAGCTAAACTTTCCAATAGGAAAGCTAGTCAAAGTTTCTTCCAAGGTTTAATGTTTTGGGTTCTGGAAAGCACCAGACTTGCTTCTCATATGCACCATCGAATATCCTCATTGGTGTCACCAAGTTACTGAAATAACGGATAGAAGTATCGAAAAATGCTAATACCAATGATTTTATTGATGGATTTGTGTTATTTTGATTCTATTTCTAGTGCTGATAAATATTCCTCAATTCTTATTTTTATGAATCTTTTGAAGGGTTATACTCGTTCGGTTTGTTATGTCTTTATACTTTGGTGGGTCAACTAAGGATTGAGGTTTAGTTGAATCCTAGCAATTGAAAAATTGGATGTATAAAGGTAGCTAAATTTTGAAATAGGAAAGCTACTCAAAGTTCTTCCAAGGTTTAGCGTTTTGGGTTCTGGAAAGCACCGGAATAATGAATAGAAGTATCGAAGTTTCGGGTCAAAGTTTCTTCCAAGGTTTAGCGTTTTGGGTCAAATTTCCTTCATTCATGTCACCAAGTTACCGAAATAATGAATAGTATCGAAGAATACCAATACCAATGGTTTTGTTGATGGATTCCCTTTTCTTCTCCCTTCCTCTATTCAGATTTTTATTCATCTTTGGAGGTACGTTTCAGTTTATTATGCATTGATAATTGGATGGGTCTGTTAAGGATTGATGTTTAGTTTGATTCTTGCAATTGAAATTTTGGATTTAGAAAGGGAGCTTAATTTTGCGTTGGGAAAGCTAGTTAAAGTCTCTTATGAGGTTTAGCTTTCTCGGTTCTGGAAAGCATTGAGCTTGCTTGCTTCTCGTAAGTGCCACCAAGTTACTGAAATGATGAACAAAAGTTTCGAAAGACTCAAATACTGATGGTTTTTTATTTATTTTTCAACGGATTCCATGTTCTTTTGATTAATTGCTTTCGGGTTTTGCTAATTCTCTTCTTCTCTCTCCTTCCATACTGATTTTTATGCATCTTTTCAAGGGTTGTTTCAGTTTATTATGCATTAATAATTGGATGGGCCAATTGAGGATCAAGTTTTAGTGAATCCTGGCAATTGAAAATTTGAAATTAGGATGGTAGCTGAATCTTGCATTTGGGAAAGCTAGTTTCTTCTCAGGCTTAGCTTTTCGGTTTCCTGAAAGCATTGAACTTGCTTCTCATAAGCACCCTCAACTATCCTTGTTTGATATTACCAAGTTACTGGAGTAATGAAGAAGTTTCGAAAGATATAGTACTTTGCTTTCGGATTTTATTGCTATGCAGTTTCTCCCGATGTCCATGATGAAGCCTCTACTTCTGTGATGCTAAAACATAATCCTGTTCTGATGCTAATCAGAGTCAGCCCAGTACTTATAATGGAATTGGTGAAGGATCAACATCCCACAGACGGGATAGAAACATCGGGCCTTCAAATGATTCTGCGTTGAATACAAGCTGTCAAGCGAATTCAGTGCCGGTTCTATCAGATGATCAAATTTCATCGATTTCCACATCAAGGACAGTACATCGTTCAGAAACACCAACTCGAAAACATAATTTTTCACCCTAAGCAAATAAGTTCTGCAATTGATGCATCTGGACAAGCACGCCTCTTATGTTCAGTGATCGTGGCCGTCTCAGTTGTTCTGGTACGTTTGGGGTTTCCTCTTCTAGGAAACAGATTCCTAGGGGGCATTATCAGCTTCAGGCCAGTTTACTTCATTCTGTTGACCAACATAACACTCGTGATGGGGCGACTTCTTTCCGGTGATCGCGTAAGTTCTCGAAAAGTCATTGCGGGAGAGAACAAACCCTCCTCAGCCGATGACAATAATTGGGCCGAGCAATTAAGCAAGACGTTGGAGGTAGGATTGGTGGCAAAGAAGGCGATCGATGCATTGTTCATGGATTGTAGTGTGTATCTCATAATTGTCGTATGTGGCCTCTCATTCTCGTGACAATTTAGCGAAGCATGTTTCTTTCTGTTAGTTCCTTTATGTGTTGGGGATCATAGTGTATCCTTTTGGCCATAGTGTTCTTTGGTGTACTTGCCAGTTGTACTTTTGTATTTCAATGCCATCGTAAATGCAGTTTAGGGTTTCATTTCCTTTGTTTCCGATGATAAATCGAATGATGCATTTAGTACCTAAATTATTAGTATTTTTAGAGTAAACTATACATTTAGTACCTAAACTATTAATTTTGATATGTTTTAATATTTAAACTTTTAATTTTTTTCAAATCATACCTAACGTTTAATTTTTGTTTTCATTTTGGTATCCCACCGTTAAAAATTTAACGTGTTTAGTACTTAAACTATCAATTTTTGTCCGTTTAGTACTTAGATTTTCAATTTTTTTTCAAAGCTTAACGTTAAATTTTAAACATGAGTATTAAAATGAAACAAAAATTAATTTTAGGTATGATTTTAAAAAAAAATTGAAAGTTAAGTATTAAAATAGATCAAAATTGATAGTCTAGGTATTAAACTTAATTTACCGTAATTTTTATATTAAATTTATCATAAATTATTAATGTATCATTGTAGTTCTGTAGTTCCATTCCACCCGGTGATAGACAGATCCATGAGTGTTTAAGAGATGGAGCGAAGAACGAAGAACTGGGCCAATTCGTTAGGCGAAATCGCATTGCGTGATGTAGACGAAGAGTCGAAAGTCAAGAGCTTGAGGGTTTACAGTGAGAAGTTGGCAATCATTGGTTCTTCTCCATGGGTGGCTGGGATGAACCAAGATTTAAGTGCTTCGAAGATCGTCGAGGTTGTTTCAGTGTGAGGGATGCTAACAGATTTCACCATATACCGATATGACGATCAATTGAAGTAATAACTGATATCGATACGAACGGTGAAGTTGTTTCTGGTGAGATTAAGACGGTACAATGACACTGAGATCGGATACGATATACATTAGATTCAACTCGTTCATCACAACCGTGCAGGCCACTGCCCCAAGATATGAGCAACCTAAAAATTTGGTTCGAACTCGTTGGCCTTTGCCTTTACCTTTCACATAGGGATGGGAATAGTACCCAACCCGGCGGTTCCAACTCGACCCGACTCGATTGGGTCGAATTTTTTTTAAAAAAAATCAGGGTCGGGTCGGTCGTTTTTTATGTGACGTTCAGGTCGGGTTTGGGGTGAAAAATATCCGACCCGACCCGAAAATATATATTTTACCTTATATATTTAAGAATTACAATAATATCATTCTATATATTATTTTTTTTCCAATTAAGTCACTGTTTTTATTGAATAAAAATATTTTTTTATTATTTCTGGTCGGGTTGGATCGGGTTTTTAAGTTATATCGGGTCGGGTGGACCGAAAACCCGACTCATGCCCATCCCTACTTTCACATCTAATCCTATCTACAAAATTTTGATTCGGATCGGTTTGGTTCGGGTTTTATCTCAGAAAGTCAGGTCGTATTCGGTTCGGTTGTAATCACTCCTAAACTTGGATCGGATCGAATTTCGGGTGAGTATATATTTTCAGGTCAATTAGATTAACCGAAAATCTAACCTAATCCGACCTATACCCATCCCTACTTGCATGTGATCAGGGAAGAGCCAACCTAAAAATACCAACATTTGGTTCGAACTCGTTGGCCATTGGCATAGCCTTTGCCTTTGCCTTTCACATCTAATCCTATCAATAAAAATGTGGGATAAGTCCCCTAATTTCTCCTTTATTTGTCTTTTCATTAACACCCTATTTGCTTCATCACCATTTGCTTTGGAGATTTGTGACATCCACTAATTTAAAAAAAAAAAAAAGAAAATTAATTTTGTCGATT